>NC_142593.1:10913901-11217332 GCF_965207765.1 Zootoca vivipara | reverse complement strand
TTTCAGGCCGAGGGAGCTGGCGTTTGTCCACAGAAAGCTTTGCAGGTCCTGTGGCCTGCATGACTAAACCGCTTCTGGCACAATGGGACACCGTGACGGAAACCAGAGCGCATGGAAACGCCATTTACCTTCCTGCTTCAGCGGTACCTGTTTATCTACTTGCACTAGCATGCTTTCGAACTGTTAGGTTGGCAGGAGCTGAGACAGAGCAACAGGAGCTCACCCCGTCGTGGGGATTCAAATCGCTGACCTTTTGATCACAGCCCCACCCGCGTTCACGTACACCATGTGTTGAAATGGCAGAGTTCTCTATTTTGCCCAAAGACATCTGTTTGGAAGCCATTGTATGCAGTCCCTCTGACACACATTGAACGCAACCAGCTCGACATTGGTACCATTGAGCCACACATTGTGTGTGTCACAGTCTCCCTGCGACCAAAAGACATCTGTTCCCTCCATTGGTGGCAAATGGGTGCACATGCATTTCCAATCTGCCTCAAACGTTTGAAGCTTCTTGCAATGTGCAAGATGGATCTGTACATGAACCTCTGGCATGACATCTGAAAGAAATCATACTGTAGGGGACGGGAGATGAATTACCCTGACAATGTCGGAGGGTTGCGTGAGGACACCCATCAGCCAGCTGCGATGAATAAGTGCTGGAAATCAATGAGAACCCTCTTAGGCAGCCCTCGTTACGTGCTTTGAAAATATTTTACTTTGCACTCCGTTTAAGAATCATATCTGTGTAATGAAGGCGTTCCAAATTCAGGCAAGCACCAGAGTGCAGCCTTGGCTCTGTTTCAAGCAGAGATCTGCTGTTTATCAAGAGGACTTTGTTGTGGCAACAGCTTGAAGCTACAACCCCACATCCCTGCTAAATATACTGCGGGGGGTGTTCCTTCTCTCTTTTCACACACCCTCCCACTTGCTTCTGAATGTTTGGAGCTCAATTTTGGACCAGTCATCAAGGTATATGATTTCTTCACAAAACTCTCCAAAAAAAATAGACATCATGTTCTGTGGCTTTATCCAATATAGCAATATTGGAGTTCTCACGGTTAAGAGATAGATGAGTCAAATTTGGCTTTGTTAACTAAGAAACGGTATCTAAGTTCCTTGCGCACCTGTTGGGGTTTTACTAATTTTTGTGTGGCGTTTTCAAGAGTATCAATTCCCCCCCCCCCAATAAAGTGCCACGTCATTTCTCACATTATTCTGCAGCATATTCTGCAGCAGCATATTCTGCAGCCACTGCTACGCAGTTTTCTCCCACTAAGTTTTTACTCAGAGTAGACCAAATGAAAATAATGCACCTAAGTTAGTCTTGAGAGTCCCATGGACTGCAAGAAGAAGATCAAACCTATCCATTCTGAAGGAGATCAGCCCTGAGTGCTCCCTGGAAGGACAGATCCTGAAGCTGAGGCTCCAATACTTTGGCCACCTCATGAGAAGAGAAGACTCCCTGGAAAAGACCCTGATGTTGGGAAAGATGGAGGGCACTAGGAGAAGGGGACGACAGAGGATGAGATGGTTGGACAGTGTTCTCGAAGCTACAAACATGAGTCTGACCAAACTGCGGGAGGCAGTGCAAGACAGGAGTGCCTGGTGTGCTCTGGTCCATGGGGTCACGAAGAGTCGGACACGACTAAACAACTAAACAACTAAACAACAACAACAGCAACAAACAAAGTTAGTCTATTCTGAGCAGGACTAGTTGCAGTCATTTTGAAAGGAGTCTTCTTGCACCTTTGTCACTTCTGAAATGGCAAAAGCATAAAAGTACAGTTGCCATGTGTCTAGAATATTGCAGCCGCAAGCAGTGTCTGGGCGGAAATTGCCGAAATGTCCGGGAAAATGCAGGCGCCCATGTCATTAGAGTCGTTTTTGCCTATTTTCCTCAGAAATAGGTCAAAAACATCCAATTTCTTTGTGGTTTTTGCCAAAAAAAAAAAGCTCAACAACTTTTGGGCAAAACTTTCCTGTCCAGATTTTCACTTTTTGAAATATGGCAACCCTAATAAAAGCCCTCCTGGATCAAGCCAAAAACCTGTTGAGTCCAATGGGCTTTTAAAATTGTTTTTATTGAAGGATTTTCATAGTTAACAAGGGTACATACAACACAATGTTTTCGATTCATGGAGTCCCTTCTGCAGGTCAGTTACACACAGCATGAGACATTGCTGTCATAGACATTGTGAGGTTGAGGGGAAAGAGGGGGAGAGAAAGAAGGTGTTAGTGATCTTTCACCCTCTGTTCTCACAATAGCCAAGCAGGACCTAAGTGTGCAGAGAACTCGGACAATTGTTGGAGCTTCGTGGTGCATTTGTGATGCCATTAAATGCATAGCTGCCAAGTACCCCGTTTTCCCCGGGAAACCCCCGTTTTTACTTACCTTTTCCCGGCGGTCCCCCATATCACTTCGTCTCCCGTTTTTCTCCGTTATTTTCTCCTGCCGGCGGCCAATTTTTTCTGATTTGCCCTTCTATGGGCACCAAAAATGGCCGGCGGCGGCTTCAAAAGTAGCTTCTACGCAACTTCCAGTGTCGCCCCGTCCATCTATGGGCACCAAAAATGGCCGCCGCCGACACCGGAAGTCGTGTCTACGCACTTCCAGTCGTGCGTAGATGCGACTTTTGAAGCCAGCGGTGGCCATTTTTTGTCGACACAACTTCCGGTGTCACACAGCTGCCGGTCCCGGACTCTGCAGTCCGGGACTTGGAAGGTAAGATTAAATGCCATAGGTAAATAGTGTTGAACGAGAAATTTGGTTTGGTTTGCATCTTAGCACAAACCTGCCCAATTTGCACCTCCTGAACCACATGGTTCTGAACAGCACTGTTCTGATCAGCGGTGATGGTAGAAGATGTACAGCAGGACAAAGAAACAAGCGAGGAATGTGAAGAAATGAGGGGGCCATGACAACTGGTTATGGTAGGAGATGCTCCCAGGTGATCCACCAAAATCCAAAAGTCCAAGAACTGGCGCAGCGAGAGAGAGGGTGAAAGGTCCCACAGGCCAGGGATTTATCCTTTTCCTGGGCATGGAGCTAAGCATCACTATTGGTCGGTTGTTCCCGTGACCAGGGCAACACCCCCAAATTCCTGCTGCCATTGGCCGATTGGGCAGCAGAAGGACGATTCAGCCTGCAATATGTCGGTTCACACTGGAGGCCCGGGGCCCGCCCACCAACGCACCCGCCCATGAACGGGCGAACGGACTTCCTGAGCAACACTGTTCTAAACAATGCAGCTGCCTTTTAAAATTCACATTTCCTTCAATTTTGTATTGCGGTTCCCCAACCCAAAACTGCATAACCAAAACGCTGTTATGGGATAGTGTGCATACAAAAAATGCAAAGACTATCCGCAGCCTGAGATGGATGCAAAATAAGGCTGCTGCTTCAGGCAGTGAAAGGGGACACTTTCCTTTTTCAAAATAAAATAAAATATTTATACTTTTCAGGTTTATACTGTAAATTTCACTAATTTTGCACTCATTTTGACATTTCAAAACTCGGCTTCCTTCCCCCTCTTTCTGCAGTTCCTTAAATTTATTTTTTTAGTATCTTCTGCATTTCCAAATTAACTTAAGTTGCTTATTTATTCATCTTCTTTAAATACATACTCTCATGAAACTGCAGGTTATTGCAATAATCCTGCCAATGTTTTTATCTGTTTTCAACTTGTCTGTAAATATTCAATAAACCATTTCCATTCTTTTATTTGAAAAAATAATAATGTTATTTTGATTTCTTATTCTTCTGGTTAAGTTTTGCCATTTCTGCATATTCCATAAGTTTTTGTATCCATTCTTCCTTTGCTGGGACTTCTGCTTCAAAAAGTTGCACTTTCCTACTATTATTATTATTATTATTATTATTATTATTATTATTATATGCTTGGAGCTGCACTGGGATTTTCTGCCTCAGGCATGAATACACTCTACTCCCACGTAAACACAAAGTGGAAATGGATCCCCTAAAATGAGAAGAGTTAAATATATACAGATGTCTTTCCCCATGTCAGGGTAACCTGAAGTAGCTGAAAGGTGTTGAAGGGTGGAAACACAGGTGTTTGTTAGCAGCCAGGTGTCATTCCAAGTTAGCGTCTGCCCACATGTCAAAGAGATTAGACCTTCCTTGTCACCAGGTGGCAAACAGAAGAGATGCTCATTGCTCAGTTTGAAATCGTGTGTTGCACTTTACTCTTTCACGCTGCCTTGGAAAAGGTATGTGATCTTTGGACAGGAGCAGGCGGGAACAAATGCATCACTGTGCCTCTTGACACAAGGCACATGACTGACCGTGAGGTCATCTGTCCCAAGGTTTACAACCAATACCCTGGAGGAGAAAATTATCCCCAGGTGATTATTTTTTCCCCTTCATTTTCAAATTTGACTCCATACAAATCATGCTAAAAGGGACCCAGGTGGCGCTGTGGGTTAAACCATAGACCCTAGGGCTTGCTGATCAGAAGGTCAGTGGTTCGAATCCCCACGATGGGGTGAGCTCCCGTTGCTCGGTCCCAGCTCCTGCCAACCTAGCAGTTCGAAAGCACATCAAAATGCAAGTAGATAAATAGGTTCCGCTACAGCGGGAAGGTAAACGGTGTTTCCATGTGCTGCTCTGGTTTGCCAGAAGTGGCTTTGTCATGCTGGCCACATGACCTGGAAGCTGTACGCCGGCTCCCTCGGCCAATAATGCGAGATGAGCGCGCAACCCGAGAGTCGGTCACGACTGGACCTGATGGTCAGGGGTCCCTTTACCTTTACCTTTTACCTAAATCATGCTAAAGTAGCTACCCCATATCTCTATACCAATCCAACTCTATACAAATCAAACGGAAATCATTCATTCTGCCCAAGGTAACAAGCTACGATTCCCTTGTGGTTTACAGTGTAAATAAACCATGGGTAGGCAAGCTAAGGCCCCGGGGCCGGATCTGGCCCAATTGCCTTCTAAATCCGGCCCGTGGATGGTCTGGGAATCAGCGTGTTTTTACATGAGTAGAATGTGCTCTTTTATTTAAAATGCATCTCTGGGTTATTTGTGGGGCCTGCCTGGTGTTTTTACATGAGTAGAATGTGTGCTTGTATTTAAAATGCATCTCTGGGTTATTTGTGGGGCATAGGAATTCGTTCATTTTTTTCTTCAAAATATAGTCTGGCCCCCCCACAAGGTCCGAGTGACAACGGACTGGCCCCCTGCTGAAAAAGTTTGCTGACCCCTGGGGTAAACCTTCCAGCATTTATCTCAGGGGGACTAGGAATGTGAGCAAACATGATGTTTTTTTCCATTTGGATGGATTTCTCAGTAGCCACCAGAACAGTATCCTAAAAACTGGAACAAAAGAAATTTATTTATCCCTGCCCCCCCACCCCGCCTACTAAGTTCTCCAGGCAGCACCTTTCAATATAGCCCTGTTCAGGGAGGCTTTTAATGTTTAATAGATTATGGTGTTTTATTTTTCTGTTGGAAGCCGCCCAGAGTGGCTGGGGAAACCCAGCCAGATGGGCGGGGTATAAATAATAAATTATTATTATTATATTATTATTATTATTATAGTTAAATATTGGTTGCAGTTGTGTATATTCGGTGGGTGGAAGGGCTGAACTGCATGTTGCATGGGATATCTATGGTCAAATAGATTAAATTTAATGAAATAGTCAGAGCAGCTTGCAGGAGAGGATCTTTTTTAAACGCTTTCTCCCATGTCATTTTTCACGATCAAAACGGCAGGCTGCTATTTGTTCAGCTGGGGGCTGCAGGGAAATGAAATACGGTACCTGTGGGGCAAGCAGCAGCCTGGGGGACAATTCTCTTGAACAAAATGGTGTTGGGCATCTTCCATCTTCAGTGCTGCTATTCTGACCAAACTACTCACCTGCACAGGTATTCTTATTTGAGGGGGAAAGGGTGGAGAGAAAGTGGATGCCCCATGAATAGAAGGGACAAGTTATCCTAATGAAATGACTTGATTGCGTGACGAAGCTCCCAGAAATCCCAATAACTCACAACTGACACGATATTTTAGGTTTGGGTTTTTGGCATTATTTTTTGGGCACAACTTTATTTAAAATACATATTAATTCTGAGTGTTGGCTTAGGCTTTGGTTAATGAAATCCATCTGTCCACTCTAAGGGAAAGGGCCATTTCCATCTGACCCCCATTGGGTCGGGACCATTCCATCTGCCCTGGTTGGGCAGGACCAATTCCATCTGACCCCTTTTGGTCAGGACCAGCTCCGACTTACCTAATGGTAGGCAAGTCGAGTAAACACCCCAAGGGATTGGAGGAACTGTTCTCAGGCACTCTCCTCCCCCAAGGAATGTTCCCCAGGGCTCGGCTCTGTAATGGATGCACCATCCTGCCTATGGCAGGATGAATGGACTAGAGTCCCTGAGCCCCAGGATTCCTTTAACGGAATACTTCTATAAGGAGCAAGATAGGGGGGTAGGCATTGTTTATGCCATGCCCCTCCTATACCAATTTTAACCAAAGCCTAACGGCCAACCTAACAAGTTGTGACAAACTGCTTGTCAGTAGGCAAAAACCAAATGGCAACAGCCAATCAGCCAAGTGGCAAAAATTTTACTGGGCCCCTGAATACAGGCGACCCCCGCGAACGGGCAAGCAGTGTCGTCTAGGCCTAAAAGCAGCAGCGGGCGGGTGGGTGGGAGATTCGAAGGCTTGCCAAGAGTGAGGGGGAAAGCGAAACCGACCTGGCGTTAAGTAAAATGCTGCTGTCAATCAAAATCAGAGGCACGCCCCATGACTCAGCCTAACTACAGCCCACCCCCCTCCCAGATTTCTTTTGAGCTCGTCTGCAACCCTCACTACCCTCCATGAGCGTAATGGGCTTTCCAGAAGAACACTGTGGTCAGCAAACTCTTGGGACTGGCTTTGGTTCTCTTGCAATGCAGACAGGTTCAACCAGTCGACTGCGATCTACAGGTAGATTGCCGTGGTGATCCTGGTTGGTCGGCATTAAAGAAAGTGGGCAAGGAGTGTTGCATTCCCCCCGCCCCCGCCCCCAGCGCTACGTCCCTCCTCCACTGCCGCCGCAGCTGGGGAAGTTGGGTCATGCATCAAGCATGAGGAATGTCGCCCGGCTCTGCCTTCCGGCAGTGTCAAGTGGGCGGTCATTTGGGCATATGTTATTTTGGGCATACATGACATGCTGCTGGCAATTGGGCATACATTATATACGTTATTTTGATGAGCGATTTTTTTGCAATCCTCCCCCCCAAAAAGCTCAACCACTCTGACAATGGGCAGATCACCGCCAGTTTTTTTAAAATACTGGGAGTAGATCGGAGAGTCTTGGGAGTGCAGTAGGACGTAATGGATCCCAAGTCTAGGTCACTGGCTGCAGAATGAATGCCTTGTCTTCTGCAATAAGCTGATGTAACTGAAACAAATCAATATTGCTTCCCTGTTTACCCTTGCCTCTCTCCTCTTCCTCTGTTGTTTCCTTTGTGTCTACTTTTCATTTGTTAGTTTCTGGAAGCAGAGACCCATCTTCTTGTGTTATGTACACGTGCACATAGAATCTTCCCTTAGCCCTGGGGTCCCCAACACGGTTTCCCACATATCTCCCAATTTTAAATGAATGGGGGGGGCTTTTGATTTTGTAGGTTTGCCCGTTTTTGAGGGGGGGGTCTGATTTCTCCCTCTGTTTTGAATGGGTTTTTTTCGGGGGGGGGCTGTTTTGAAGGTTGGGTTTCTGAACATCACAAGTTTTTCTTCTGTGAAGTTGCTTATGGTGTCCACAACAGTTTTCTCCAAATGAGTAGATTTTACAGACAAGATAAGAAGGTCAAACCCACCATACAGTTCAACAATTATAATTCTATTTTATCTGGGGTGCAATTCTGCCTAAGCTATTTTTTTAAAAAAAAACTTGCATGCCGTAGAACATGCTATCTGATGGAATATCTGAGTCAGCAGGTATGTTTTGGCAGCCATACTCGGTCCGTAGAGTTCTTAATGCATTATGCAGGAATGGTTAATCTGCCCATTTTATATTTTATGCAGTCCTGGAAATGGTGGCGATTCCCATAGAAAGGAGGCTAAATATATAGTTTGAACTTTGGCTAGCCTTGAGAAAAGCCTGTGCGATTCATGATTGGCAATAGTAACCACAATAATATTTTAAGATCTCCATAGGCGCAGTACTAGGGTTGTAAGTTAAGAGAGGCATGGAGAGAATATTTGGCACAAAGTCAAAGTCAAACAGTATGACATGAGTGAGGAGAGGGGTCTTCATCTTCTACCTCCCACTGCCTCTTTTAGCCAGGCATGCTTCCTCCGTACTTTGACCCTGCATACTCTTCATAGAAACAAGCAAATGAATGCTGGAATAATTCACTGTATTATTATCATCAAAGCCTTGCCCAAACCACAGAATAAATGCTGCATGTTCTAAATAGCGAACCATCCAACATTTCTCTGATGGAAATAGGGATGTCCTATTTGATGATGGTGACTATATTTATACCCTGCCCATCTGACTGGGTTGCCCCAGCCACTCTGGGCGGCCTCCAACATATATAAAATCATAATTAAACATTTATTTTAAAAACTTCCAAAAGTTGTACAGTTACTTAGCTCCTTGGCTCAGGAGTCACATAATTCCAACATTTCTCCAATGAAAGTAGGGATGTCCTAAGGAAAAGCAGGACGTTCCAGGATCAAATCAGAAACCGGGATGGCTTCCGTAAATCCGGGACTCCCCCTGGAAAATACGGACACTTGGAGAGTTTGAAATAGCCAAGCAACAGACATGGAGGAAATGGTGGTCTGCACTGGGCTTGATTTGCACCTTGAAATATTTTTATCCAACATGCCCAATAATGCAAGGCAAAAGGTAAAGGAACCCTGGGTGGTTAAGTCCAGTCAAAGCCGACTCTGCGGTTGTGGCGCTCATCTCTTTTTCAGGCCAAGGGAGCTAGCGTTTGTACACAGACAGCTTTCTGGTTCATGTGGCCAGCAGGACTAAACTGCTTCTGGTGCAACGAGACACCATGACAGCGGTACCTATTTATCTACTTGCACTTTGAGGTGTGCTTTCGAACTGCGAGGCTGGCAGGAGCTGGGACAGAGCAGCGGGAGCTCACTCCGGTGCGGGGATTTGAACCACCAACCTTCTAATCGGCAAGCCCAAGAGGATTCGTGGTTTAGACCATAACGCCACCAGCGTCCCTTTTTAGAAGGTGAACACTGGTGGATCCGGGTGATACTGATGGACATACAGGTTCAAAACAGCTAGTGCTAGTTGTCTGTGACCAAAGTTCACATAACTCTGTAGGGTTTTTTAAAGTTCAGTTTTATAGCCTCCTGATCATCAGTCCCGTGATTAGACTGATAGCCCAGCAGCAATTTTGCAGCACCGTCAGTGGGATGTCCTTCTGGGAGTCCTTTAATTGCTCCACTTTCTCAGCACCAGTTTCAGCTGGCTGAGCTAAAACTCAGCTACTGCCGTATTTGCATATTTTGCTTTTTCTAGCAGCAGTTCTGGGAGCGGGGGGGGGGGGGAGAAGTGAAAGGTGAACAGGATTCGTTTGTTTTTTTTGACAGGCATGTGCTTCCTTTCATCCACATTTCTGGAGCACTCCTTCTTATTACATCAGCCTCCATGAGCTGTATTGCTTGCTTGTGTAGTCATTCTGGTTACATCAGTCTGAATGAATTACTTTGCTTTACATTAGGTTGCATAAGGCAACAGTTCTGATGCAACTGAATACTGCCTTTCAGAAACTCTCAAGAGTTGGGGGGCACAAGAATTCCCCCTTCCACGTGGATTGAAATGTATAAGCCTTTGGAATGTTGTTTTTGTTTCCCTTTTCAAAAACGGCCCTTGAAATGATTATTCACATTTTGGACAACCTCATTGCTGCTATTTTTATATTTCCTTTCCACGTGGAGGAACAAGCCCAATGCTCCCAAAAAGGAATCATGGAGATGGATCTATTCCAACTGATGCACAAAATGATGGACATGTGTTGTAGAAATGCATATATTACTGAATTATATTCAGAGAAATTGCTCACAAAAAATGTTATAGCAGGCAGCATTGCATACAAAAATGGATCGCTGCAGAGAAATAGGCTCTAAAGTGTTTTAAACTGATGCAGAAATGTGGCAACCTGAATTTAAGATTGGAGGGAAGTGAAAAAGAGAGAGAAACCAAAATGGGCATATTTGTCCATGTCCGAACTATAATAACTATAATTGAAATCGAGAGATTCTACTTGTCCCTTTCATCGATCTGCAGACAAAGCTGGAGATAGTGTCACTGTGGCTTCTCCTCCTATCAAAGGACACTCCCAGGACAGTAGAAGATTTTCTGTATAGAGGAGGGACCATAACTTAACAGCAGAGTACAGTGGTACCTTGAGTTACAAATGCCTCAGCTTACAAACACTTCAGGTTACAAACTCAACTAACCTGGAAGAGTTACCTTGAGTTGAGAACTTTGCCCCAGGATGAGAACAGAAATCGTGTGCCAGCTGTACAGCAGCAGCAAGAAGCCCCATTAGCAAAAGCACACCTCTAGTTCAGAACAGTTTCAGGTTAAGAACGGACCTCCGGAACGAATTAAGTCAGTAACTAGAGGTACCACTGTACATGGTTTGCATTCGGAAGTTCCAGGGTTCAGTCCCCAGTGCCTCCATTTTCAAAGGGTCTCAAGTACAAGGGCTGCCTGAGCCCTTGAAGAACCTCTCCTAGTCAGTGGAGACAGTCTTGGTCTAGAAGACTCCATATCAAGTAGCCTAAGGAATGTAAGCTGGCAGTGACTTTCCCCCCACTCTAGGTTCATCCCAATCAGCAGTGTTTCCATTCCCCTGCAGTTCAGCTTCTGCTAAAACCTATGTGATTCATCTTGTGATCCCGCCATGGCCGAAACTTACATGATTAATCACATAAATATTTCAGTGTGTTTCAGGGGAAGGGAGATGTTTTTTTAAAAAAAACTGCAGAAAAATCGTGCAATTTTAAATCCAACATTTGTTGACTAAATAATAATAAAAACAAACAAACAAAAAACAAACAATTTAGCAAACGCTGCTTATCTCTGCTTGCATGGATTTCCATTTCTGACCTTAGACAAACATGCCAATCGTGGGATTCTTTTTTCAATGGAATTTTCTGACTTCCCAAATCCAAATTATGCCAACATAAATAATACTAGGAGGTGGGGTGTATTGCTTTTGTTTGTTACTATGTTGTACATTTTTGTATTTTTCTATTGATCCTTGGATAGAAATGTAATAAAATTGAGATTCCTGCATTGCAGGGGGTTGGACTAGATGACCCTCGGGATCCCTTCCAACTCTACAATTCTATGATTCTATGAATAAACAAACAAACATACAGTGGTACCTTGGTTCTCAAACTTAATCTGTTCTGGAAGTCCATTCCAAAACCAAAGCGTTCCAAAACCAAGGCATGCTTTCCCATAGAAAGTAATGCAAAATGGATTAATCCATTCCAAACTTTTAAAAACAACCCCTAAAACAGCAATTTGACATGAATTTTACTATCTAATGAGACCGTTGATCCATAAAATGAAAGCAATAAACAATGTACTGCAGTCACACCATCAATCAATCAATCAGTAGCTGATCTGGGTTCCACACAGTCACAAAAACAAAACAAAATGAGCCGCAAAAACAAAAACGCAAAATAAATAGCAAAAACAGACCTCAGCGTAACACTCAAAGCAGAAGTGTGGTACTCAAATTGGAAGCGTAACACTCAAAACGGAGCACGTTCGGCTTCCGAAAAAAGTCCGCAAACCACAACACTTACTTCAGGGCTTGCATTGTTTGGGTTCCAACTTGTTTGAGTACCAAGGCATTTGAGAACCAAGGTACCACTGTATAGCATTAACAATAGTATGTCAGGAAGCAGAGGAATCAGTACTAATGAAAATTCCTGCATTGCAAGGGCTTGGACTAGGTGATACTTGGGGTCCCTTCCAACTCTATGAGACTAGGTCTAGGAAAATACTTATATCTCTCCTTTCTTACACAGTGAAACTTTAGGCAGCATATGTCTGGTTCTCAGAGAGTCTCCTATTCCACCGCTTATCAGAAGCAAACTGAGCAGCTTCAGTATGACTCTTTAACTGCATGTGCTCATGGCATGCCCTCATGGTCTTACGTCCTCACAGGCCCATCTGAACTTCCAACATTATGGTTCTATACTGAGAATGGAGACACACCTGTCAGCCTTCAAAGAATTAAACTCAACAGGCTCTAAAGCAAACACAAGCATTTCCAGCATCACAAGAGCAATAAAAGCATGGCATTTTGCCTTCTCGGGTCATGCACACATTCTGTTTCTGCACAAATGCAGTACAAAGGTCATTTGTAAGCAGATGGATTGCCGGCGGATTGGGCTATGCAGTGATATTCTTTATGAAACTACAGAATTACTCAATTTGCAAACTCTGTTGGCAGCCTGCACACTCTCACAAGACCTCAATAATAAGATAAAGCCAGTAAAGGCTTGTTTTCAAAAACTAGCCGTTCAGAACAGAGAAACATGCCGTTAAGTGCAAGCTGCCAACTCTGCCAAGTCAAAGATCGATACCATAACTTTTGTGAGAAAATGATGAAATGCAGATTAAACATTGGCTATAGGGGAATACAGACACTTGTGGCCAAATACGATTTGGGTCATAAACTAAAACCATCAGTTGCTTTTAAGTATCATTTTGACCCCATCACAGATCACATGACTTCGCCCAAAGAACCCTGAAAACTGTCGTTTGTTGAAGGTGTTTGTAACTAGTGCTCTGCGAAGGGAAACAACAGTTTCCAGGATCGTTTGGGATGTGCTCCCAATGTGAATGGGGTGTGTCTTAAATGTATCATGCGGATTAGCCCTCCAATCATAGTGATTTGTGGGAGGGCTTAGAAACCATTTGCTTTTCGTGTGGTTTTATGCCTTTGCCTCTAAATGGCAATGGAGAGATCTCCATGTATGCCCCAAAATTCATTTAAAGCTCAAGAAGTACATTTTGACTGAAGGAGTATCAAGGGGAGAACAGCATCTCTTAGATAAAGTAGACTTCGAAAAACATGCTCCCTTTTTCGCCAGTGCTTTGCGGACTAACTGGAGAGTTTTAAGGAAGATCTTTGGGAAATAATGCTGTTCTAGTTGGTGTCAATTAGCGTAAGCAAAGTGTGAGAACTTCCTTGACTTTTTAAAATTGAAACCACTTGCAGAACACTACAGGCGTGATATAGACAGAACGGAGACCGACAGGAACAAAAGCAATTAAACACTATGAAGAACAGAAATCCAAGGCTGTCAATGTGGTGCAGCTGCTCGAAAATAAAAAGATATGTGTGAGTTTTCCTATATGGTGTGCTGCATGCCAAAGAACATTTTCTTGCTCTTGTCGGGTTAAAGATGATATAAAGGGGCTCAAGCTGTCATGGCTATTGGATGTGGGGAGAGGAGTTGCCAAAGTTTCTTAGTCTAAAGAGAATTGTAGGCAGATTTGTTAAGTCTCCCAAGAGCAGTCATATCCAGCTTTATTGAGAAGGTAATAGATATTTTTGTTTATTTACTACATTTATATCTCACCTGTCTTCCAGCCTGGAGCTCAAATAGGCATATGTGAGCTTCCCAGGTGGTCTCCCAACCAGGTAGTGACCTCACCCAGGCCAGCTTAGTTTCAACATCATCTACCTTACTAACAGCATTCTCCTGAATTTGATAAAGTATCCATAAACAGCAGAATTCTTGCTCCTGTAATAATAGTTTTCACCACTGGTGAAAGCTCTCCCGGTCTACTTTTTTCTAAAGTCACCTTTGCTTCAGATTTCTGCTGCTTTCCCCCCAGAATTACTTCCTTTCGTGCATCTACTTTTGGAACATTTGAATAATTTATTCTTATTTGGTTTCTGCCAGACATGTGCATACCAAAAAAACCTATTCCTACATCACCCAGTTGTTGTTTTTAAAGTATTAGACAGGGTTTATACAGAATGCAAACTACAAAGTAAAGCCTTTTCTTAAGCTTTGAAGCATTACACAAGGGATGCAGATGGCACTGTGGTCTAAACCACTGATCCACTTGGGCTTGCCAATTGGAAGGTCCCCACGACAAAGGTGAGTTCCTGTTGCTCTGTCCCAACTCCTGCCAACCTAGCAGTTCTAAAGCATGCCAGTGGGTTTGAGCCCCACATTTGGCAAAATATTCCTGCATTGTAAGGGGTTGGGCTAGATGACATTCATGGTCCCTCCCAAACTCGATTCCCTGATTCTCTGATTACATGAAATCAATATCCCCCCCTCCAATGGGTTCCATCTATTTATGAATATCTACCTTTCACACATCACATTAGTGCACATGCAAACACAATTCTGCCCCAACCACATTTGAAACCTCCCATTTACTCAAACAAACATATACCAGCTGACATCCAAAAACATGACATCCATTCACGCTCGTGCCCTGGCTTCAGTCCACAAATATCCACTGGCTTCTGTTGACTGGCTTCCAAAGGTGAACTTCCATCAGCCAGCATCCACAAATATCAGTCTGCTTTAGCCTTGTAGCCTCCACCAACTTCCGAATCCAAAAGCCACTGGCTTCCATCCATCAACATCTGCCAGCTTCTGCTAGGTCCCTCATGAGATGTCTGCCAGCTTCCAATCATGGATACCAGCAGCCTTCAAGCAAGCAAACTTGCCTTAATATCACTCCCTAGCATCCCCCTGCCAGAGGATTGCCTCCTTCCATTCACCACTTTGCCTCCTCCAAGTGGAAGAAACCTGGGCAGTGCTGAATGCCACATCCATTGCCAGGTGTGTCCTGCTGGAAATAGAAAAGGACTTTCCCCTTGGCCTGCCTTTATATCCACTCAGTTGCCAAGTGCTTTTGTGACATCACAAGAAACCCACAGCCAATGGCAACAGCTAGGGAGGCATCGTCTTCATTGCTTTGAGCCTCAAAATGGCGGGTGGACCTATCAGTGATTGTGTGCTTGTTTATTCAGGACATGGGTGATGCTGTGGTCTAAACCACTGAGCCTCTTGGGCTTGCTGATCAGAAGGTCAGTAGTTTGAATCCCCGTGAGAAGGTGAGCTTCCATTGCTCCGTCGCAGCTCCTGCCAACCTAGCAGTTTGAAAGCATGCCAGTACAAGTGGATAAATAGGTTCTGCTGCCGAAGGAAGGTAAACTGTATTTCTATGTGCTCTGGTTTCTGTCATGGTGTCCCGTTGTGCTAGAAGTGTTTAGTCATGCTGGCCACATGACCTGGAAAGCTGTCTGTGGACAAACGCCGGCTCCCTCGGTCTTAAAGCGAGATGAGCATCACAACCTCATAGTCACCTTTGATTGGACTAAACCGTTCAGGGGTCCTTTACCTTTACCTTAGATAATACCCTCCAACTCCTGGTAAGAAAAATCCGGGATCAGCAGCCGGGCATGCGTAGAAGCGACTTCCGGTGCCGCTCTGCCTGATTTCCGGTGCCCAGACATGGGCAGAGTGGCACTCGAAATTGCTTCTGCACATGTCTAGACATGCGCAGAACGAGCCTCCCTGGCAGGTAGGAAATCCGGGGGATTTACGGAATTTTTCTCTATTCGGGATAACAGCAGGAAACGGGTTTAAATACGGGGGTTTCCCACGAAAAATGGGAGACTTGGCAGCTATGCCTTAGATGAGTACTATTCATTGGCCTATTTACATATAACTTTAGGATGCCACCAAAATGCTATGAGCGAATGGGTCAGCATACAAGATAAGTGTGTTTAAATCTAACAGGGCACATACAGAACCCTTACTTTGCATATACATTGGCTTGTATTCAAAGTAGCACTACGTTCCAAGAAAATGTCCTTCCCCTCTCCTCCTTCCCCTCCCCTCCTAAATCTCTGTTCTAGAGGTTTCCCCAACCCTCTGGAGAAGATTTTGGGAGGACAAGGGGGGTTCACATGGGATGAGGGGGAGAAAGTCCCAAGATGCAAGTGGAATTCCTTGTGCTAATGGGATGTGTTAGTTGAATAGCACCCAGTTTATAGATCAGGCCTCACTCTCTGTTTTAAATTGGATTTTTTTTCACTCTGCCGATTGACATAAGCTTCGGGAATCTCAGCTTCCACCCACATCTTTAAAACCCTAGTGACACTTAATATCCCAACAGTTCCATTTGTGCCGTCCGAGATGCTAATGTCATAATAAATGAAATAACTTCTCTGTATCTGGTAAAGCTGCACCTGCATTCTCAGTTGCTTCATACGACACGGACTCGAGACTTTGAGTGCTCTCTCAATCTTTGTTTTTATTTATTTATTTATTGCATTTTTTGAAAATTACAGAGAAAAAATAAATTTAAATTAAATTAAAAATTATACCTGAATACACAAAAAGAAAAGGAAAAAGAAAAGGATAAAAGGAAAAAATACAATAATAAAGGGGGGGAGAGAATTAATGAGATACCCAAAATTGTTCAATGGATACAAACCGTAATTTGAATATTCTACACAAAAGGCTCCCAGAAAGAAATGACATTTATATTTCTTCTTTTCTTTCTTCCCTTACAATCACTTGCTTTCTGTTCCAGTAAACTTGCTTGAATCCCTGTTATGTTCGGCACTTCTCATTGGTTACCAACAATCTGTATTCCTTCATTCAAAACCATTTTTCCCCATTATGTGTATATCTGTGAAATTAATCTAAGCACAACCAAGTATTATTTTTGGAACCATATTTAGTCAGGTAGTTTTGGGAGCAAACCCATTCCTTTTTTTACCTTGTCACCTGAGTGATTTCCTACTAGTTCTGTTTGGCTAGTTTGAGGTACTCGCACAACTTCAATTGCCACTAGTCTTTCGTTGGTATTGCTTTTCCAGCATTTTGCTATTAGTATTCTACCCATGCTCTCTCAATCTTTGTGTTCCTACTATAGAATCATAGAATTGTAGAGTTGGAAGAGATCCCAAGAATCATCTAGTGGAATCCCCCTGCAATGCGGGAATCTCAACTAAAGCACCCAAGATGATGGCCATTCAACCTCTGCTTAAAAACCTCCTAGGAAGGAGAGCCCACAACCTCCTGAGGGAGTCCATTCCACTGTCAAACATCATCTACATCATCTGTCTAAGCCAAATGTGTGTGTGTGTGTGTGTGTGTGTGTGTGTGTGTGTGTGTGTTAAGACTGTTTCACAGGTCCCCATGCTGCCTTTTGGGAGACCAGATGGCAACCGTTTTTCCTTGGCTTCAATTTCTGAAAGGTTGGCCTCTGGGACATGACCGCGTTGAATTTGCAATTTGAGCAAACATGCCTGGCTGAAAAATAACTTCAAGGGCCCTTCATACCTCAGTTTACAGATGGCTCTTATTTATGCTGTTTGGCATCCCTTTTCTCAATTTATTTCATTACATAATCCTTTCATTACATCATTTATATCGCATACTTTGCACATACAGTGGTACCTTGGGTTACAAATGCTTCAGGTTACAAACGCTTCCGGTTACAGAGTCCGCTAACCCAGAAATAGTACCTTGGGTTAATAACTTTGCTTCAGGATGAGAACAGAAATTGTGTGCCAGAGGTGCAGCGGCAGCAGGAGGCCCCATTAGCTAAAGTGGTTGGTTGTTGTTGTTTAGTCGTTTAGTCGTGACCCCATGGACCATAGCACGCCAGGCACTCCTGTCTTGCACTGCCTCCCGCAGTTTGGTCAAACTCATGTTCGTAGCTTCGAGAACACTGTCCAACCATCTCATCCTCTGTCGTCCCCTTCTCCTTGTGCCCTCAATCTTTCCCAACATCAGGGTCTTTTCCAAGGATTCTTCTCTTCTCATGAGGTGGCCAAAGTATTGGAGCCTCAGCTTCACGATCTGTCCTTCCAGTGAGCACTCAGGGCTGATTTCCTTAAGAATGGATAGGTTTGATCTTCTAGCAGTCCATGGGACTCTCAAGAGTCTCCTCCAGCACCACAATTCAAAAGCATCAATTCTTCGGCGATCAGCCTTCTTTATGGTCCAGCTCTCACTTCCATACATCACTACTGGGAAAACCATAGCTTTAACTATACGGACCTTTGTCGGCAAGGTGATGTCTCTGCTTTTTAAGATGCTGTCTAGGTTTGTCGTTGCTTTTCTCCCAAGAAGCAGGTGTCTTTTAATTTCGTGACTGCTGTCACCACCTGCCGTGATCAAGGAGCCCAAGAAAGTAAAATCTCTCACTGCCTCCATTTCTTCCCCTTCTATTTGCCAGGAGGTGATGGGACCAGTGGCCATGATCTTGGGTTTTTTGATGTTGAGCTTCAGACCATATTTTGCGCTTTCCTCTTTCACCCTCATTAAAAGCTACAGTGGTACCTCAGGTTAAGAACAGTTTCAGGTTAAGAACGGACCTCCAGAACGAATTAAGTTCTTAACCAGAGGTACCACTGTGGTTTTGTTGTTTCCAGAGTAACTAACAGACAATAGCACCATTCTAAGTAGTATGTCTATTCCAACCATGGCCTGAGGCACTGTGAATGGAGCTTGGAAACTTACTTGGAAGTGTGTGTGATCGTTTCAGTACCTGCAAGGTAGGATTTCCTCACCCAGTTCCCGTTAGCAACCTCACCTGGCCCCATTGTTCTCAACTAACTTCAGTTTCCAAACTGTCTTCAAACAAAGGCAGTCTCATGCAAAGTGTGCCGCAACACCAGTTTAAAAACGGAGCCCCTTATGACAGGAACACTTAATTCCTCTCTCGTCTTTTTAGTCGGCTCCATTAGCAAAGCGGTACAAGCACACTCAGGCCCTTGTTTCCACTTCACCCAGTTCCCCACATCATTTCCCTCAGACACCAAGCTTCCTGGAGGCTTTAGCTGGCCCATTGTTTGTTTATTGCTTCCCTGTTTTATTTTTAGATTCTCTTCAGCCACATTTGCTGCGGCTACGAAGTTTGTGAGATGACGCCACTAGGATCTGAAGTGTTGAGCAAACAAAGTCTACATTATGCTGTGCAGATCGTGCCCTAGGTTCCAATGTTTCCCGGGTGCTCTCCAGAAGAACTGCTTCCCTCTATGTATTCGCAGGTGGATAAAGATGTACATTCTGCCCCTGTGGATCCTGCCGCCTGAGGCGCTCACCTAACCTTGCCTCATGGGTGGGCCGGCCCTGAGTGGAGCACTTTGGCTCCTACCATAATTGCAACAGCATACTGCCACTAGGCAGCAGGGTTTTTTATCGCAGGATGAGTCCGCTTCCCACAATCTCACAATCCTTGGGGCGTCTGTGGTAGACGCAGAATGGTGCATGCAAATATAGCAGATTTTTAAAATAAAAAAAAATAAGGGTGTTCTGCCATTCATGGCACCTTCATTATATACCTTTAGGCGCCAGGCAAAAACGTTACCTTTTAACCAAGCCTTTGGTTGACTTGATTGACATTCTTTTAAAATGTGGTTCTTTGGGGGGGGGGGTATTGTGTTTATTTTTATTTTTATTATATATAATGTGGTTTTCTATTTTGATTTTGTTCTGTGAACTGCCCTGATACCTCTGGATGTAGGGCACTATATACATTCAAATAATACCGTGATTCTCCGAAAATAAGCCATACCCCAAAAATAAGCCATACCCCAAAAATAAGCCATAGTGACAGGCAGTTTAACCTTGTAGGTTAAACTGTACCATACTTAATAATAATAAAAAGAGACATCCCCTGAAAATAAGCCACCGTAGGTTTTTAATACGGGTCATGTCTGCATGTCCCTCTGGTCTAATAGTCCCTCTTCCTCTTCAAATCTGGTTTATAGCAGGAAAGAGGAATCTTTTTTTCCCCCTTGAGGGCAATATTCATTGGCACCCATGAGGAGAGAATGGGACAGTTGTTTCCTCTGTAATGAACCATACCAGAGGTAGGCAACCTAAGGCCCATGGGCCGGATGCAGCCCAATCGCCTTCTAAATCCGGCCCACGGATGGCCCCGGAATCAGTTTGTTTTTACATGAATAGAACGTGTGCTTTTATTTTAAATGGATTTCTGGGTTCTTTGTGGGGCATAGGAATTCATTCATTTTTTTCCCTTCAAAATATCGTCCAGCCCACGACATGGTCTGAGGGGATGGTGGACTGGCCCACGGCTGAAAAAGGTTGCTGAACCCTGAACCATACTCTCCAGATTCCCAGCACTTTTTTTTAAAAAAAGGAGTACTTTTCTAGCACTTGTAGATTTGAAACAAAATGTACAGGTACTATTAGTATCTATTTTTGTGAGAAATGAGCTTGCTCATCTCCTCTCAGTGTTTTGCTTTGTTCCCCTTCTCTCTCGAAAATTCCTGTGGATGCACATGGCTACATTGCCTTGGGGATAACTGATGATTGGGAATGGGCTTCAGCTAGTGATGGACAGGACTTAGCTTAAGATAGTGGTGGGTGGGGCAAATTTAAGTTCCTCTCAATTTCTTATTTTTCCATCTTAGATTCAGTTCTCCACATCTTCCGAATCAGTTTGCAATTTTTCTAAATAAAAAAAGATGTTCTTGTGAAAATTCAGCAGCATTTCAGAGCAATTTTCCCCCTAATATACACGTTTTATATGCAATTTCCCCCTAATATACAGAATTTTGGAAAGCAGTTCCCCCTAGTATAACACATTTTTGTATTTTGCTATTTTTGTATGTTGCTTTCAGTAAGATCTGCATTCTTGGGGGGTGCTACTGGGTTTTATTAGGTCTTTTTATTTTATTAGGTTGTTGTTGTTTAGTCGTTTAGTCGTGTCCGACTCTTCGTGACCCCATGGACCATAGCATGGTAGGCACTCCTGTCTTCCACTGTCTCCCGCAGTTTATTAGGTATTACTATTTTATTAGGTATTATTTTTATTAGGTATTTTATGGTTTTATATCTTGATTTTATTCTGTGAACTGTGAGACCCCCAGCGTATAGGGCTGTATCTAAATTCAATAAATTATTATTATTATTATTATTATTATTATTATTCACACTTTATGTTAGCATTTGCTTGGCTGGAGAAAGTCATTGCAAAATTCAGGAAAGTGCATATTTCAAAGGATGGCTGTGTTCTACTTCTCATATTGCTTTGGAAACTGCAAATTATGGAGCTTCACCTTTAAATGTGAACTCAATAGAATTTCTCCCCTGTCCCTAGGAAAGACTGAGAGAAAAGTGAACAAGGCCACCTTTTCCTCTCTCTCTCTCTCTCTCCCTCTCTCTCTCCCTCTCTCTCTCTTTGTCTCATTCCATTTCTGCTCTCCCTTCCTACCCATCCAGAGGGATGCAAGGATATGGACAGATTGCTCTTGCCAGAAGTTTGAGCTGATCATTGCAGAAGGCTTGTCTCCATCGTCCTTCCATCGATCCATATATTTCTGGATCGCTGCCCCAGCCCTGTTCCACTACTTCCAGGTCCTCCCCTGCGTAAAATTAGGCTGAAGTTTGCTGATGCATCCCATAAGACTCAGCTGGGGGCACTGTTATACAGTGGTTCCGCTCCTTCCTCCTGGGCCGTGTTCAGAAAGTGGTGGTGGGGAATGAGTGTTCAGACCCCTGAGCACTCACTTGTGGGGTGCCTCAGGGTTCCGTTCTCTCCCCCATGCTTTTTAATATCTATATGAAGCCACTGGGAGAGATCATCAGGGGGTTTGGGCTGGGTGTTCATCAGTATGCAGATGACACCCAGCTCTACCTCTCTTTTAAATCAGAACCAGTGAAGGCGGTGAAGGTCCTGTGTGAGTGGCTGGAGGCGGTTGGAGGATGGATGGCGGCTAACGGATTGAAGTTGAATCCTGGCAAGACAGAAGTACTATTTTGGGGGGACAGGAGGCGGGCAGGTGTGGAGGACTCCCTGGTCTTGAATAGGGTAACTGTGCCCCTGAAGGACGAGGTGCACAGCCTAGGAGTCATTTTGGACTCACAGCTGTCCATGGAGGCACAGGTTAATTCTGTGTCCAGGGCGGCTGTCTACCAGCTCCATCTGGTACGCAGGCTGAGACCCTACCTGCCCGCGGACTGTCTCGCCAGAGTGGTGCATGCTCTGGTTATCTCCCGCTTGGACTACTGCAATGCGCTCTCCGTGGGGCTACCTTTTAAGGTGACCCGGAAACTGCAATTAATCCAGAATGCAGCAGCTAGACTAGTGACTGGGAGTGGCCACCGGGACCACATAGCACTGGTCCTGAGAGATCTACACTGGCTCCCAGTACGTTTCCGAGCACAATTCAAAGTGTTGGTACTGACCTTTAAAGCCCTAAATGGCCTCAGTCCTGTATACCTGAAGGAGCGTCTCCACCCCCACCATTCAGCCCCACCACTGAGATCCAGCACCGAGGGTCTTCAGGCGGTTCCCTCATTGCAAGAAGTGAGGTTACAGGGAACCAGACAGAGGGCCTTCTCGGTAGTGGCACCCGTCCTGTGGAACGCCCTCCCAGCAGATGTCAAGGCAATAAGTAACTATTTTACTTTTAGAAGACAACTGAAGACGGCCCTGTTTAGGGAAGTTTTTAATGTTTAATGCTGTACTGTTTTAATATTCAGTTGGAAGCCGCCCAGAGTGGCTGGGGAAACCCAGCCAGATGGGCAGGGTATAAATAATAAATTATTATTATATTATTATTATCATTATAGACAGGGGCAAACAAAGGCATTGTGACACCCGGGGCGGGGCATCTCTACGTACGGCGCATACGGCGTACATAGCGACGCCGCACGTGCGCTGTACATAGCGGTTTGCGGACGGTGCTGGGATGCTCTGCTCGCGGCTGCAGCCACAAATGAAGGGTCCTCTACATTCGGCTGTAGCAGCGACGGAGGGATCCCACCACCATCCGTATGGCGCTCGAGCAGTGCCGGTGGCAAACCACTATGTATAGCGCACGTGTGGCTTCATTACATACAGCGCATGCATGCGATGCCGCACATGCGCTGTACATAGCAGCTTGCCGCCGGCACCGGAATCCTCTGCTCATGGCTGCAGCCGCAAATGGAGGATCCTTCACAGCTGCGGCGGCGCGATGGCGGCTCACGCTGCCGCGGCGGGGTTGCCCCCACGGGGTGCCTTCTTGTCACCCCTTAGACATGGCACCTGCTCTGCTCTGCACTGCCCCCCACCCCATTGCACGCCACTAGCCTCAGCTTCCACACGCCCCTGATTCATAGGTAGTTACTGGTAGCCCCAGAATCAGTACAGGGGGCGATTTCAGGCATTTCTCCAGATGGAGATCTTTGTGGGAGATTTTGCTAAATGGATTAATTTTGCCCCTACCACGCGGGGAACTCCTCCACACAGGCTTCCCACATGATTTCTGCTTCTAGTGACAACCAGGCGACATGCATGAAGATTTAAAAAAAGAACCCTTAGTCATTGTGAAACTGCAAGCCACTCTTAAAGCATATTGATCCTTTTCCTGATTGCTATTAGTTCCCACCAGAGAAAAAGTCAGGGACTATTATCAGTCCTATTCTAGCCAGCTGCTTCTTCCTTGAACAATATTTTATTTTTCATGGAACTCTCACTGTTTAGTTTAATTTTTTAGTTGATTTGTTAATAGTGTTTTATAGAAGGTAGCTGTTTTATTTATGATTTGTAATTGTTTTACTGATTATTAATTCTTCTACAGTATATGGTTTATGTTGCCATTGTGATGCTCTGTTCTGTTATTTATGGTTTGTGAGCTGCTTGGGGACTCGTGTGAGTGAAAAGCAGCATAGAAAAATAATAAATTAAGGAAGGAAGGAAGGAAGTTGCTACCCAGACACACTTTGCCCTACTTAGCATATTATAGTGAAATTTCTTAGAGATTTGATGCATGATTGATTTAGAATGGGGATAGCATTTATGATCAACCCTGGTTAATGGTTTTTCTCTGAATATTCTAAATTTGTACATAATTTCCTCTTCAGCCACTTACCCATTGCTGTGGCTGCAACTCTCTCTCTCTCTCTCTCTCTCTCTCTCTCTCTCTCTCTCTCTCTCTCTCTCTCTCTCTCTCTCACACACACACACACACACACACACACACACACACACGAGCAAAGCCTGTTTTGGTAGGGGATTCCTTAATAATCTAAACTGGGGATGCTGGAGAAATTTGATTCTGTTTCAATGTACAAGTGAACCTATTTAATTCACATTTTCCGAAGCAACACACAAAACAAAACAAAACACAGCCATTCTTCAAAATTTGGCCCTCTGCTCTCAAAATTTCACATTGCAATTATTCAGCCAAGTAACATGTACAAAACTGAAGTTACTGAAGTTTTCATATCAATGCATAAATTAGTGAAAACAAAATACAAAAATGCATTACATTTGGGAAGGCTGCCTTGCAAAAAAAAATATATAGGTATATTAGAGGGAATTCCATACAAAAATGTGTATATTAGGAGAAGGCAGATCAAGATGTATTGATAGATCTCTGTATGCTTCAGGTAGATTGGCAAGGACTTCTGAATCCTAGTTATTAACAATGGCAGCAATAAAACGGGCATCTGTTACATCATATGGTCAAAATGATTTTTGGGGGGGTGGGGGTGGGGGATAACCAGGAGTGGATTTGTGTGTGTGGAAGGAGAACTGAATTCAGTTCTAGTACTTCAACAAATTCCTGGGCTCAGAATTATTCTGTGTCTTACTAGGTCTCCAGCTGGAGACCCAAATTTGGGAAGCACTGATCCAGAGGTTCAAATAAAACAAAACAAAGAAAGAAATGCAGATCCGTCAATTCAGAATGTAACTTTATTTCAAATAAGTCCTTTTGCATTCCAGAGCCACACAGAACTAGAGAGAGATATATATATAGTTAATTAGTTTCACTGCCTTGATAGAATCAATTCTGCTGATAAGGAAAGAATTGAAGTCAGGGAAATACCTCCCCCATACAATAGTGAAATGTGTATTGGTTTACCCATTGCAATATTTTCTGGTAAGGATGTCAATAAGTGCACTTCATGGATGTTTCTAGAACCCACAGGGAAAGTCCTTCAAAATATCACTCTGCATGACTAACAGATCTTCAGTGCATGGTGACTGATAATGCTATAAAAATCCAGTCCGTTCTCAGCTATTGAAAGGTGGCAAAACTTCAGGAGATGAAAGCAAAGATTTGGTTCACGAAGCAGAAGCCCTCTAACAGAACCTACTACCATTGACGGGAAAGATTGGTTTTAACTGCACTAAGCGCTGTGGTTTTAGCACGCCTTTCCGCTTTGTGTTTCATTTTCTGTGCTGTTTCATAAGTGATGTAGAAAACCACAGTCGGATCCTTCAGTCGCTAAATATGGATGGCAAGAGAATGCACAAACAGGCTGGGAAGAGCTTCATGGATGTCAAAACATTTTGGTGCTAAAATATATCAATGTGGTGTTTGGTTACATGACATGGAAGCGTGTGCCAAGTTTGCAAACATCTTTATGGTTCCATCTTAATTTAGATCACCAGGAGTGCTCACATGTTTAAAACCAAGCAAGTATTTGTAGTAGTTAAGGTGGTGGATTATTTCCGGCATAAATTTTATAGTGTTCAGACATCTCCATGAAAAGTCTTATTTGAAGCAAGTGGCCTTTGTTGTGTAACCCTGTACAATGCAGTTTTTTTTTTTAAATAAATAGGCTTCACTGTAAATAAACATGGTTTTTGCAGAGCTTCTCCGGAGAAACCTATCCAAAGGTCCTTTGAAATCACAGGATTATCATCTGTGATATCTCCTCCTTACGCACTTGCAGTCAGCACAGTCCACAACAAAGAAAAGGCAAGCATTTCCACTTGTTTATGGTTGCTTGGTAACTAGTCCCAAAGCAAAGGGAGGCCAAACAAACAAAAGGAAGTTCCTGTCATTTTGCCACCAGGTGAACAATCTAAGGGCCCAAATGTTGCCTGAAAACTGGGTACCTGGAAGACAATAAATGTTTCAGGTGAAGTAAAGTAATTCTAAGTAAACACTAAGGTACTCAGCAAAAGAAATTAGGAGATTCGGCAAGGACCCAGGTGGCACTGTGGGTTAAACCAGAGTCTTAGGGCTTGCTGATCAGAAGGTCGGCGGTTCGAATCCCTGCAATGGGGTGAGCTCCCGTTGTTCGGTCCCAGCTCCTGCCCACCTAGCAGTTCGAAAGCACATCAAAGTGCAAGTAGATAAATAGGGACCGCTCCGGCGGGAAGGTAAACAGTGTTTCCATGTGCTGCTCTGGTTCACCAGAAGCAGCTTTGTCATGCTGGCCACATGACCCGGAAGCTGTCTGCGGACAAACGCCAGCCCCTTGGCCTATAGAGTGAGATGAGCACCGCAACCCCAGAGTCGGACACGACTGGACCTGATGGTCAGGGGCCCCTTTACCTTGCAAGGAAAAAAAAGAACATTAACACACCCTCCTTCTCTAGATGTGTTAGCATAACTCTAACACAACCACCCATCCATGAGCCCCAAACAGACGTTTCCCCCAAAATCCAGTACCTCCCCAGGGTCAGAGGCAAAAGTAGGTGGGATGATGCATGTGACACTTACATTTGCACAACAGACTACGTTCCAGCCACACAAAAGCCAGGTGTCTCTGTGCACAAACGCGTCTCCATCTAGGCACACAAGAGGCATCATCAGAATTCAATGACCCACTCCCCATACCCCTCAACTGCCCCAATTAAACTGGGGCATCCTGGTTTGGGGTGCTGTGCTCTTGCACAAGATCACGGATCTAAAAAAATGCATAGGATCTTGCATTTTGGGCTCCGTGTTCTCACGCAGGTCACATGAGAAGCATGTCCGGAAAGATGTGCCTCCCGGTTTTTGGACTCAGCATGATGAAAGATTTGCACTCAGCATGATGGAAGATTTGCACTCAAGGAATACACAGAGAAGGACTGGGAAGATGCAGGTCCTGAGAGTTGGATAGACAAGTCTGGAGGTCCACATTCAACCCCTAGGTCCTTGCTATATACATTTGAGCTCAGTTAAGACCAATGAAATCAATGTTGCTACCCCCTAGATGTGGTTCAATGGGTGGGACTGTCAGGATGCCGTCAGCTGCTCCCAGCTGGTTGCCCAGGAAAGTATAAAGACAAGGAAGAGTTTCTTACCATCCTTTTATATTTCAATATTACAGAGAGAGGCTATAGAACGCAGCCTCTTGGATAATGGTGTTGTCCCAAGTGAATCTCCACACACACCCATCTCTCCCACTTCCTCACTCACCACTTCTACAGGTACTGTTACGTGCCCTCCGTCTTTGAGTTCTTTGCTTTCCTACTTTTAAGGCTCGCCGGGTTCTGGGAAATGGAGGGTCTGGGGTGCTTTCTAATGATCCCATGTCAGCCAGCTGCCGCTCGGATTCTGCCTCCTCCTCTCCCATTATTTCCCATATTTTCCCTCATCTGCCTCTGAGCTGTGACCTCCCACAAACCACTGTTGTAAATCTATACTGCCTTCCTCTTCCTCCTCCCTGGAAGAGTCAGGATGGGGAGGCAGTTTCCACCATTCCTCCTCTGCCCAGTCCCTGACAGGGACAGAACCACCAAACCACCTCCTGGGCAGGTGGGTTGTTGTTGCTTATTGAGTGGGAGAGGACAGAATGTGGTCACCAGATTATTAACAGAGCAAACTGCAAGGAGAATAACATCTCATTGTTACAACTGTTTTTCTACATTGGTCTCTAGCTGGTTTCTAGCCTCCACTGAGAAAAGAGTGTGGTTCGGTTAGTTCATATTGGTTTGTTTTACTTTTAAAGTTCCGAATGATCAGAGGACCATTCACATTTTTCTAGCTTCTTCTAAATAAACTCCTTTGTATGCTTCAGGTTGCGTCTTTTCAGCTTGCATCCCGCGCCGAACCCGGAAGCACCCGAACGGGTTACGTCTGGGTTTCGTCGCGCGCGCATGCGCAAAACCACCAAATCACAACCCACGCGTGCGCAGGCGCGAGTTGCAAACACTGTGGGTTGCGAACGTGCCTCCCACACAGATCACGTTCACAACCCGAGCGTCCACTGTAAAAGGAATGTGGTTTTCAGCAGTCAAGTAACAATGCACAGAGCTGTACGTATTTAATTTTGCAACAAGGACTATAATCTTCTGACTCAATTCACATGAGATATGATATATTGAAAGAGAAATGGTTTCATCTTGAATCATAGGCAGAGAATAAGCTTCTATAATTTCATTGCACCTTCTGCCTATTTCCCTTAAATATCTTGTAATTGTAGTTACTGTGTAGATTTACTGACAAGGAAACTGAAATCAAACGACCCTACCACCTGTTAAGAGGTTTTTGGGGTTTTTTACTTACCTGTCAGTAAATCTGCAGTGGCCAGAAACTCAATAAGTATTAGAGAGATAGGCAAAAGGTGAAAAGAAATTGTGGAAGCTTCTCTGATTCAAGATGAAACTATTTCTCTTTCAATGAACCAAAATATCATCTCTAACGGTAAGCTGATCACCCCCTACACCATCAGATTCAAATCTTGCCTCTTCCTTGCCCTCATCATACCAGGGGGATTTGCAACAGCTGCTATCTACCTCCTCCACACCCTTGTCTAAGATTTTAATCAAGAAATTGTGGTTTATATCTAGCATGAGTCATACTCAGAGTAGACCCATTGAAATTAATGGATCTGAGTAATTTAGGGGCATAAATGCTAATGGGTCTACCTATTCTTCTATTTTTCTAGAAAGAGAGGTGCCAGAACTCACCATGAACACACCTCCCTCGTTCTCCTAGAATGGCAATGGCACCCACTTGAGAGGTGCCGGAATTGAGTTCTGGTAAGTTCCGGCTGGGGAGGGGGAAGCCCTGGGTCCACCCTGAATTGAAATTCTAGGCAGGTGGGTTGCTGTTGCTTAACAGGAGGGAGAAGAGGAGGAGGGGCAAAACAGCAGGGAGGGGGTTACATGGAGTGGCTCCTGGGATAACTCGGTTGGTAGACCATGTGTCTCTTAATCCCGGGGTCGTGGGTTTGAGCCCCATGTTGGGTAAAAGATTCCTGGATTGCAGGTGAATGGACTTGATGACCCTTGTGGTCCCTTCCAACTCTACAATTCTCTGATTTATAAATGCACTGGAAAGAGCGTCAGAGCGGCTCTGCCGGTGTGGTTGCACCAAACTAACCTTCCCCCTGCCTTACCGCTTCTGCTCCCAGTAGGCAACAGCAACCCATCTGCTGGGAATCTGGCATAGCAGTTCTGCTCCACCCAGCAAGCCCCTTGGAGTAACCCCCACTGAATTAGATGAGTCTTACTTTTGAGTAGACAGGGCTAGGCTGGCACTGTAAATTAGCTGAGCTTACAGTGTTCTCGTATGATGCCTGCTCAGAAGTCGGGTGCATTGAGTTCGGTGGAACTTATTTCCAGTTAAATGTATGTATAGGACCCCAGTCTTAGATCCCATTGAACTTAATGGGGAAAGCCATGACTAGCTTGTGCCATTTATTTCAGTGGGACCTATGTTCAATTAACTTAGTCAGAATTCAGTCCAAAAGTGCTTACATTAATACTCTTATCACACATCTTGCAGGCATATAACCACTTTCTTGTGCCCCAAGATGTCATTAGCACATAAAAGTCAGTAGCTGTCCTTTTTTGGACCAAATAAAATGTATAGAATCCCTCTTACGACATTAAGCCCAATTACTGGAAATTACAAGGATTGTAATAACTCGAGCCTTAAGAAACTGGTGTGGCAGTAACAACCTATTATTTTGATGGCCTACAGGCCGTCTAAGTCACCTTTGCATAGGTTTACCTGAGGCCTCCCAGAACCACTGTGCTGCAAGAGAAGCTTTAAAACACTTGAAAATCCTATTTGTTTTGCCGTTTGTGTGAGCAACCTAATTTCTCTCCAGGTTTTTATTATATTGAGATTGTAGCTTAGCTTTTATCTGAGTCATTTTGTGGTCACAGTTTCCTTAAACAGTTAAGAACAACCTAGGTACAGTACTTGATTTAGTTTCGAATGGTGTTTTCCCCGCCCATCCAAATAGCATTCGTATTTTACAAGATTAGCCGCAAATTACAAAAGCAGCATCGACCCACCTCCCCCAAAGAGTCCTCTGTGTGTGGCAATCATAGCTGCCAAGTTATCCCTATTTTTAAGGGATTTTCCCTTATGCTGAATAGGCTTCCTCGCGAGAAAAGGGAAAACTTGGCAGCTATGGTGGCAATGTGTAGACTCAAATGCTAATTTTGTTCTTCAATGGCCATTTGACACTTTGTTGAAATGTCCATGGAGGAACTTAAGAGGAAGGGCCACAGCTCATGGAACAGTGCTAGAGGGAGCAAAGGTCTAACTCCAGATGAGGCAGTCACCTGTCATCATGTGAAACACATATGGGATGCGAGTGGCGCTGTGGTCTAAACCACTCAGCCTCTTGGGCTTGCCGATCGGATGGTTGGCGGTTCAAATCCATGTGAGGGGTGAGCTCCTGTTGCTTGTTCCCAGCTCCTGCCAACCTAGCAGTTATGAAAGCATGCAGGTGCAAGTAGATAAATAGGCACCGCTGCAACAGGAAGGTAAACGACGTTTCCATGCACTCTGGCCTCCGTCATGGTGTCCCTTTGCACCAGAAGCAGTTTAGTCATGCTGGCCACATGACCCAGAAAAGCTGTCTGTGGACAAATGCCAGCTCCCTTGGCCTGAAAGTGAGATGAGCACTGCAACCCCATAGTTGCCTTTGACTGGACTTAACTCTCCAGGGATCCTTTACCTTTTACCTATGGCAGCCGTTTGAAACCTTACTGTAAAAAGGTAAAGGGACCCCTGACCATTAGGTCCAGTCGTGACCGACTCTGGGGTTGCGCGCTCGTCTCGCATTATTGGCCGAGGGAGCCGGCGTAAAGCTTCCAGGTCATGTGGCCAGCATGACAAAGCCACTTCTGGCGAATCAGAGCAGCACATGGAAACGCCGTTTACCTTCCCGCTGTAGCGGTTCCTATTTATCTACTTGCATTTTGACGTGCTTTCAAACTTCTAGGTTGGCAGGAGCTGGGACCGAGCAACGGGAGCTCACCCCGTCACAGGGATTTGAACCGCTGACCTTCTGATCAGCAAGCCCTAGGCTCTGGTCTAACCTACAGCGCCACCTGGGTCCCCTTTTACCTTTTACCTATGGCAGCCGTTTGAAACCTTACCGGTACTGTATCGAGTCCAAAACCATGTAGGGTGGTTGCTGTCTGAAGCTACGGTTACCAGGCGTCCCCGTTTCCCAGTGACAGTCCCCAGATTTACAAATCAGTCCCCATACAAAATCCATTGAAACTGAAAAGTGTCCCTGGATTCATTGGGGAAAAAATCTGGTAACCTTATCTTAAGCCTCCAACCCAGCACTGGGTTACACCCAGTTTTACTGTCCTGCAGTTTCTCCTGATTTCTCCTTTTCCAATAGAGATTGACAACACCCATTTTGATAGGCGCTAGATTTAGATACTCCTGCCAACCTCGCAGTTCGAAAGCACGTCAAAATGCAAGTAGATAAATAGGAACCGCTACAGCAGGAAGGTAAACGGCGTTTCCATGTGCTGCTCTGGTTTGCCAGAAGCGGCTTTGTCATGCTGGCCACATGACCTGGAAGCTGTACGCCAGCTCCCTCGGCCAATAATGTGAGATGAGCGCGCAACCCCAGAGTCGGTCACGACTGGACCTAACGGTCAGGGGTCCCTTTACCTTTACCTTAGATTTAGATAAAGGCCACAAGGATATCCCCACATAGGTGCTAATGCTGAAGTGAATGGATGCAAGAAAACTGACTCGCATTTTGAAAGTTGCAAGAGAATAAAATGGCAGTTTTACAACTGTTTTCCTGCATTGGCCTCTAGTTGTTTTCTGGCTCTAATTAGAAACAGTGTGTTTTGTTCTCTTTTCCTTTTCCTTTTCCAATGTACAAACCATGTTAGATCCCTCCATATACGCTTCTCGGTACATTCAGATCCTCCTCAGAGACCTTGATCCATCTTCCCCAACCACCTGAGGGTATGATGGGTTGCTTCTCACAACAGGTTTGTTTTCGCAGTGGGACCTTGATTCTTATAAAGCAGGAGAGGATATAAAGTAGCTAGCAGGGTGTTTTTCAACAGTGAAGTACAGTCAAGTAGCAATGCACAGCAATGTATTTAATTATGCAAAAAGAACTGCAACCTTCCGATTCAGTTTATGACTAGATATGCTCTTTGGTTCATTAAAAGAGAAATAGCTTCACCTTGAATCATGGGTAAACAAGCAGCTTCTATAATTTATTTGCATCTTCTGCGTATTTCTCCAGCCTTTATTTGTGGTCGCTGTGCCTTTACAGACAAGGAAGTGGAAATCAAATGACTCTTAACAGATTGTGAACACCTCTTAGACTTTCACAGATGGTTTCAAATTGTGACTTTTCCATTCCCTCCTCATACCAGGGGACCTTGCAGGGGTCACTGTCTCCCCCTGCCCCACCATAATCTAAGAATAAATCAAGATATCATAGCTTGTATCCAGTGTTAGTCATACCTGGGGTAGATCCATTGAAATTAATGAACATGAGTAACTTAGAGACATACTAGGTTTACTCTGGATACATAACCAGAAATGGCTTGCTATATTGAGCCAAGCTGCTACACTAATTGCTCAACAGGTGGGTCACTTTTGCCTATCAGAAGGAGTGAGATGGTATGAAGGCTGTTGTGGTGCAAACACACCAGAACATAGCTGCCAAGTCTCCCGTATTCCCCGGGAAACCCCCGTTTTTCCAGCCATTTCCTGCTGGCAGCCCGGATTTTTAAAAACCCCATAAACCCCCGGATTCTTACCGGCCTGGGGAGGCTCCTTCTGCACATGTCTGGAGTCCCTGGACATGCACAGAAGCGATTTCTGGCACAGCAGCCATTTTGGAAATGGGCAGAGCATGCATAGAAGCAACTTCTGGTGCCACTCTGCCCAGTTCCAAAATGGCCACAGTGCGACTTCAGGTGCCACGCCACGCCGATCCCGGATTTTTCAATCTGGGAGTTGGCACCTATGCACCAGAAGGACCACAATGTAGGCTTCGCCAATGCATGTCCATTGTGCTAACCTCTCTGCTACCTCACCCCACTCACTCCTGGTAAGTAACAGTGACACACCTGCCAGGAAGCTAGGAAAGCTAGCAAAGTGCACCACAGTGAGCTTTTTCTGCCAGTAGCAACGCTAACCCACCTTAGGAGGTTGTTGTAAGGATAGTGAGTTGGTGTGTGCTTCGAGACACTCTGTAAATGCTGTATGGTTAGTTGTCTAAAGAGTGGAGAAAAGAAATATGCATTCAGAAAGTCAAAAAAGATCTTAGAAACAATTTGCCGAGACCAGAATCTATATGTTTATCCATGGTTCTCAGATGTCTTAGACTGTCTTTCGTATAAAACTGTTCTCTTAACTTCCAAATTTCAGAGGAAAGGCCCCACCGTTATATAGGCAACACAGCAGCACTGGTTCTCAAAAGGGTGTGTAACACACACTTAGAAGAATCCTGAGTATTGCAGAACTGGAGGGGGGGATATTTAGGTGGAAACCCTGACAGGGGGAACGCCCAAAACAGCCCCATAAATACAACAGCATAGTAGATTGACTGGGGGGGGGGAGGACAATGAGAAGGAAGATAGAATGGAATTGAATGGCTAGAAAGGGAGGGGAAGAGGAGAAACATGGAAATATAAAGAGTAGAAAGAGTGAACCGTCTTATTGTCTGGATAGGTCATTTTCTGCTCCTTATGATTACAATTTCAATCCAGTACAATGTTTCAAAGAGGAAGAGGAGTTCGAAGTTGTAACCTACCAAAACAATGGCTGTAAATTAATTTTTTGCAGGGGTCACTTGAAGCCATTTTTTTTAATTAAAAAAAATGTAAATAATTTCCTCCACAAACTGTGATATAACATGAATTTTGAGTAAAAAATAAAGTAATTGCCAAAACAGAGAATGCTCTTTGGAAGGAATTTTATTGATGTGAAGCCGTTCAATCTGAAGGAAACGGGAATAAAGAAGTGCACTTAATTGCCTTTTCATTCATTTCCTTTTGACTTAGCAACATAACATTAGCCTACAGTTAGGATTGCCAACTTGTTGACATTCAGCCATCTGGGAAGAAAGAATGTTGTTGCATTGCAGAAGGACAGAAGTGGGATGCTCCTCAAACATCAACGCTCATAATTTTATTTAATTAAATTAATACTATTTTAATTAATACTTTTAAATTATTCCAGCATTACTGCTACAAAACCGGACTGCTAAGTGAACCTTGTAGTAAGCACTGCCTGCCTGCTGGCACAGATGTTTTCAGCATGTTTTTTTTTTTTTTTTGCCAAACTGCCTTTAATAACTGGGATTTTGCATCCTTGAGTACTCATCCCTCACCCTAGCATAGCAATGCTCGCAGTAGCTTGATGTGCTTGAGCAGCATTTTCCAAACTGGTGAGGAAAACATCTTCACAGAAGGAGTACCAACTAGACCAGGCATCCCCAAACTTTGGCCCTCCAGATGTTTAGGACTACAATTCCCATCTCCCTCGACCACTGGTCCTGTTAGCTAGGGAAATACCTGCCAAGTTCCTGTGGGAGAAATAAGGGACCGGACCGGAAGTAGCAGACCAGAAGTAGCGCTGCCGCCATTTTGGAACTGGGCGGAGCATGCTCAGAAGCAAGTTTTGATGCTGCTTTGCCCAGTTTCCAAAATGGCTGCCGCGCCAGAAGTCGCACTGCAGCCATTTTGGAACTGGGCAGAGCTGCATCAAAAGTCGCTTCTGAGCATGCTCCACCCAGTTCCAAAATGGCCACCGCGCCAGAATAAACTGGGGGAAAACAAAAAAATCCGTTTTTGCAGCTGGGAACAGCTAGAAAAAAAAACAGGGGTTTCCCGGGGAATACGGGAGACTTGGCAGCTATGGTTAGGGATCATATGAGTTGTAGGCCAAAACATCTGGAGGGCCACAGTTTGGGGATGCCTGAACTAGACAAAGGAGTTATTCACATTATTGCTATCACTGTGCTGGGAGTTCCATGTGAACTAGATTCCCTTCAGGGATGGTTATGGGTTGGGGAGGTCAGTCTTTGATGATGTCTATATAACCTGGGGACCCAGGTGGCGCTGTGGTTAAACCACTGAGCCTAGGGCTTGCTGATCAGAAGGTCAGCGGTTCGAATCCATGTGACGGGGTGAGCTCCCGTTGCTTGGTCCCAGCTCCTGCCAACCTAGCAGTTCGAAAGCACGTCAAAATGCAAGTAGATAAATAGGAACCGCTACAGTGGGAAGGTAAACGGCGTTTCCATGTGCTGCTCTGGTTTGCCAGAAGCAGCTTTGTCATGCTGGCCACATGACCTGGAAGCTATACGCCGGCTCCCTCGGCCAATAATGCGAGATGAGCGCGCAACCCCAGAGTCGGTCACGACTGGACCTAATGGTCAGGGGTCCCTTTACCTTTACCTATATAGCCCTTTCAAACCTATGGTCCTGAATCTATGAGGGTAGGAATGGATAATAGGAAACCTGCTGAACCAGCCAAACCAGTTTCCTTTGTTAAGGTAATGGCCTTGGCTGGCCAGTTAAGTACCACCATTTACATGTCCTAAGTGGTTGTCATAGAGACAAATGGGTGTGCCTCTCCTGATCTCACCTGGCTGGATGCCACATCATCCAAGGATGGGGGGAAATAGGCTAAGGCAGGGGCTGTCTGTCTGCGAGTTTTGGTGGGTGCTGGACATGACTGCTCTGTGCTGGACCCAAAGCTGGGACTTGGGATTTCTATGGAAACCTAATGACGGAGGAAGATTTGTTGGAGTGTTGAGCTCCTCCATTCTATACTCAGGTTGTAGGTATGCGTAAATAAAACCATATATATTAAAGACACCACGGGCTCTGTTGACCTTCAGTCCAAGGAAACTGAACTCTGGGAAAGTGTAGGTACCCCTGGAGTCTCTTGCCACTTGGAGATTCAGGTACCTGCAACAATATGATGGGTTCTACCGGCCAGGCCAAAAAATATTTTGCGCTGAAAAGTAATGGCATTAGTGTCTATCACATGTATTCTGAGAATACACTTTCACAGAATCCTTAACTACAGTATATGATAGTGTTACAAAAGTTGGGTGCCACCCCCACTTTCTGTAAGATCCCAGGGGGCTCCAAGCATTCACCCAAGGTCTGTGTTCCTTTGAAGAGCTGAAACACAGCAGAGGTTGTCGTAGCTTTAAGAAACGTGGTTTATTCAGTCTGCATGGAGGGAGTCCGGATCTAACAGCATTTCAGGAGGGGCTTCTCCCCCACAGCAGTGCAGCCTTGGAATCCAAGGCATCTGTTGCAGTTATCCTGCCCAAGATTGTCTTTCTTCTTCTTCCCAGAACATCCTACTGAAAAACTCTCTTTTCCACCACACCCACCCCAAAAAAACACCATTGGGAACATCTGTCTCCATGGGCCAAAGGTTTGCTCTCAGGTGGCCCACCAACCCCTTTTGTCATGTTAACTGATTTGCTCTTTGCTAGGCCAGCCAGGCTGGTTTGCATAAGCCAGCCCAGGGATTCCTTGCATGGCAAAGCTCTGCATCTATTCCAATTAATCAAAACACTACCATTCATAGCTGCCAAGTTATCCCTTTTTTTAAGGGATTTTCCCTTATGCTGAATAGGCTTCCTCGCGAGAAAAGGGAAAACTTGGCAGCTATGCTACCATTTATTAATTTCTAGGGTTTGAGGGGATCTTCCCAAAATCTATAACAATAGTTAACGATGGATGACCACCAGCAGTCGGAACATCCAGGATGCTGGAGAAGAAGAATAAAATCCAAGATATCTAAACTCGATTGAAGTCTGGCTTCTCTCTCACAGAAATTTCAAAATTCTCTTTACTCTTAAATTACATATTTTAAAAAAGCATTCAGTGGCATAATCAACTCTGTTAACTCCCCCCTCTTTCCATTATGTGTTTGCATTTTTTAAAAAATTAATGTATAACTTAAAATAAATACAGAATAGTTAAAAGAGGTGGACGTATTTACAAAGCTGTAATCTTCTAGTCATGCCCCAATCAGTTATAAAATATGTCAGAGATTGGATGAAGAATGAGAGCAGCAATTACATTTGTGTCTCACGTGAACAGTTACAAAACTAACGTATCCTGCATTAAACCTCCATCGGAAGGTCAAGCGTTGCTCCTTCCCCAGAACCACCCAAGCCTAGAGATAGCCGAGCGTAAGAAACACAGATAGGATAATGGACCCAACTGTAGCTTTGGCAATGTTTGTTTGCTTTTAACTTATCTGGTAAAGAGAAATGAGTATTTTTCATGCTTAGCCCATTCTTTTCAAATTACTATCAACCATGAAAGATGGGGAGGGTAGAGTGCTTGGGACCAACAGAGATGTCCTGCGTTGTTGTGGTCCTGTGTTGCCATATGCAGCAATGATGAAGTATCGACTTCAGCTCCCACCAACCCAAGTGTTGCTGTCCAGGTCCTAAAACAAAAGCTTATGGTTTTCTTCACCAAATGTCAGGCTTCAGGGAAACCAATCCCTCCCCCAGTGGACAGCCAAGAAGCAGATACAGTGGTACCTTGGTTGTCGAATTTAATCCATTCCGGGAGTCCATTCGACTCCCAGAACAGTTCAAAAACCAAGGCGCGGCTTCAGATTGGCTGCAGGAGTTTCCTGCACTCAATTGGAAGCCGCAGAAGCCACGTCAGATGTTTGGCTTCCAAAAAACATTCGCAAACCGGAACACTCACTTTCAGGTTTGCGGCATTCGAGAGCAAATTTGTTCAACAACAAAGGTGTTTGACTACCAAGGTACCACTGTAACAGGAAGAGTTCTTACCAAGTCCTTTATTCAATATCCACAGTGAGAGCCTTTGAAAAGTGCCTCTCCTTTCCAGTAATGGAGTTGCTCAGAGTAAAGTCCCACCCCCCGCTGTGTCTCCTATTGTACGTCATCCCTGCGCCGACTGAGCTCTGCTTTCTGCCTCTGAGCTTTCTGTTGTTGTTGTTGTTGTTGTTGTTGTTGTTGTTGTTATTTCTACCCTGCCCATCTGACGGAACCCTGAGGCAACCCACAAGTGAGAGCCCACAAGCATAGAAATCAACACGATAATTATTAAAAAGCAATGCTCAGTGTATCAATGCCCGCTCGTCAAGGAAAGACCCTCTTTCTAAATGTTCTTTAAAGCTACGGTCCCAAACACACTTTCCAGATGATAGATCTTGAGTTTCAAAAAAAACCTCATCTCCCAACACCACTTTCTGGACACGACCAAGGAGAAAGGAGCGGAACCACTGTATAACAGTGCCCCCAGCTCCCAGCTCCTTTAGACGGTCCAGAAGGATGACATGATCAATGGTATCAAAAGCCGCTGAGAGATCCAGCAGAACTAGAAAACAGCTTTCACCCTTGTCCCTAGCCCGCCGGAGATCATCAACCAGCACGACCAAGGTGGTTTCAGTCCCATGATGAGGCCTGAATCCCAATTGTAAGGGATCCAAATGGTCCGCATCCTCCAGGCGGCAGGGGCGTCGCAATGGGGGGGCGGGATGCCCCCAGCTCCACTCTGTGAGGGGCAGCAAACTCTGTGGGGGGCAGTGACCCTCTGCACCGCTGACGCACGACGCGGCCGACGCCATCAAGGAGAAGCCCCGATCTCCTGGCTGCAGGGGCGTAGCCATCCGCCACTCAACAGAGTGGCCGGCATGCCCAGCGGGGTGGGCAGCTCGCTGCGTGAAGCTTGTTGGGGTGGGGTGGGGCGGCAGGGCGCAGCGCTGTAAAAGGCAATGTGGGAGCCTGTCCTTTTACGGCGCTGCGAGCGATGCTTTGATAAAGCATAGAAATCAACGCGATAATTATTAAAAAGCGATACTCAGTGTATCAATGCCCGCTCGTCAAGGAAAGACCCTCTTTCTAAATGTTCTTTAAAGCTACGATCCTAAACACACTTTCTAGATGATAGATCTTGACTTTCAAAAAAAAAGTCAAGAGAAAGGCACGCTACTGTTTCTGTTGTTTGCCCCAAAGAGGGCTCTAATTTGAGGGGCTCGGCGTAGCTCTCATGCAAAATGTCCAATTAGGAGGGAGGGAGCATTATAAAAGAAAGGGCAGCAGAGAGGGCAGGACTAGATGGAAAGAGGGAACAACCGTCAGGCAGAAGCAGCTCTGAGAAAGAATTGCGCACTCCTTCTGTGGGATTATTAAGCCGCGAAAATGTGAAAGATCTAAACGCTCTCTCTTTCTCATTTAGAAGGTTTCCCTCCCCAAAACACCCCTTCCAAAACAGCCATGGATTGCCAAGGAAAGCAGTGAGGCACGCTGTCAGAGGTTTTTGTGGCTACTCTTGAGTAACGACGCTCCACACCTCCTTGTCTTTAAGGTGTTTTTATTGTGCATATTATTTACAGTGCAAAGAGTCTGGAAAACATGTCTGCTTAATCTGAGTCAGAACCTCGCAATGGCTTCTTCCTGTTTCGCGCCCAACATAACAGCTTGGGAACCCCAAAGCGCCTCCCTCTTACCCTACGGGATGCCGTGCACCTCAATTCAGGCATCAGGGGGAAGGGCCGTCCTTCTGACTGCTCTCCAGTGGCCAATCCCATCATTTCCTTCCCAGGTGCTTCCTTCTCTATGTGGTGCTGAGGCTCTCGCATGCTGTCAGAGCCTCTCACCTCCCTCTCTACTTCCTGATTCCTGTATTCCGATCCGCTACTGGACTTGCTGCTCTGCAAAGAGCTCGACCTGATTGGGGGGGCTGTTCTCTATAAGCCCTCCCCCTTACACGTGCAAAGCAGGGAAGGCTCCTTTCGAGTAGACTGTGGGAAAGGGCTTCCTTGATTCGCCCTCTGCACATCCTGCCCCCTCTGGTTTTGTTTTGCTTCTTCGAGCCTGTCAAAACTCGGCCATTTTTGCCTGTTTCTGGAGTTTGTTGTGTCTGGAGGGTGGGGCCCCCAGCGAGCTCCACGTGCGGCCACGCCCACCACTCTCTTGAGTGGCATGTCGGAGCATCGCCTCGCCCCTCCCAAGAGCAAAATGCGTCCGTCGGCGGTTTGCAAGCAAGCTGCGGAGCAAGGCTACCTCGCTCTGCCACTTGCTCGCGGGTTTTGCCGCGTTGTATGGCTCCGTAGAGCGCATGTGTGGTGCACCGTGAAGCACGTGTCATGCGTTGTGACATACACATCCTGCGTCATGACGCATAACGCATGCGCGCTATGGACAACCCTGCCCCCTGCCTTGGAGTTTGCCACCCCAGGCAGCCAAGTGTCACCGTTCGCCACTGCTAGGAAAAGGGGGTGTTCAGGAATGCTTTCTAATGATAATGTTTCAGCCAGGCGCTCCGGCTCTGCTACTCTCCCCTTCCCTTCCATTATCTCCCAGCTTTTTCCCTCTTCTGTCCCAGAGTCACGAACTTCTGCAAACCACCGTTGTAAATCGATACTACCCTCCTCTTCTCGGGAAAGTTCAGGAGGAGGGGGGCTGTCTCCACCGTTCCTCTTCCGATGTCCAGTCCCTGACACCAAAATATGCTAAATCTCTTAGGCAATACAACTTCACTCATCCATGTTTTAATCATATTTCTACCTCATTTTTGCTTCCTGTATTTATATAACGAGCTTGGGACCTACTGAGCCTTTTATAGTCATGCTCCCAAACTTGGAAGAAAGTCACAGAGTCTTGCACAGCTTCAAAGCTGAGAACTGTAAAGGGGCCAGAAGACTCCAGCAACAGCAGCCGCCCTGGGTGAGAAATCTCAGAAAGCGTAAAGCCAAATTCCGGGAAAGAAGCTCATCTGGAGCATATTAAAAATTGTGCATCCTCATACTTGAACTTGTTCTGCTTCCAGACTTTTTCAAAACTTACTGACTTCGTTGTCGATGAGTGTACCTGCACCAGATATCCAGTCTTCAAAGCCTTTTCACATTTGTGCTGATGCGTGACGAACGGCATTGCCTATCCATTTTCAGAATAAAATGGTTACTCCAGCAGCCCATCAAAGAGTGAATCCTCTGGCTCGGCTCCGTATCCATGTTTCTTTTTCAATATGTTCCTTTTAAAAACCTCTCCAACATCTCTATCCTGCAATTATGCTTAGCTTTAAAGCTGAAGCGAATAGTTTTCACCAGAGTCACATTCTTTTCTGGGTCAGTAATGCAAGTTCATCCTGCCACACTGTCTGTGAAGTGGAGTTTCATAACAGACAACACACACCACCTCTGCCGCTGAAGACATGTCAGCCTGTGTGTGTACACACAGAGAGAGAAACACACACAGGCAACCCCCCCATTTACACACATTCAATATGTGTGCGACTGTGCATATGCGCATCACACTAAACCCAGAAGCAACCCAAAAACATTGGTCTTTGCAGCCTTTTTAATGGTGTTTCAAATATATGCGATTTCATTTAAACACGCAGTAACCTGGAACATAACCTCCACATAAATTGGGAGTTGCCTGCATATGTATGTTGTCAATGCACACACATATGATTTGTTGTTGTTGTTTAGTCATTTAGTCGTGTCCGACTCTTCATGACCACATGGAACGGAGAACGCCAGGCACTCCTGTCTTCCACTGCCTCCCGCAGTTTGGTCAGACTCATGTTGGTAGCTTTGAGAACACTGTCCAACCATCTCGTCCTCTGTTGTGCCCTTCTCCTAGTGCCCTCAATCTTTCCCAACATCCGGGTCTTTTCCAGAGAAGACACATATGATAGGGCTGTCATTAGGGTTGCCAGACTCAGTAGAGGACAGGACATCTGTGCCTTTAATTGCCCTGCTCTTTTGAGTCTGGAAACCTCAAAGAGAAACCAGCAGACGCTTTGCTTGGAAATTAAAGAAAGGGTCTGCTGGTTTCTCTTCAAGGTTTCCAGACTCAAAAAGAGAGCAGGGCAATTAAAGGCACAGAAGTCCTGTCCTCTATTGAGTCTGGCAACCCTAGCTGCCATATTCCAAAAAGTGAAAATCTGGCTTTTTAAAAATGTGCCTAAAGTTGTTGAGCTCATTTTGTTGATCTACTTTCTGGATCAAAGAGAGAAAGAGTGTGTTGCTAGTGGTAGCTGGATAGCACGACAGGGCACATTAATGAATTAATCACAGCAAATCAATTAACACATCGAGTTAAGCATATTTAAGGCAGAATGATTAAATACAAGAAACTGAAGCATGTGCCTCTCCTTCCCATCAAAAGAAACTAGAAACTAAAAGTCAGAGACTCAGCTGGTTGTTTCAAAGCAATGCTGAAATTCAATCTCCATATTTTCACACTGTTTCTGACATCTATTTCAGGGCTAATTCAAGTGATGTTGAACTTGGGAGAATGTGCTCGTAAATGTAAAGAGGAGTCTTTTTACCTGAAGATAAATCCTTCTAAAAGGAAGCGTAAAGACAGAATCGGGTCAGATGTGCTGCTATGAAACCAATCTACAAGGTGAGATCAGCAGGCATTTTAAAACAAATGACATTTCTAAAGGCACTTAGAATAGTTATTAAACTCTTGCCTGACATCACATCTTTATTTAGGGCCTGCACTTGTTCTGATTTGGAGCAGGAAAGGGCCCAAAACAATCCTGAAGAATTTTGATGAAAAATTATAAATCATATTAATAGAAAGATTCTACACGCCCACCATAAAAAAGAAGAAGCTCTGAACAGCTTGGGTTATTTTAGGTTTGAAAGCATCAGAAAAACATGAAGTACCTTTTAAAACAATTCTGGATCCCACTTGAGAAAGTATTTTTAAATTAAAACAAAACAAAACACACTGTCACTGCAGCATCCTCCCTCTCTCTATTTTGCACAAAGCAAACGTCACTTATTCAGCCTACAATATGCATATTTTAATACAAAATCTCACAATGCAACATATTACTCTGGAAGCAGTTATCCATTTATGTCACTTATTGGAGAACCTTGGTACCTTAGCAGCTATAATAAAACAGCTTGGATCCTTCTAAAATTCGTAGGCAAGGCAAGTGCCAATAAGCTGATCAATATGTAATCTGTACATATATTTGTTGCCATATGATGTGTTTATTGTCCTTCCCATCATAACTACTTCCAACCCATTCATCCAGTTTGCATCCTACTAGGCTCCATAATCCCATATCTAATATTATTTCCCATCAAGGTAAATTCTTCATAATCTGAATTAACCGTATATAGAGGATTCTAATTTATATATGTAGCTTAATAGTAGCACTGTAAGAATTAACCTGATATTTTCCAAAGGGCTCTGGGGGGGGGGCAAATCAGCTAGAGCACTGGGTAATTCCAAAACAAAAGAAACTTGAGCTAAATTCATCTTTCCCCGCCCCCACCCCCTCGATCTCTCTCCTTGTATTATCATGGCTGGAGGGCATTTGTGGGCTTTCCGAGTCACTTGCAAACTGGCAACTCTATCCACAGCCCATATGCCAGACATCAGTTGACAGCAGCTGCTTGGAAAATAGTTTGATCTCTTTCAAAGGCCTTAAAACCCAAAGCTTACTACTATACGAAGGTACAGACTCAAAAGATGTCATAAAACACTATAACGGATGTCGGGGCAAGTGGGATATCAATGCCTTAGAGAACAGATCAGGTTTCCAAGACACACTCCAAGGAAAATCCTCGTTGTTTGATATCATTCAGAGCACAGAGACTCTTGGCACCAAAGATCATAGTTGAAATATGAACCATTTTCAATGCTTCTCCTTCAAGTCATAGTGAAACAGCCCTCCTCCCAGAGGATGATATTCGTGTAATTAATCATGTATTTTGTTTTAAAATGAATCATTTGGGGGGGAGGGGGACACAGCCCTTGAGCAAACAGCCAAAGGACTCACACACTCTGGAATTCCAAGTGTCCTGGGCTGGGTTATCATGTTACTCCACCTGTTTCAATGTTACTGTGACTCTGGCAAGTAGGGAGAATGAGCCGTACAACCTTTTCTTGAGTAAAGATGTGTTCCAAAGTCCAAACCTGTATATGAATCATATAATCACAGCAAGGTAGAGTTGGAGGCAAACCCAATGGGTCAACTCCCTGCAATGCAGGAATCACAGCTAAAGAATTCCTGGCAGATGGCCACTCAACCTCTGTTTGAAAATCTCCAAGGAAGATTTTCGGTCCAACATCTTCCGACGTACCGTATTGGCCCAAATATAAGCCGCACTCTTCCCCCCCCCCACAATGCAGCCAGTGGCATAGAAAGGGGACAGGGGGGTGTTTCGCCCTGGGTGCCATGTCAGGAGGGTGACAAGAAGGCACCCTGCGGGGTGCTCACCCCGCCGCCCCCGGACGCGGCGGTGTAAGCAGCCACCATGTTGCCACAGCCACAAGCAGAGGATCCCGCCACTGTCCATACGGCACTCAAGCGGTCTGGGCGGCAAACTGCTATGTACAACGCATGCGCGGTGCCGCACACATGTGCTGTACGTAGTGATGCTGCACATACGCTGTATATAGCAGTTTGCCGCCGATGCCACTTGAGCGCCATCCAGACGGTGGTGGGATCCCTCCACCGCCACTACAGCCACAAGCAAAAAATCCCTCCGCCACCACTGCAGCCGTGAGCATAGGATCCCGCCACCGTCCGTACGGCACTTAAGCGGTGCCGGTGGCAAACATGGCGCATGTGCGGCGTTGCTATGTACACCGCATGCATCATACGTAGCGACGCCATGCATGCGCCCTACATAGCGATGCCACGCATCCGTCATACAGGGCAGCGCCATGCATGCACCGTACATAACGGTGCCACACATGTGCAGCCGGTGATTTGCCCCATCCCAGGTGTTGGTTAGCCTTCGTTTGCCCCTGAGTGTGGCTTATATTCACAACATTACAAAAATTGGCTTGGAGCGGGCTTGTCCCCAGATGTTGCCTGGTTTCGGCCGGGTCAGCTGCCAAGATGGTGTTGCAGTGAGAGGGTCCCTGAGAGGGAGCCAGAAAGCGGCAAGGAGAGGAAGGGAGGGGGGAGCACAGACGAGAGAGCGAGAGAGCGAGAAGGTCTGCAAGGAGGAGGAACAGGAGATGCAGTCGGTGTGCTGGAACTGGTGCTAGCCCGAGGTGCTGCCTGGCTTTAGCCCACTGAGGGGCGTGTGAGTCCCACCAGCCCCCCTCTCTCTGCCCGTTCCATTGGGGGGCCATGGTGATGCTGACCCTCTCTGAAGCGCTGCTGCCCACTACTGCTGGAGCGAAGGCTCCCCTCGGCCCTTGCTCCCCTTGGGTATTGTCTTTTTTTTACCTTAAATATTAAAAGTGCAGCTTATATTCGGGTGCAGCTTATATTCGGGTCAATACGAAAGTTTACAGACACTTTTTCATATTGGTAGCTGCATACATTCCATTTGTCAATATCCTTCTTTAAAATGTGGTGGCAAAACTGATGTCAAGCCAGGTGTTCTTCAACCTACGGTATATTTGTGCTTCTGATTATTACTGCCTAAGTGCAGAACCTTAGATCTGTCCCTATTGAGATTCATTTTATTAGTTTTGGTCCAGTTCTCCAGTCTGTTAAATTCATCTTGAATCCTGAGTCTGTCTTCCGAGGCATTAGCTACCCTGCCCAGTTTTGTGCCCAGTTTTTAATGTTTTTTGGAATCCGCCCAGAGTGGCTGGGGAAACCCAGCTGGATGGGCGGGGTACAAATAATGAATTATTATTATTATTATTATTATTATTATTATTATGTCATCTGTAACTCTCAATCCTGACCCAGAAAATTTCAGTGGGGCCACAAAGAGGTTCCACTGCTAACAATTTTCTAATACCTATCAACCCTGTGGAATCTAGGAGTTTCCTCTCTACCTCGCAGGAAATAGTTCTAGTTACAGGTAGGTAGCCGTGTTGGTCTGAGTCGAAGCAAAATAAAAAAATTCCTTCAGTAGCACCTTAAAGACCAACTAAGTTTATATTTTGGTATGAGCTTTCGTGTGCATGCACACGAAAGCTCATACCAAAATATAAACTTAGTTGGTCTTTAAGGTGCTACTGAAGGAATTTTTTTATTTCGCAGGAAATAGGTTGCGATCCTATTCTCAAGCCTCCTGTTGATTGTGGGAAGTACATTCCCCAGCCACTGCTGAAGATTGTTAGTTTTAGGATGGCTGTAAGCAACAGGTCATAAACCATCAATGAGCTTTAAGTGGTCGGAAGAAAACCCTTTCAAACACTGCAGAAAACCAACATTTTTCTGATCTTTTGCCAAAGGCAAACCACCTTTTAAACATAGTGAAATTGCCCTCCTGTTTTTCCCCTTGAAGTCTCACCACAGCATTTGTAATTCATAATTTGAGTTACCACTTTTATTTCATAATTTGCTGTAAGGCATGAGCTCCTGGTGTGCCTTTGTTTTTGAAGGCTGTTGAAGAAGCCGCTTATAGCTCCGTTTGATGTCTGTTCAGCAATGTCTCAAGCAAGCCAAATCCAGTTGGGCTTCCACTTGAAAACACAGTTTGCAGTGGCCGCTTTTGCATGCAATGCTAAAGGCTAAGCTATCGTGCAGCTATACAAGACGAGGGCATCTGTGACTGCAGGACTGTTATCAGAGCCGTCTTGGCGGGGAAGAGGCGGAGGCTGGATGCGGCAGTTCCTGGCTTAGCTGGCCGCTTCACGCCACGGTGGCCACAGCAGACGGAGGCTCTGGGTGCAGTGCTGCTTCGGCGCGGCATGGCGGAGGCGGGCGAGGGCGGGCGAGCCTTCGCCTCTTCCCTGGCACCCTCCAGAACCTGGCGCCCTAGTGCCCTGCACCACTAGCCTCTATGGGTAAGACGCCCCTGACTGCTATTGAGGGTCACAAGAATGAGCATGTGAAAGTCTCAGACATGCAGAGTTCCCCACCTCCCCTGTCTCTTGCAACAATGCGGCCACAAGGAAATTAGAAGCTTCCAGTTCTGCTTTAGATTACCGACAAATTAGCACAAGGGTCCCCAAACTAAGGCCCGGGGGCCGGATGCAGCCCAATCTCCTTCTAAATCCGGCCTGCGGATGGTCTGGGAATCAGCATGTTTTTACATGAGTAGAATGTGCCCTTTTTATTTAAAATGCATCTCTGGGTTATTTGTGGGGCATAGGAATTCATTCATATTTTTTTCCAAAATATAGTCCGGCCCCCAACAAGGTCTGAGGGACAGTGGACTGGCCCACTGCTGAAAAAGTTTGCTGACCCCTGGTTTAGCATATTGTCCAAACCATGGACTGTGGCTAATCTTAACTATAGTTATAGTTGTTTAAATAACTATATGGTTTGAATCTGACTTTTTACAACAACAGCATGTCCAGGTTGAGACTACATGGGGCACTGTGGTTAATCTAAATTAGAAGCAAAAGCTTCTGAACACCTGACAGCTGCATTATATAGCCCTGCATAGGGAAGTTTTTAACGTTTGGTGTTTTATTGTGTTTTTATATTTTGCTGGAAAGCTGCCCAGAGTTGCTGCAATAGGAATCTGTTTTCATGTCTAATTATGATATGGGAAGGATATGAAGGGGCACTGAGATTTGGGAAGGGGGGAGTCACTAGTTTCAGGGTTCCCAAGGAAAACCCCATGCATTTCAAGTCAAAGATAGACCTTCCTCAGGAGAAATCTGTATTTTTCAAAGGTACAACCTTGGAAGACAAGGCTCAGAATCACATACCCTTGGATCTCCAAAGGCTTTTATTACTGAATAACTACATTTCTCTTGACCTTCGCCCTGCAGGTAGAGCCCAGTGCTCAGTGGTGGTCGCTCTCCCAACTTGCAACATCAGTTGGATGTTCAGTTGAGTTCAGCCGAGTTCTTGGAGAAGGTCATGGTTTGATAGATTCGCAGATGATCTCTCTAGTGCTAATTATTTTTTTCTTTCAAGCAGCTGTGGATTTAATTACACGATCTGCAGAGGAATTAGTACAGTCCACCGTGCAGCTAATAAGCTTCAGATACTGGAACCAGGGAAGGCTAGACAGTAAGTGGGCTCCCTTAGTCAAACTGCAAGCAAACGTGAGTCAGCAAAAAAGAAATTCAATAAAAGACTGTTTTGGTTGAACAGTAACACCCGTAGTTGTACAATGTTGCATGTCATGAGATCTATACACAGTAACCAGTAGTGTCTAAATGCCGTCCTTCATTCATTGCTGCACAGTGATAACCATTTTGAGATAGCTTTTTATTGGACCTTTCTTTGAGACGCAAGTCTCAATGTTTCTCCATACATTCTCAGGTGACCGAAATTTATTTGCTTCACTCATGTGATGAGCACAAGTGAAATCTAAATATGCACAACCTCGATTAAAAAGAAACAAAAACGGGGGTGGTCTTCAAATAAGAGTATAACATATATTGATAGCCACATATCTTCTTAAAGCAAACATTTACATTGCTGGCAAAGTCAAACATTAGTCTCCATGAAATCTTATGACTGCCGTTCACTGAAGTTACGGCTGAGAATGACATTCATTTCCTCTTCGCGATTAATTTGTCTCTATTGCTGCTTTAACTAGGTGTCAGGTGCTCCCAGGAATCTAGATAGCCGTATGATGTCATTTATGATGTAACCAGAATTGTATCAATATCATCACGAGACAGAGCATCTGAGTGTTCTCTTAACCTCGGAGAGAGATTAATTTAGAAAGAGAGAGAAGAGCTTGTGGAAGTTTAGAATTTATGTCGGTGAGTACATGCATTATTAGGTTGTTATGACAGTAGACACTTTTCCTTATCCTGCCACAAGCATTGCCTTAGAGCAAGCACGACCAGCTCCCAAGAGGCTGCGATCTACTCCCAGGATAAAATCTCTGGCAGTGATCTACCCATTGTCATTGGGTTTTTAGGGGGGTTGGCCAGAGTTGTTGAGCTTTTGGGGGGGAATGAGAAAAACTGCCCACCATTAAATGCAGCAAAGACGATCGCACACAGCACTACACCAAATTACACAACGATCACTGCAGCGCCAAAGGACGGACCTAGTGCCGGCAGTAATGTCCCCACGGCCGACCAGGATCCCGAGCGATCTACCAGCATCACACAGGCGATCTACCTGTAGATCGCAATCGACTGGTTGGACATCGCTGCCTTAGAGCATGAGACACTTGGCAATTTTGTGGCAGCCTTTGCTCCTTAGCAGGGGTGCCAACTTGAATACAATATGGGAGGGGGGCAATTAAGCTCTGCTCTGCAAAATTGCTCCCATGACGTGGTGGCAATGTTCAACAATATTCAACAATATTCAGCAATGTTCAACAATATTTGAGGCCCTGTCCCCTCAAATATTTTATTTCAGAGGCCGAAGGGACCATGGGCCCTAGAAGTTGGTTCCTATGCCCCTTAAATCATGCCAGTGTGACCTGCTATTGCTCTCTCACACTCATTAATTGTTTTCAGGGATTATGCGCACCAACCCTGAAGTCACTCCATGATGATTAATCTATGTCCTGTTCTGCTTAGATTGTTTTTCAGTCCTCTGGGGTTATGAATCAGAAATAAAACTGTGTGTGTGTGTTTGTGTGTGTGTGCGCACGCACGCACACACACACGCACGCACGCCCCACCAACCTTTCATGTCAAGTTTTTTGGCCAGATGGGAAGCCGAAATGGGGCTGAGAAGCCAGCTGTTGAGGCCTATACCTGTTCACATTGCAGGTGTCATATGGCCTGCTGGTTCCAGCCTCCCCTCCTCCCAGCTTGCTTTCTTCCTTCCACCTCAAAGGGGGCCATTTTACATTTGACAAGTCCCATCTGACAGAGCAAGTGAATCTCCCTCAGGCTGTCCTTTTGATAGGTTTCATTTCTCTGGCTTTGTTCTCTGGTTCTAAATCCTATTGACTGCTTCCCGGCTTACCGCCTCCAACTTTTTTTTGTGGAGCGGTGCTTTTCTAAGTAAACCAAGTTTCACTTTCTGGCTTATGCCACCAAAAGCCAATCTGAGCAAAAACAGTGCCACGCACTGTTTAACTGCTGGCTTTGCCAAAACAACGACAGGAGCTCCTGCTCTGGTTGAGAACAGTACAATTAAAAGATTATTAATTGTAAAATTAATAATAATTTAAACATTGTGAAATTATGTATGCCACTACTGCGGCCCGTGTTTTGCAAGCCCAAAAATGGAAAACGAGCGAGGTCCCAACCATAGAAGAACGGCAGCTTAAACTGAAGGAATACCCACAGCCTGCAGATTTAACATACGGAATAAGAGAACAAGAAGAGCATATGTTTAAAGAAGACTGGAAATGTTTACTGAATATATGGGTGAAAATTGTGCACATTTAAAAATGCTGGTAGAGTTAAGATAAATTCAATAGTGTAAATAAGTGTTGATGGATGTAACAATGGAATACTGAATGGTTTAGTTCATGACAAATATGCAGGGAAGTATGGTATGCAAAGAAGAAGGGAAGTCATTGATTTAAGGTTGTCTTAATGAATATTTTGAAATGTAAATTAGAAAAAAGTGTGAGAGAGAGAGAGAGAGAGAGAGAGAGAGAGAGAGAGAGAGAGAGAGAGAGAGAGAATAGTGTGAAAGCAAGATGGCAAAGCCTATTGCTCCCTTTCCTTAAGAAAGTCATGCTGGATTTTGCACTGTGGTCAGATCCACTCCATGTACATTTAAAACACATTTAATGCACAGGGCTTCTTCCAAAGAATCCTGAGAACTGTAGTATGTTAGGGGTGTCAGGAACTGAAGTTCTTTGAAGGGCAAGCTATAGTTCCCAGGTTTCTTTGTGATTTCATACATTTCAACACTTCTCCACTGAAAATAGGGACGTCCCATTCCATCATGATCATTTTACTATTTATACCCCACACATCTTACTGGGATGCTCCAGTCACTCTGGGCATCTTCCAACATATATATTTAAAAAATAATAAAACATTAAACTTTTTTTTTAAAAAAAAAACTCTTCCCTGTATAGGATTGCCGTCAGATGGCTTGGGGGGGGTGTCGGATAACTCCATACACTCCAACATTTCTCCAGTGAAAATAGGGACATTCTACCATACCCTCCAACATTTGTCCAATGAAAATAGGGGAAGTGGGACATTCTGGGATCAAATCAGAAACTGGGATGGCTTCACTAAATCAGGGACGTCCCTAGAAAACAGGGACACTTGGGGGGCCTGTGATTTCAATCATACCCCCCACCAAGTGTCCCGATTTTGCAGGGACAGTCCTGGAATTGTGAAAGCCATCCCAGCTTTTGATTTTATCCTGGAATGTCCCCTTTCCCACCCCCAGTACCACCGCCAGTGGGCTCAGGGAGGAGCATAAGCTGGCACTTGTCTCGAGTGGTGTCTGTGAGGGAGCATCCCATTGCCTCTCCATGGCTTCCACTGCTAGCCTCCTCCTTTGGGCAGCTCGTAGCGGCTGCTGGAGAGCAGGCAAGGAGGAGGAGAGGCTGCCACAAAAGAGGCCCAGCCCTGCATGACGTGGGATAGACAGAGGGCAGGGCCGCCTTGCATGGGAAGAAAGGTAGAGGGGAGCGCAAGGAATCTTGGTTAGAAAACAACAACAACCTCAGGAAGGTGTCCCAGTTAAAGATGATTGGCAAATCAAATTAATGGAATATGCAGAAATGGCAAAATTGACAGTGAAATTAAGAGCAAGAGATGACAACAAATTTAAGGAAGATGGGAAGGACTTTATTGCATATATACAGAAGCAATGTATACAGGTTAGCACATTAGCAGGGTTTTGAAAATACTTGTAATTCAATTATGAATGGACAATGAGTAATTCAAATGATCAATAACTTTACAATGGACATGTAGTATGTTGATAAACAATGGAACCAAGGAAGGGACTAGGGGGAAGTCAATTTGTTTTGTTTTGATTTTGTATTGTTATGGTTTTTATCTTTGTTATTGTTGAAAATTAATAAAATGTTATCAACAACAACAACCTCGTCCATCAAGAGTGCCGTCCATTTCCTTGATCCTTGTGTTGCTGACCTAAAAAATATTCTCTCAAGGGGAGCAAAATGTTCATTTTTAAAGGTTCTCCCCTTTTATCTCCGTATAGCAATTGCAGAATTAATGATCAACAGCTTTGGGGAAGCTATGTAGCCCAGTTCCTAGGCACAAAGCATCCAAGCAACTATGCTCATTGGTAATCTCATTAAGGAGATGTTCCCCGAACCCAAATATCTCTATCAGACCGAGGTACAAATAGACTAGTTATCATGGCATCTTTTGGGGGGGGAAATACTGGATTTTTCCATGTATAAGACTATATTTTCCCCCATTTTTTTTTTGTTTAAAATTGGGGGTCGTCTTATGCACGGAATGTTGCAATTATTTATTTCTTAATTTTGGGCTCAAAGAAATAGGGGTCGTCTTATACATGGGGCTGTCTTATACACAGAAAAATATGGTACACACATATATCCCTATTAACAGCCGATATCCTGCCCTGCATATAGGTAAGAGGAGATGGCATTAGAAAAGAATGGAGCTAAAGATTTAAGCAACAAGAAAAAATTAATGGGTTAGCAAAAGTTTTCTTCCTGTTTGAACTGGCATCAGGCAGTGATGCAGAATTTTGTTGCCATACCAACCTCAGCCCTTGCGGAAGGCCATGTGTCTCTGTAAAAGTGCACAGCAGCTGGAGGTGCTGGCTGGAGGGAGGGTTGTGTTGAGGCACAACGAAGTGTGCAGAAAGCAGCTAGCGGTCCTGTTGTTAGAGGGAGTCTTCCCCCCCCCCAACTACACAACACCCTTCCTATCATGCGGGGGCTGGCAAAAGGGCACAAGTCTTTCTGTAACGGCGAAGGCTGCCGAACAAGATCTCTTGCAATTAAGCCTCTCGCCGCCCGCCAGCAACGCCTGGCTTCAGCTTAGCAGACACAAACACATGTTTGACATGAGACAAATGACTCGGAGATAAACTGCTGTTGTTGCTGCTGCTGCTACTGCCAGGCCTGGTGTCAGCGCTGACAGGGGCTGAGGCTGCTGTTTCGACAGCTGGATAGCACAAAGGCTGAGCGAGCAACAGGCACAATAGGAAAACTTTCTGTGTTCAGTGAAACCTGTGAAGCTGCTAGCAGAACAATTTGACTGAAGTGGTTTGGGTTAGGATGAATACCTCATCTGCCATCTCTTCTCCCCCCCCCCAACCGCCTGCCACCCTCATCACAAAACTTACAAGTCTGAGAGTTGTCGTAATCTGCAACCCATGTGGAGAAAGAGGATTTGTTGTTGTCGTTGTTGTTTGTTTGTTTGTTTGTTTGTTGAATTTATAGACTGCCCTATACCCAGAGGTCTCAGGGCAGTTGACAGAAAAAATCAACAGAAAAACCACAATACATATAATCAAAAAAGAGAAGTCTATAAAGTGACAAGCACTGCGTAAAATATTTGGAACATTGCTAGTTTGTTGTTAACTTTTTCCCCAGAGGAGGGGGGCAATAGTGTTGGCTTGAATAAATTTAATTCTGTCGAAACAAAATAAAATACCTGGCTGGTAAGGAAAATTATCCAGAATGGCTTAAATTTCAGGTCCTGGTAAACTTCGTTAATATTTAAAGGCCATTCTCGTAAAATATTGTTTCTTAGGTTAACATGCTTGCATGCACACATGGCATAGGGCTGGAATGACAAATGCATATTCTGCAGAAACATTCCCTGGCAGCAGAATACTCTCCTTTCAACTTCTTGTCGTAGACCTTATATAGAAGCTACATCAGTTCTGCATTCAAATAATTATAGCAAAATCATAACACATTCATCCATGGGTATTCTTTGCTGATCAGTCTAAGGGAAGCTGCCGGGTATTTACTAAACATGACCGAAGCTCTCTCAAGCCATTGCCTCATCAGGAGGGAATTAGGTAAAGGTTAGTTGAATATTACACAGTGTAAAATGTGACTAAGGTGTGGATCTGGAGGAAGATGTTGGATTGCTTTAATTGGTGGGATAAGGGACACACTGCCTTTCCTAGACTTCAGCTGTGATTGTGATAATAGATACAGACCATAAGCCAGGACAAATATTTTTCACTTATATATGATCAATGATGCAGAGGGAGAGGAGGAATGGTGGAGTCGACCTCCCTGGCCTGACCTCCCTGGCAGGCAGGCTGCCTAATAAGCAGCATGGACTCTCCATCAATTTTATGTAAATTTATTTACAAGAAAAACACATCAGACTGACTCCTCGTCCCTCCCGCAACAGGAAGGATGCCAAAATCCCGCCTTTCTTCTATTTTTTTTTAAAAACATAATTTTTATTGATTTTACAAATTACAAAAAACGGTACATACATGAACACCTTTTCCACCTTCTTCCCACCCCCCTCCATGGGTCCTCCCCTGCCACAGAAGTATCCCACGCAGGTGAACAGTCAGAGATGGTCCATTTTATGGTTGGATTTCTGTCCTCCTCCCCCTCCCCTGCCCCCAAAGCCCCCCCCCTGTATCCCGCCTTTCTTCTAGTTCCCTTCCGTTGCTCCTCCTTGTCCTGGGACTGCACGGCTGGCCTGTCTCTTCCCCAGAAGACACATCCTCTGATTCTGGCTTATCTGCTGGTTTCCTGGCAACGCTTTGGCCGACTTCCAACTCTTCCTCTCCTTGGGAGCTAACAGTGTCTTGCCTGGGAAGAAGGGGGGCTGGGCTGTCTCCTCTAAACTCAGACAGACAGCTCTCAGTTGCAGAGTTGGCTCCTTGCTTGCTTAGCTCAATTTCAGAGATTGACTTCTGCTGCGGTCTGGGGGGCCACGTTCCTGACATGACCCTTCTAGAGAACAGGAAGACAGTTCAGAGTTACAACAGCGGTTTGTGGGAGGTCACAGCTCAGAGGCAGATGAGGGGGAAAGCTGGGAAATAATGGGAGAGGAGGGAGAGGAAGCACCAGTGGAGCGACAGCTGATGGACTCCGTGTCTTTAGAGAGCATTCCAGACACACACACACACACACACACACACACACACCAGAACATGGCGTGCCTTGAAAGTAGGAGAGCAGAGAGCTCAGAGACAGAACCCATAGTGATGACACATGAAGGGAGAGAGGGAAGGGGTGGAGACTCACTCAGAGTAACGCCATTACTCCAAGCAACTGCATTTCTAAGCCTCTCTCTGTGAAGATTGAATAAAAAGCATTGGTAAGAACGTTCCTTGTCTTATCCGTTCCTGGCAACCTACGGGGTGTGTGGATCCTCTGACGCCTGACAGATGCTGGATGTGATCTTGGGCGAGCTCTTCACTCCAAAAAAAATGGAAAGTGGTGGACAATGGCTACCAGCTACAATGGCTAGGCTCTACCTTCACTGTTGGAGGCAATATGCTTCTGAATACCAGTTGCTGGAAACCATGAGAGGGGAGAGTGCTCTTGGGGTCAGATCCTGCTTGCAGGTTTCCCACAGGCATCACTGGATGGCCTCCGTGAGACTACCTGGGCAACCGGCCTGATGCAACAGACTCTTCTTGTACTCTTAGGTTCTTAGGTGGTAGACTTGCAGGATTTTATTGGGTGTTATCACAGTTTATGTAAAGCTTACCCAGGACTGGTTTCAATAGTTTTACCTTTTATGGGATGGCATGTTGTTGTTGTTGTTGTTGTGCCACCCTGCATGCATGCATACATGCATACATATATATATTTTTGTATGCCACCTTTCCAAAGTCCAAACCATGCTCCAGGCAGCTTACAACATTACACACACACACAGTCATAAGCAATAAATAAACCATCATAATAAGATCTAAAATAAAGATACAAAAAGGACCATCAAAAACAACAACCCTGTCCCCAGCATAACCCCATAAGCAATACCCCAACCCCAGAGTCTGTTTAGCAGCCTCAGTTTTGTAGCTGGAGTCAGTCAGGGCCCCACCCTTCCAGGCCAGGTGGGAAAAGGCCTGTAAATCAAGGAGCAGGTCTTCCAGGGCTAGCATATCTCCTGCATCTTCCTCTTCAGATTCCATTTTGCAACATTTATCCGGGATGGGTTCCTATGGCTTTCTTCTCCACTGCCTCCAGATGATCTGGACACCTAAATCCCATCAGCCCCAGGCTGCTTGGTCAACTGTCAGGGGACACGGGTGTCGCTGTGGTCTAAACCACTGAACCTCTTGGGCTTGCCGATCAGAAGGTGGGTGGTTTGAATCCCCGTGATGGAGTGAGCTTCCGTTGCTCTGTCCCAGCTCCTGCCAACCTAGCAGTTTGAAAGCACACCAGTGCAAGTAGATAAATAGGTACCGCGGCAGCAGAAAGATAAATGGTGTTTCCGTGTGCTCTGTCTTCCATCACGGTGTCCCGTTGTGCCAGAGGTGGTTCAGTCATGCTGGCCACATGACCCGGAAAGCTGTTTGCAGACAAACGCCGGCTCCCTCAGCTTGAAAGCAAGATGAGCGCTGCAACCCCATCGTCGCCTTTGACTGGGGTCCTTTACCTTTAGCTAGGGCATAGCTACCAAGTTATCCCTTTTTTAAAGGGATTTTCCCTTATGCTGAATAGGCTTCCTCGTGAGAAAAGGGAAAACTTGGCAGCTATGACCTAGGGGTGATGGATGCTACTACAGCTACTAGATGGCACCCCCTGGGCTGCACTTCACTGAACCTAACCAGTAAGCCACTCAGATAAACAAAGCTCTACAAGATCACAAATATTTAGCCATTGCTATTCTACCTGTTGAACATTTGCCCTTCCTGTAAAACATATCTCTGTAGTTAATATGTATGTTTGAATGTTCGGCATGTTTGTCGGGAAGACTGATATTCAAGGTAGCTAATTTAACTTTAGGGAACATAACGTTCTGTTGTGTTTTAATCTTGCTGAATGCTTTCATTTTGTTGGTTTTAGGTTGGATGTGTTTTTGTATTTTTTATTAGTTTATGGCTTCTGAGCCACCGTGGACACCTTATTAAGGCAGGAGGGTGAGGTGTAACTATCTTAAACAAGCCATTATTTTAAAAGATAAATAATAAGGTGTGTCATGTCCAATTCATATCATTTTACTCTATGCTGATCTGTAGGGTCCTGTTAAGGAAACATGTTCCACTTTCTTTTTGCACAAGCTCAACCCTATGCAGATTTGTTCAGAAGGAAGTCCGGTTCAATTGATCTTACTCCCTTGTAGAGCCAACCTGGTGCCCTCCAGAGGTATTGGACTACAACTCCTATCAGCACCAGGCAGTGTGGATGTGCTTGCTGGGGCTGATGGGAGATGTAGTTTAAGGCATCCAGAGGGTACTGCCAAGGATTGCAGCTTTAGTTCAGTTGTTTCTGAAGCATTGTCCCCTGGGCCAGATTTAGGCCTGATGAGGCCCTAAGCTACTGAAGGTAATGGGGCCCTTTATATGTCCAGCTGTCCTTTGTCAACAACAAATTGTCACTTTTGGGGGGGTTGAATGGATGCTATATAGTAATTTATGGACCTAAAAGGTATCTAAAGCCATTTGCACATGCAGAATGTAGGCACCCTATATATAGAAATGAGCAAACCAGTGGTATTTTAGGGAGCAGACTAGCAGGCGGGGCCCATGACTTACATCATAGGAGCCTACGCAACACAAAACACTGTTGCTGTATGTAGGTTTTATTTTATTTGTTTTTTATCTTATATTTTGGAAATGTACATCCAGTGGTATTTTTCCTTCAAATTTTTGGGGGCCCCCCAAGAGAGTGGGGCCCTAAGCTGTAGCTTGTTTAGCTTATACGTAAATCTGGCACTGATTGTCCCAATATCTTCTCTTCAGGTAGTACCGTTGTAGAAAACTTGACATATTTTGCCACTGGCTTTTTAAACTGCATTATTAATTGCTATTATTGCTCCCAAAACTGACCACACAATGGCATAAACTCTCATGGATGTAGCCCTTTAAACACTAGCAAGCTTATCTGTTCCCTTGCTGCATTTACCCCTAAACATCTTGAGTCCCTTCATATTGCTTTCATATTCAGTTCTTGTAGGCTAAACATGCTGCATCTTTGGGGCTGAAGCACAAATCTCTCCTGCTTTTTTTTAATATATAGCCACCCCCTCACATCCTTTTACAGGAGAACAAAATATTGCCCTGCTAGCATTAGACAAGGACTACAGCAATTACAGAACTTGAGAAGCCCTAAAAAGACCTCCTGTACCAGCCAGGCTGACGTTTTGCATTCACTTCCAACAAATTGAGTACCTGGAAACAACCACTAATTGGGCGGTGTGTCTTATCTCGTTTTAATTGCATCCCATCTTCAGTCATTTCACATTTGCCTTCTTCGCACATTGAGTTTCACAGAACTCTGGGTGCATTCTATTAGATTGGATACAGAGAATTCATTTTCAGACATTTCTCTGAACTGGGTAGTCCAGAGAACTTTCTTGGAGGTTACAAGGACATTAGGACACATGCACTGAGTGACCAGATTCAAAAGAGCTCACACAGGAAATTTCAGCAGGCGTAGTTAGCATGGAAAGCGACATCACTTGAAAATTCCACCTCTACAGAATGATAAAGGATGCAGGAGCCCTCACATGTAGCACAATTATTTGGAGCAAAATGTATTTCATTTTGGTGGAAGGCCCTGTGTAACTATTACCTCAGCATCTTTGTGAAATATTTCCACAATTATTTCCCAGTTGCTTATGCCTGCATACATTCAGTTGGGTCCTGCCTGCTGTCATGGTGGAAATCAAAAGTCCAGTTCACAGACAGCCCGCGTCTACGTATGTATAATCAGAAAATGCCCCTTAATTCAATGGAGCTTACTCCCAGCGACTGCGGACTGAATTTCATCACTGAAAATATAAGGTTACGGTAAAGGACCCCTGGACGGTTAAGTCCAGTCAAAGGCATGGGGTGCAGCGCTCATCTCGCTTTCAGGCCGAGGGAGACGGCCTTTGTCCACAGACAGCTTCTGGGTCATGTGGCCAGCATGACTAAATCGCTTCTGGCACAACAGAACACTGTGACAGAAGCCAGAGTGCACGGAAACACCGTTTACCTTCCCACCGCAGTGGTACCTATTTATCTACTTGCACTGGCGTGCTTTGGATTGCTAGGTTGGCAGGAGCTGGGACAGAGCAGCAGGAGCTCACTCCATCACGGGGATTTGAACCGCTAACCTTCCGATCAGCAAGCCCAAGAGGCTCAGTGGTTTAGGCCATAGTGCCACCCGTGTCCCGAATAAGCAAGCACCTGCCATTGTGAGGTTCAAAGCAATGAAGATGATGCCTACCCAGCTGTTGCCATTGGCTGTGGCTTTCTTGTGATGTCACAAAAGCCCTTGGCAACTGAGTGGATATAAAGGCAGGCCAAGGGCAAAGCCTTTTTTTATTTCCAACAGGACACACCTGACGATGGATTTGACATTCAGTACAGTACTGCCCAGGTTTCTTCCACTTGGAGGAGGCAAACTGGTTAATGGAAACATAGTGGGGAGGAGAACAGAATCCTAGAATTGTAGTGTTGGAAGGGACCCTGAGGATCATCTAGTCCAGCCCTCTTCAATGCAAGAATATGCAGCAGTCCACTATGGGGATTGAATCTGCAACCTTGGCTCTATCAGCACCATGCTCTAAACAACTGAGCAACCTATTCACATTTGGTTAAGGAAGGGGAAGATTTACATTCCCTTTGTACTTTTTACAGATTTCCTAAAATTAAGTTCCATTTCAACTTTCAAGAGGTTCTGCCTCAAAGCACACTGATACGGGCTAAGTCACAAACCAGGCAGCCATACATTTGTAGTGCAATTGTAATCTTTTCTTGTCAGAAGTAAGTCCTGCTGAGTTCAATGGGGCTCTCTTCCAGGCAAGAGGGGTTAGGATTACAGCCTCAATCTGAAAATGGCCCCAAACCTTTAACAATCTGAATGAAGTTCCCATATGAAAACATTTCCACAGTCAACTGAAAGAGGAATCAAAGTGCCTGGTCCTAGACAAAGTTTAAGAATTTTTCCTGAACCATCAATTCAAAAATGTGAGGCCTGGCTTGACTACGCCCTGAATTTGGTGTCTTATGATTTATTACATTATTATTATTATTATTATTATTATTATTATTATTATTATTATTATTATTATTCATGTCTTATTTTACTTTGTGCACTTATAATTTTATACTTCTTTCTTTTTCAATAAAGTTTTTTTTATTTATCTTTTGATTATACAGAGTAAACAGAGTTTTGTTGATCCAAAAGTACTTCCCACCTTGGAATGCATTTGAAAGTGTTCCCATACTAAAGGAAGAATTATCAGAAAATATATTAAATAAATAAAAAGAAGAAAATGGTCATGTTTGTACACCACAGTAAGTCATAAATCAAATGTGATTGTTTATTTCCTCCAAGTGCAAGCTGAGAGGGGTGCGGAAGAGCGAAGCTTGTGCCCAGTAAACCACAGTTTATGTCAGGCATAGGCAACCTTGGCTCTCCAGAGGTTTTGGAACTACAAGTCCCATGATCCCTGACCACTGGCCCTGTTAGCTAGGGATCATGGGAGTTGTAGTTCCAAAACCTCTGGAGAGCCAAGGTTGCTTATGCCTGGTTTATGTGAATGCAGCCAATACCTTGCTCTGAAGAAGTTATAGTGAGAGTTTAAGCATTTTCAGAATAAGGGAATGAGAAGCACCTTTTAAACACAAGGATATAGACAGATAATCCCTCTGAGCATGCAAGCCATTGTTTGTCTGAGGTGTGTGCTTCCCTTTACTGCTCCCAAAACACAAGCTATGATCTACGGTAGCACTCAAGAGTTTATAATAGCTTGATAGCTGCTCAGATGTAACTGTCTCTGTGGAACACCCTCCCATCAGATTTCAAGAAAATAAACAACTTTCTGACTTTTAGAAGACATCTGAAGGCAGCCCTGTGTTATGAAATTTTTTATGTTTTGCCATTTTTTTATGTCTTCTAAGCCGCCCAGAGTGGCTGGGGAAACCCAGTCAAATGAGTGGGGTATAAATAAAACCATCATATCATTGTTGTTGTTGTTGTTGTTGTTGTTGTTGCTTCTGCTGTTTTGCTGCCCTCATGGGTCACATCATGCACCTGCCTGGGTGGAAATGTGGGTGGAAGAAGGCCCCTGCCTGTCCACCAGTTCCTTGCAGGAAATCACCTCAGACCTTCACTTTATAACTGCTTGGTGCAAATCCAAGAGCATGAATCATGCACCCTAAGGTAGGGTTACCAGATGCCTCCGTTTCCCAGGGACAGTCCCCAGATTTGCGAATAAGTCCCCACATAAATTCCATCCCCGGAATGTCCCCGGATTTCATCTCATGTCCCCGGGAAACGCAGCAGCGGCAGTCTCAGCAGCCCGGAGCAGTTGGCTCTGGCTGGCTTCAGGAGCTGCTCAGAAGTCCCCATATGATGGTGGCGCAGGGGCTCTAAGATGCAGCTTCCAGGCTGCCTCCACCTTCCCTGAGCCCAGCAACTAAGCTGTGTAGGGAGGCTTCATGCTGCCTATTGGAGCAGCCTCCCAACTCCTACTTGCGTGCAAGCAGGAGGGGGCAGGGATCTCTCAGTTAGGCAACGGGAAGCCTCCCTTCCCAGCTGAGGGATCCCCGCCCCCTCCTGCTTGCACGCAAGTAGGAATGGGATTGGGGCTGCTCCGATGGGAAGGGAGGCATCGCGCTGCCCAAGCCTTGCTGCCGCCGCTCTCAACCCTCCTCTGCCTTCCGTGCCTGACCTACTGCTCACCACTTCCCCACTACCACCACTAAAGAACCCACAACTCAGGGGCTTCCCAGGCTCATGGAGAAAGGAGATAGAACCCTTTGTTGTTTAGTCGTTTAGTCGTGTCCGACTCTTCGTGACCCCACGGACCATAGCACGCCAGGCACTCCTGTCTTGCACCGCCTCCCGCAGTTTGGTCAAACTCATGTTCGTAGCTTCGAGAACACTGTCCAGCCATCTCGTCCTCTGTCGTCCCCTTCTCCTAGTGCCCTCAATCTTTCCCAACATCAGGGTCTTTTCCAAGGATTCTTCTCTTCTCATGAGGTGGCCAAAGTATTGGAGCCTCAGCTTCAGGATCTGTCCTTCCAGGGAGCACTCAGGGCTGATTTCCTTAAGAATGGATAGGTTTGATCTTCTTGCAGTCCATGGGACTCTCAAGAGTCTCCTCCAGCACCCCTTCATGGATCAATGCCTTGTCGTGGCGAAGGGGCTTGAATAACTCAGAGAAGCTATGAGCTATGCCATGCAGGGCCACCCAAGATGGACAGGTCATAGTGGAGAGTTTTGACTAAATGTGATCCACCTGGAGAAGGAACTGGCAAGCCACTCCAGTATCCCTGCCAAGAAAACTCCATGGATAGAACCCTTGGAGGAAGGGAAAACGTGGCTGTTGAGGTCAGGGTGGCCGCCGCCCCTCTGCCACCGCCATCGCTGCAGCATCAACGCCCCGAACATGTAGTATTTATTTATTTATTTATTTATTTATTTATTTAGTATCCTCGGATTCATTGAAAAAAAATCTGGCAACCTTACCCTAAAGAAGCAGGGGGGGGGGAGAGTTTTGATAAGGCAAGTGATAATACCGTATGCCAAGCATTTGTTGCCTCCTTAAGCTGCCACCCAACTTAGCCTCCAGCGAAACATGATGACAAATTTTGGGGGTTCCTGCTGGGGTGAAATTCCCAGTTTCGACTAGAGTAGCGGCAATTCTTTAAAAGAGGGGGAAGTGACACATCTCAGCACGGCAGCTTGAACAGAGCATTCTGCACAATGAAATCATTTCAGTACATCCCAATAAGTTATGTGCAGTGCTGCTGGCCAGGTTGCTAATTAGCTAACAGAACAGAGGAAGCTTCTGATAAGCCTTCGCGATAACAAGGCAGGATCATTCTGTCCAACACAGCACAGCAGGAATAGACACAGATATTGTGTAACACTTTAAATCCTGTCACATGCCCAGTAAGTATGTCATAGACTGGCTGCCTCTTCATACACTTTATTCAATATATATATGTGTGTACAGTACGATGACAGCCTGGTATCCAGCAATTGAAAGTGAAGAGCTAACATAAGGGTTACATAAGGCTAACATAAGCTGGGTGCTTGGGAGACGCGGGTGCAGCGGCCTGGCCGCCCAGGGCGGCAAATCCGAAGGCAGTCCGCCAGGGGGTGGGGTGTCCGTCGCATGCATGTGCCGCGCGTCACAACACACGACGCATGCACGCACAGGAGGGATATGAGGCGGCACCACGGCGACACAGCAGGCAGTGGTGGGCGGCGTCCGGCAGGCCTCCCCCTCTCCCTCTGGCCCTCCCTCCGCTGGTCCTTACCGCACTCGAGGCGGTTCTCCTCACAGCCAGTTTGCGCTGGTTCCACAGGTGCTGGTCCTGCTCGCCCGCCCTGCCCCAGTTTCTGCCAACCTAGCAGTTCGAAATCATACCAGTGCAAGTAGATAAACAGGTACTGCTGTTGGTGGGAAGGTAAATGGCGTTTCCGTGCGCTCTGGCTTACATCACGGTGTTCTGTTGCGCCAGAAGCGGTTTAGTCATGCTGGCCACACGACCCGGAAAGCTGTCTGTGGACAAACACCAGTTCCCTCGGCCTGAAAGCGAGATGAGTTCCGCAACCCCATAGTCACCTTTGACTGGACATAACCGTCCACAATTCCTTCACCTTTACCTTTACCCTTCATCTGCTTGCTGCAGTCTGAGATGAGCTCTCCAGATAATGTTTTCACCAACATCTGCCAGCTTCTCTTAGGTCCATCATGAGACGTCTGCCAGCTTCCAACCACAGATACCAGCAGCCTTCAGGCAAGCAAACCTGCCTTATTATAGCTCCTTAGCATCCCACTGCCAGAGGATTGCCTCCTTCCATTCACCGCTTTGCCTCCTCCAAGCGGATGAAACCTGGGCAGTGCTGAATGTCACATCCATTGCCAGGTGTGTCCTGTTGGAAACAGAAAAGGACTTTCCCCTTGGCCTGCCTTTACAGTATATCCACTCAGTTGCCAAGTGCTTTTGTGACATCACAAGAAACCCACAGCCAATGGCAACAGCTAGGGAGGCATCATCTTCATTGCTTTGAGCCTCACAATGGCGGGTGGACCTATCAGTGATTGTGTGCTTGTTTATTCGGGATGTGGGTGGTGCTGTGGTCTAAACCACTGAGCCTCTTGGGCTTCCCAATCAGAAGATTGGCAGTTCAAATCCCCATGATGGAGTGAGCTCCTGTTGCTCTGTCCCAGCTCCTGCCAACCTAGCAGTTCGAAAGCACGCCAGTGCAAGTAAATAGGTACTGCTGTGGCGAGAAGGTAAATGGTGTTTCCATGCGCTCTGGTTTACGCCACAGTGTCCTGTTACACCAGAGGTGGTTTAGTCCTGCTGGCCACATGACCTAGTTGGCCTGAAAGCGAGATGAACACCTTTGGCTGGACTTAACCATCCAGTGGTCCTTTACCTTTACCTTTACCTTTACCTTTGCTGGGTGCTTGGACCACCTGCCTCTCATGTCAGCAGAACCGTTGCTAGGTGATCTTGCACCCCTGACAGAACCGTCCAGATTGCGCCCCTAGCCATGGACAAATTAGCTCTTCTTTCCGCCTCTCCTCCAACCCCCCCCCCTTCTACCTACGTTCAGTCTCATCCTTTTAGTATTTTTACACTGCCCCCCTTCTATTTCTTTTTCCCTACTTCCTCTCCTTGATTCTTTTTATCCTGCTGCTCTCATCCACTTTCTTCCTCTTCTTTAAAATGATACTAATAATAATACTAGAAACTGATGGGTGCTGCTGCCAGTGGCCATACTAGAAAAATGAGGGGCACAGAAGGGCAAATTTTATTTACAGGTGAGTGAGTTGTGTCCCACATGTTATGATCTTGCAAAGAAAAATAATAGTATACATTAAGGACAGGAGTCCAGCAATTGAGGAGGGAAGTGGGGAGGGCTGTTTCCGGGGCCGGGGGGGGGGGGGTTCCTCCTTCTGGCGATGTCCATGCACCCATTTCCATTATCTGTGCTTGCCTCTTCCCAGTGTTATCCATGCATTTGACAGCTTGTTTGGAGGACAGCAGCCTATCAGAAGTTTGTAGGTCATCCCCAATGCGCTGGAACCCTGAGCACACATTGAATGGCAGAGAAAGGCTTTTATCTGTACAGTATTTCATTTGGGAACAGCTGGAGATGCACATTCAATGAGGAGGATATATTTTGTCAAGTCCACCCTTTTGATAATTCATTAGTTGAGTTTAATTCATTTAATCAGTCTTGGCTTGGGTCTTAGAATACCGGGAAGCAAGAACCACACAGCTAGTTTCATGCATTCAAGGGGGCCTTCAAATTGTATTTCAAGTATTTCTTATCACGTTGCCTGTGAAACTGTGGTTGAAGCTGAGGAGGCCTTCAAAACAGCAGCTCCTGAAAGGGCATTGGATACTTCTAAAAAAAAGTCAAAAATCCCACTTGGTACACCAAAGTTATTGGACATACCGTATTGGCCTGAATATAAGCCACACCTTTTAAAAAAAATTTTTTGGGGGGAGAGAATACCCAGATATGAGCCACTCCCTTAAAATTCCGCAGGCACTCACACCCATTCCATTTTACTGTATGTCTGTTTCAGCAGCGATATTGTAAAAGCCAATTTTTGTAAGGTCGTGAATTTAAGCCACACTTAAACTTTTCACGGTCAGAATGGGGGGGGGAGCATGAGGCTTATATTCAGGTCAATACGGGATCTAAGATCACCATCCGCATACCATAAACACACCCCACACTTAAGGCAACTGTCTCTGTACTATTGAATTTTAATTTTTTGCTGCTGCTGCTGCTGCTGCTGCTACTGCTACTGCTGTTCATGCCATCAAGAAAGTAAAAGCATAGAATCCTGGCAGATTTGAGACTTGGTCAACTATTCTTGTATTTGCTTTTCATTCTAAATGAAGCAGTCTTAAAGCCTAGGATGAGCATTAATACTTATTAGAAAGGTACTTTGTTGCCTTTAAATGAAGAAAATATCACCCTTCTTCTACACCGTAGCTGAACTAGAAATGAAATAGCTTTTATGAATATCGAAGGATATTCTTTGTTGGAATGCCATAACCAAATCTCCTCTTTTTTACTTAAACACTGAGCTTTACTGCCAGAAAATCTAGCAGATAGCCCATTATCCTACTTAATTCTGCCAGAGAGGCAAAAGTACATAAGAAGCATCATAATAATAGTATTTAAAGAAGTGGGTGGTTTGGGTTTTTTTGGGGGGGGGGGTTGTGCCGAATCAATTTTTAAGAGATTTGTGTCTCGCATGGTTCTGCCTCCCTTTCTAGTATAATTACGTACAGTACTGGCAGAGTTGCAAAAATATAGTGTGAGCTTCTGGATTTTATAAATTGCTGTTCATGCTTTTTTAATCCTGATACATGTGCAAAATAAAATGTCTTGCTATTTTGTCATTATCTGGTCCTGCCTCGCTAATCAAAATTAAGAGTGCAAGAGGAAACAAAGGATGTACCTTTGCGATGCTAAGATGTTCCTGGCCCCTTTCACCCATGCTGATGTCACAGGGATAGTTTCTATGGTCACAAGAGCCTAGTCTTTTGGAGAAAGAACATCTTAATCGACCAGTGGACTAAATTTCTAACTGCTACTTTTGTACATCAACCTTTTCAGGTCCAATGATGTTGTCACCAGAGAAAGAAAAGCTCTCTCAATATTAAAAAGTTTCAGCTTATGAGGCTATCAGCTTGTCCAGTGCAGGCCAGACCTATCCTAACAAAACAGATTTTGTGCGGCTCAAGGTTATTCTATGTTGACCAAAGGGGGAGAGGGCATCCCTATCCTAGGCATGTTTACTTGGAAGTAAGTTCGAGTACAATCAGGACCGGATTTAGGTTTGATGAGGCCCTAAGCTACTGAAGGTAATGGGGCCCTTTATATGCCCAGCTGTCCTTTGTCAACAACAAATTGTCACTGTTTTTGTGTTGAATATATGCTATATGGTTATTTATCAACCTAAAGGTAAAGGGACCCCTGATTGTTAGGTCCAGTCATGGACGACTCTGGGGTTGCGGCGCTCATCTCGCTTTACTGGCCGAGGGAGCTGGCGTACAGCATCTGGGTCCTGTGGCCAGCATGACTAAACCGCTTCTGGTGAACCAGAGCAGTGCACGGAAACGCTGTTTACCTTCCCGCCGGAGTGGTACCTGTGCTTTTGAACTGCTAGGTGGGCAGGAGCTGGGACCGAGCAACAGGAGCTCACCCCGTCACGGGGATTCGAACCGCTGACCTTCCGATCGGCAAGCCCGAGGCTCAGTGGTTTAGACCACAGCACCACCCACGATTTATGGACCTAAGAGGTATCTAAAGCCATTTACACATAACCAAATATGTATTTTATCAAAGTAATTGTAGAACTGAAATACAATTCAAAATATGTATTTTATCAAAGTAATTGTTGAACTGAAATACAATTAAGAAGAAGTATATTAATAGTCCATGGAGTTTTCTTGGCAGGGATACTGGAGTGGCTTGCCAGTTCCTTCTCCAGGTGGATCACGTTTAGTCAAAACTCTCTGGAGGCAGTGAGAGATTTTACTTTCTTGGGCTCCTTGATCACTGCAGATGGTGACAGCAGTCACGAAATTAAAAGACGCCTGCTTCTTGGGAGAAAAGCAATGACAAACCTAGACAGCATCTTAAAAAGCAGAGACATCACCTTGCCAACAAAGGTCCGTATAGTTAAAGCTATGGTTTTCCCAGTAGTGATGTATGGAAGTGAGAGTTGGACCATAAAGAAGGCTGATCGCCGAAGAATTGATGCTTTTGAATTATGGTGCTGGAGGAGACTCTTGAGAGTCCCATGGACTGCAAGAAGATCAAACCTATCCATTCTTAAGGAAATCAGCCCTGAGTGCTCCCTGGAAGGACAGATCGTGAAGCTGAGGCTCCAATACTTTGGCCACCTCATGAGAAGAGAAGAATCCTTGGAAAAGACCCTGATGTTGGGAAAGATTGAGGGCACTAGGAGAAGGGGACGACAGAGGACAAGATGGTTGGACAGTGTTCTCGAAGCTACGAACATGAGTTTGACCAAACTGCGGGAGGCAGTGCAAGACAGGAGTGCCTGGCGTGCTCTGGTCCATGGGGTCACGAAGAGTCGGACACGACTAAACGACTAAACAACAACAACAACATATTAATAGTGATTGGGGGGCAAGAGAGTGAGGCCCTAAGCGATAGCTTGTTTAGCTTATACGTTAATTTGGCACTGAGTACAATAGTGCTTTAATAGATAATGGTGCATAGGACTGGAGCCTAAGACAGCAATCAGGAGCTGAGCAGTTGTAGGTGATCATTTGGTGAATGCAGTAACAATACTGCTCCAATTTTCCAGTGAATACAGTAGCAGAAAAGAAGCAGCCACAGAGTAAGTATTGAAGACAAGTGCCTATTAATTCATGCCATTTGCTATTTTACCGAATAAATTAGCTGACAACCCGTGGCTGAGAATTGTGAAATCTCCTGCACTAAATTTATTTCACAGTGTTTAATCCCAATTAGCCTGTTGCGTTGTTTGTCAAGAGTGTTAATTAAATGGGTTTTTTCATAATAATAAAAATGTTCTTGGAATTATATTCCACACTGAATGGATTGATGGTTAAAGCTGCGTTCGAGAATTACACTCAGACCGTATGGATTTGGCATCGTGAATGAGAAAAGGGCAACACAGAGGAAATAATAACCAAAATGCACTGGGAAGTGCTCTCTGATACAGCTCCCATTCACTTTAATGCACAGAAGAACTTCCCAGTGGATGGAAAGGCAATCCGAGACAATCTGGGGGACACTTGCCAACTCTGCTCATGCAATGTGATTTCATAGTGCATAGAAAACATTGACGTGCTGCATGTACAGATTATATGAATGGTTCATTGTCGTGACCCAAATGCCTGCGTACTTATTTATTGCTTGCGGAACCAAGCTGGGGTGGCTGTTAAGACACAAGCAGGGTGCCTAGCCAGCTTTCACATGGACAACCCAAGCTTTTTTATTAATGAACCAGGCAGGGAGGAAAGCCTTGGGGCTCTTAAAGAGTCCACTCACATAATTCCATGCGCACCATCTTTAATTATCCCCCACTCTTCATACCCACCTATGTTTGTACAAAAGAAACTCAGTAATAATGAGGCTGCTGCAGGCAGGAGGAGGCTTTGACAGGTGACAGAGCTTCTAAATAGTAAACTAGGTCAAAACATAGTTAAGCAGAAGTTAAGTAAAATGAGTGGACTTAAAACGCAAAAGCAAACGAGGGGTAGGGAACCTCAGGCCTGGGAGCTGAATGTAGACCCAGGGCCATCTTAAGCATATCTAGCGCCGTGGTGCAAAGATCCCTCCGGTGCCCCACCCCAGCGTTGTCAACCTTTTCCCAAGCCTCTGTGAGTATCGCTCTCCTCCCAAGGGGGCTTGGGAAGGAAGCTGCACGCCCGCCAGCCATATAGTTGGCGGGGCACAGCTGGCAGGCATGCAGGAGGGAAAGGGGAGGCCGCTGGCAAAGCCGCGCAGCTCCCCCACTTGCTGGGGCACCCCTGAGAGGTCGGCGCCCTGGCACAATGCACCAGTAAGCCCAATGGGAGAGACGGCTCTCCACCTGACCCTAAGAACTCTCCCAGGCCACTCCCCTTGCCAACTAGTCCTCTCCTTGGGTGCTGTGGCCAGCAGGAATGTGTCATCACCAAACCCATTCAGAATGTGACATTTCCTCTTCCTCGCCTGAAGGGAGAGGCGCATGTAAGCCTCCAACTTTTGCACGGCTGAAATGTAGCCTACTGTCCAAAAGCATACCCTCCAACATTTCTCCAATGAAAATAGGGACGTCCCATTCCATCATGATAATTTTACTATTTATACCCCACACATCTCACTGGGTTGCCCCAGCCACTCTGGGCAGCTTCCAACATATATAAAAACAAAATAAAACATTAAATATTTTTTCGAAAAAAATCCCTGGTATACAGATGATAGAACCTTGATGGCAGAAAGTGAGGAGGAATTAAAGAACCTTTTAATGAGGGTGAAAGAGGGTGAAAGAGGAGAGCACAAAATATGGTCAACATCAAAAAACTAGGATCATGGCCACTGGTCCCATCACCTCCTGACAAATACCGGTAGAAGGGGGAGAAATGAAGGCAGTGAGAGATTTACTTTCTTGGCTTCCATGATCACTGCAGATGGTGACAGCAGTCACAAAATTAAAAGACGCCTGCTTCTTGGGAGAAATGTGATGACAAACCTAGAAAGCATCTTTAAAAGCAGAGACATCACCTTGCTGACAAAGGTCCATATAGTTAAAGCTATGGTTTTCCCAGTAGTGATATATGGAAGTGAGAGCTGGACCATAAAGAAGACTGATCGCCAAAGAATTGGTGCTTTTGAATTTTGGTGCTGGAGGAGACTCTTGAGAGTCCCATGGACTGCTAGAAGATCAAACCTATCCATTCTGAAGGAAATCAGCCCTGAGTGCCCACTGGAAGGACAGATCCTGAAGCTGAGGCTCCAATACTTTGCCACCTCATGAGAAGAGAAGACTCCCTGGAAAAAGACCCTGATGCTGGGAAAGATTGAGGGCACAAGGAGAAGGGGATGACAGAGGACGAGATGGTTGGACAGTGTTCTCGAAGCTACCAACATGAGTCTGACCAAACTGCGGGAGGCAGTGGAAGACAGGAGTGCCTGGCGTGCTATGGTCCATGGGGTCACGAAGAGTCAGACATGACTAAGCAACAATACAGGATTGCCTTCAGGCAGCTTGGGGGGGGGGTCAAATAACTCCATGCCCGCCAACATTTCTCCAATGAAAATAGGAACATCCTAAGGAAAAGCAGGATATTCTGGGATCAAATCAGAAACCAGGACAGCTTCTCTAAATCAAGGACATCCCTGAAAGATAGGGACACTTGGAAGGTCTGCAAAAACAAGACTCGCAGCCATTGCTTGGGCTCCATTCCACCCACTGCTAGCATGCGGCCCTTGGCAAGTTGCCTATGAGCAAATGTGGCCCACCGGCTTATAAAAGTTCCCCAGCGTGTGCAGAAGATCACATATTCTCATGCCCAATGCATCTGTTTCACTGCCTGTGCATGTACAAGAAAGCTGGAGCCAAGAATACAGATCAGTTTAGAACCAGGTACTGTATCATCTCCTGCTGGAACCGGTCACAACATTGCCTCTTTCCAAGTAGTAGCTTGGGCTCATTTCAAACTTGCAATGTCTTTTAGAGTGTGATTCAGAGCAACATTCAAACCAGAATGAGTTAGCCAAGCAGTGAATGCTTATTCTTGTATTTATTCCAGCAGCAAACGAGAAGGAATGGGTGGAGTTTCTTAATAAAAGTCATTATAAGAAAATGACTTATCCGGGGTCTCTAATGAAATGTTGTTCCTTGTTTAAGGACCCTCTGCGCCTTCATGTATTTACCGTATTTTTCACTCCATAAGACGCACCTCACCATAAGACACACCTAGTTTTTAGAGGAGGAAAACAAGAAAAAAAATATTTTGCTTTCTTGAATTGTCCTAGGCATAGCAGCCAACTCCTGGAGGCCAAGTGCCTTCGCGCGCCCCCCCCCCAATAAATATTTGAAGAAGTCGTTGTCCCCCCATATTGATGGGCATTGTCATTCATATAGTGTGCATGCACTTTGTCTTGAGATCAATTGCAGCGGTTCTCAAACTGTGGATCCCCAGATGTTGTTGGACTACAACTCCCATCATCCCTCATCCCTGAGCTCTGGCCTTGCTAGCTAAGGGCGATGGGAGTTGTAGTTCAACAACATCTGGGGACCCACAGGTTGAGAAAGGCTGATATGGTATGTGAGGTGGGGCTTACCTCCCGCCCCAATATTTTATTCAAGTTGGAAGAGGGAGGGAGGGAAGGGGTGAGAGAGAGAGAGAAGGAAGGAAGGAAGGAAGGAAGGAGGGAGGGAGGGAGGGAGGGAGGGAAGAGAGAGAAGGAAGGAAGGAAGGAAGGAAGGAAGGAAGGAAGGAAGGAAGGAAGGAAGGGGAGAGAGGGAGAGAGGGAGGGAAGAGAGAGAAGGAAGGAAGGAAGGAAGGAAGGAAGGGAGAGAGATATGGAAGCTGCGGCTGCGGAGGGGGAACCAGCAGCCCAAAAGGAGCCCTTTCGGGCTGCTGCTCCCTCCCCCGCCACTGGGAGCCATGGCTCCAGCGGCAGAGGCATAGCTCTGCTCGAGGGATCCTGCTGCCGTCCAGTGCCTTCGCTCCGTACGACGCACAGACATTTCCCCTTCCTTTTTAGGAGGGAAAAGGTGTGTCTTATGGAGCGAAAAATACGGTAATCAATGATTCCTGCTTTTACTCATCAAGAAGAATTGCTGAGAGCCACCTTTGTGGGCTGAATAGGGGCTTAATAGTCATTAACATTTGCCGACACTGATCTATGATCAATATGGACTATAATTCTCCTATCCTCTGCTTTTGAGTCAGAGTGCAGGAGTAGCAAATGGATTAAATAACCACCAGGCTTTTCTGAGCACTTTCATTGATTAAACTGTGTTAACAGTGCTGTGCCATGACACACAAGTTCTTTTTACTGGTAATCTGTGGAAGGATACAGAGCTGTCGTTTGAAACAGTACACTGCTTGGACAAACCTGGACATCAAGTACGTTTTTGCCAGTTGCGTCTGGCATACAACCAATCTGGTGTTTTCTGCTCCGTTCTATGATTTGATTCCTGTTTATAGCTCAGTAGTGGTGATTGGGGCTGAGCCAAATGGTGTGTGTGTGTGTGTTTGAGACATTATTCGATTAAAAAAATCACGCCCCGTGGAATGTACAATTGACAATTTTTCACAGGTTGATTTAGAATGCAAACAGGAAGCACTTCCTTCACTCTGATTTGATTCTGTGATATTAGCACATAGCCATATCAAATTGGCTTCATGCCACCTTCAGGGAGCCTTTCCAAAAATCCTGTTCGGAATAAGAGCAATGCTTCTTAACCTCTGGTTTTGCTCTGTGATGTCATCCTACTGACAACACTTAGCAATCCTAATGATGCCATTTTGACTCATAATGTAATGACCTCTTGCTTTGTTAATCGGGAAACTATGATTTTATAATTGAAGAAACACATCTATCACACTTGCTAGCTATCACACATAATAGCTGCTTTGGAACGATTATTGTCTCAAAGACAAAAGTATCGTGTATAGAGGCCATTTTGATAGCAGTTTCAGAATCCCAGTATCACAGGTGTGATGGATTGAAAGATATGATACCCTTTAATCAATGGATTGACAATATGACAACACTCACAACTTATGAACAGACTGCTTACAGGCACGACTTTGTTTGGATACATATTTGGAATGAGTTAATACAGAATGCAGAAGGCTGTTAACATCTACAGTACATAAAAATTAGGATAATAACATGTCAATTTATATAAGAATGTTTGGGAGTATCTTAGATTGCATTTGTGTACCTTTGTGTGTGTGTGTTCCTTATACACACCTTTGTTTTCCTTCTTTTTTTTCTGTATCACTTTATGTTTTATAATTGAAATTATTTCAATAAAACATAATTATTTAAAAAAGCTGCAAATTTATTATTATTAAAATTTTGTACAGAACCATGTACCTTGATGGTGCTATATTAATAAATGTTAATAATAAGAGAACGGGCCTTTTCTGTGCTGGTTCCCCGATTGCAAAATGCTCTCCCCAGAGTGGCTTGCCTGGCGCCATCACTACATATCTTTAGGTGCCGGGCAAAAGCATTCCTCTTTACCCAGGCCTTATGGCTATTAAGTAATCTATGGCTTGTGAAAGCATGGGGGAGAGGACTGTTATTATGATGACTACTTTATTATTTCAGTATGCTTTTTATTATGTTTTTGATCGTTGGTGCTCTGTAATGTGTTTTTAATTTTGTACACCACCCTGGGATTTTCTGTTAAAGGGTGGTATATAAACTGAATAATAATAATAATAATAATAATTGGAAACATTACCATTGTAGGGAGGGGGGGCGTGCATTTAGAGTGCCCCTAGCTCTCATTTGTTAAAGTTACAGTTGTCATATCTGCCTGAGTCAGACGCTGTTCCCACTTATGCTGAGTCAGTAGAGCTTCGCTAGTGTCATAGCAGCTGTTTACAAAGGACACTGCAGCAAAAGACAAGGATCCCCTTGAAGACCAACAGACATGCAGCTAAGGTGCCCTTCAGCAACTTAACACTGACTTCACCCACAGGGTTTTTCACCAAGGACACCCAGCATGCTCCGTTATGATGCAATCTGGGCAGTCAGACATTTAAATCAAAGGGGTTTCTCCCCACCCCCCACCCCACCCCCAGCTACTGTACTTGAAGTGAAGTGTGATTCACTGTGAGTAAGGGTGATCGAAGCAGTCCCTTTCGGTAATTCACGCCTCTTTGTTGCCTTGGCTTAAGAGAGAATGACAACCATAAAGAAGGCTGATCTCCGAAGAATTGATGCTTTTAAATTATGGTGCTGGAGGAGACTCTTGACTTGAGAGTCCCATGGACTGCAAGAAGATCAAACCTATCCATTCTGAAGGAAATCAGCACTGAGTGCTCACTGGAAGGACAGATCGTGAAGCTGAGGCTCCAATACTTTGGCCACCTCATGAGAAGAGAAGAATCCTTGGAAAAGACCCTGATGTTGGGAAAGATTGAGGGCACTAGGAGAAGGGGACGTCAGAAGACAAGATGGTTGGACAGTGTTCTCGAAGCTACGAACATGAGTTTGACCAAACTGCGGGAGGCAGTGCAAGACAGGAGTGCCTGGCGTGCTATGGTCCATGGGGTCACGAAGAGTCGGACACAACCAAACGACTAAACAACAACAACAACACGCCTCTTTGTTGCCTTGGCTTAAGAGATCATGACAACACTGTCACCTCTGTTTTATGGAGTCAAGCCACATGGATTTTTTTACAAGCATACAGATATGGGGTCAGGGGCAGGGAGCGTTTACATAGATCATTACAAATGAGTTCATGGCTACATCTGCAGACACCCATCGCTCTCAGGCAGCTGCATCTGAACTGTACTTCCTTTCATTCCCCAGGGCAAAGAAACTTTTCTCTCTTTTTTTCATTACAGGCTGAACCCTTCTCAGGGAGAATTCCACCCCACTTACCCTTGAACACAGAATCCAGGTGGCCAGGTTGAATTGCCCTGGCCCTGGATAGTTGCCAGAAAGCCATTTAAGGCTGCCAGATGAAGCAGCAAAGGGCCTCTGGGAGAGGCTGCCGAAAATGCCCTTTCCGCAAATTAGCTGGAAAAGACCAAGTAGCTTAGACCTCACCGGCATTCTTCTAATATTTGAAGAGTCCCCGGCAGCATTCTCCTGACTCTTGCAGCTGCTTTCCACTTTAGGCATCATTTGCAGATCTCCTGGCAACTTCCTGACTCAATCCAACTGAAAACCATCCCACCTTCCAGGGATCGCTTTCTACTAACAGCAGCAGGATTAATAACCTGTTGTTCAGTGGCTGCTCTCAGAGACAGCTTCCAGGGCAACACTTGGGGGATGAAAAGGTGGCACAAACTTAAAAAATAATAATAATTGGGGGGGGGGGAGATATTACTAAATAAAGAACCAATGCAAAAGCGTGAGTACCTAATGCATAGTTGATCCAAAAATAAAAATAAAAAATCAGCAGGTAATGATGCAAGCTTCATGTTGAAGGACCAGGTAATAACATTCCAAAAATCCAGTTTGGGGGAGTGGGAGTTGCCTGACTGTAATGACCATGACTCCCACTATAGGATATAACAGCTTGTCATAAATGATGGCTGCAATCCTACACCATTTACCAAAAAGTAAGCCAAAGGGACTTCAGTGTGACTTAAAGGTAAAGGGTAAAGGGACCCCTGACCATTGGGTCCAGTCGTGACCGACTCTGGGGTTGCGGCGCTCATCTCGCTTTATTGGCCGAGGGAGCCGGCGTACAGCTTCCAGGTCATGTGGCCAGCATGACAAAGCCACTTCTGGCGAACCAGAGCAGCCCACGGAAACGCCGTTTACCTTCCTGCTGGAGTGGTACCTATTTATCTGCTTGCACTTTGGCATGCTTTCAAACTGCTAGGTGGGCAGGAGCTGGGACCGAACAATGGGAGCTCACCCTGTCGCGGGGATTCGAACCGCCGACCTTCTGATCAGCAAGCCCTAGTGTGACTTACTTTACGCGTCAGTGTGACTTACGGTACTTTGTAGTAAATATGTATAGCACACAGCATTGCACTGCACGTTCTCTTTCCTTCAAATACTGTGTTCTTTGGACCTCCATTTCCTTACCTATGGCACAATATGATCTGTTCATTAGCTATTCCTTGTCCTTTATTTAGCACGCAAGTCATTTTTGTAGGTCAGTAACATCGGGTTTCTTCCCCCACTGTCCGGAACTTAGCAGGTGCTGTTTGCCTTTTTCGTAGTGTTGCTTTTACGTAAGACTTAAAGCAAGATACTTATCCACTTGATGTTCATTCAAAAAGCACATCCTGCAAGGCTACAATTCAAGGACAGGACTGGGGAACACTGATTTCTCCTGTCCTATACCTGTGGCCAGTTGCCAGGCAATGCCTTAGTGCCAGGTAACTGATAGGTGGTGCTGGAAGCTGTGAGATAACTCAGTCAGTAGAGCATGAGGCTCTTAATCTCAGGGCTGTGGGTTTGAGCCCCACATTGGGCAAAAGATTCCTCCATTGCAGGGGGTTGGACTAGATGATCCTAGCAGTCCCTTCCAACTCTATGATTCTATATTTCTCATATGAACTTATCGTTTACCCCAATGCCTAGAAAGCTTTATAGAAATTACTGGACCACAAAACCATGACTTAATTCCTCTGGGATCAACCCCAAAGTCTAAGAAGCAGTAATGGTGCATACCTCTACTGCGGTGTTTTCCAAACTTGGGTCTCCAGCTGCTTTGGGACTACAGCTTCCATCATTCCTGACCTGGAACCCTTGCCTGGAACCCTTGAAATCTTGCACTGCTTGGAGACTGGGGTTGCATGCAAGAGTGCATTTAAGAACACTGTGGCAATTTAGCTGATGGGTAGGAAGAATCCTAGGAAGTTTCAGAGGCCACTGGTTTTTAGTATTTGCAAATCCTGAAGCAGCGTCTCCACCCTCATCGTTCAGCCTGGACACTGAGGTCCACCTCTGATCGCCTTCTCGTGTTTCCCTCACTGCGAAAAGGGAGGTTACAGGGAACCAGGCAGAGGGCCTTCTCGGTAGTGGCACCCACCCTCCCTTCAGAAGTCAAGGAAATAAACAACCATCTGACTTTTAGAAGGCATCTGAAGGCAACCCTGTTTAGGGAAGTTTTTAATGTTTGATGTTTTATCGTGTTTAAGATTCTGTTGGAAGCCGCCCAGAGTGGCTGGGGAAACCCAGCCCGATGGGCGGGGTATAAATATTATTATTATTATTATTATTATTATTATTATTATTATTATAGCTCTAGCCTGGTCTGACATTATGTAAATGAGCATGATATCTAAATATATGAAAATGGCAAGCAACTAAAATAGGCAACTATAACGGCAGCCCTTCAAATTCGGATATGTTTACAGAAGGTACTGTAGTCCTTTGTGTGGAACAAGTTACCCTGGGACTAAATACAAATCTTTAATATGCCCTAGGTCTTGCTAGCTGGGAATGATGTGAGTTGTAGTCCAAAAAAACAGCTGGAGACCCAAGTTTGGCAAACACTGCTTTCCTGGAAGGAGAAGTGAAAATCAACCAACAGAAAGGTAAGGGTTTAATCCTGGGACCTGAAGTTGCCCCTTCCCTCAGGAGCACTATTAAATTTTGCCTGTAAACATTATCAAGAAAAAGGTTGCATTCAGCCATTAACAGTACTTGGAATTTCCAACAGAAGGCAATCGGCCAAATACAGTATGTACCCAAAACGGTCTTTAATTATGTTTTTTCAGGCAAAAAAATAATAATCAAGCTTTTCTTCTTATTTTTTTTAACTGCTGTTTAGAAAAGATTCTAGGTTCCCTTTCTTCATAGATGGGTGATGGAGGGGGGAGTTGAAAGGAAGTGATACATTTTTAAAAAAACACCTGTGAGCTCATGAAAAAGCCTGAGACTTGAAAGGAAAAACACACGGAGGTGCTTAACCAAAACAGACAGAATATCCCTTGAATCACCACAAAAATAATTTCCCTTCTAATGTGGGGAGATTACTCACAAGAACTAGCAGCTATGCAAATAACCTTCACAGCATTTGGGATTTTTCTTCCCTTCCACTACAGATTTCAAAGAAGGAGCTTGCTTTCAGGAAGAAAGAGAGAAAGAGTCCAACATGACTCAAAAGCAGAAAATTGCAGGATGTTGCTTATTTACAAAGCTTACTTCAGATTTTCTATATCCAATGCTACATTTTGCATGCCAAGACCTAGGGCATATTAAAGATTTGTATTTAGTCCCATTTCCTACTCCCAGCAGGTCAGGGTCAGGGAACCTGTTCTACACCAAGGACTACCTTCTGTAAACATATCCGAATTTGAAGGGCTGCCATTATAGATGCATATTTTATGCATGCCATTTTCATATATTTAGATTTCATGTTCATTTACTTAATGTCAAGCCAGGCTAGAACTTTAATAATATTTGTTTGTTTGTTTATACCCCATGCATCTGGCTGGGTTTCCCCACCCACTCTGGGCGGCTTCCAACAGAATATTAAAACCACGATAAAACATCAAACATTAAAAACTTCCCTAAACAAGGCTGCCTTCAGATGTCTTCTAAAAGTCAGATAGTTGCTTATTTCCTTGACATCAGATGGGAGGTCGTTCCACAGGGCGGGTGCCACTACCAAGAAGGCCCTCTGCCTGATTCCTTGTAACCTCACTTCTCGCAGGGAGGGAGCTTCTAGAAGGCCCTCGGAGCTGGACCTCAGTGTCCGGGCAGAACGATGGGGGTGGAGATGCTGCTTCAGGATTTGCAAATAATAAAAACCAGTGGCCTCTGATCTTCCTAGGATTCTTCCTACCCATCAGGTAAATTGCCACGGTGTTCTTAAACATGCTCTTGCATGCAACCCCAGTCTCCAAGCAGTGCAAGATTTCAAGGGTTCCAGGCACTAACCCATGGTCCGTGTTTCCTTTTGGAAAGGAGGTAAAGCGGAGACTGTGGTGTCCTTATGATATATGGTTTATTTACACATATCTACAACCTGAGCCTACGACGAAGGGGTTCACAGCATCAATACCCCAAAAGGGTCTTGCTTCTCCCATAGCCCACAGCCTTGGATTCAAACAGAAATCAAGAATCATGCTCTTCCTATTGCTTTGCTTCTCGGCCCCTTAACTCCTAACTTTAAGGTTCTAACTCACATTGCTCCTAACTCTCTCTCCTCTAAGCTCTGGCTTTATCTGTTATGGGCAGTTTGCCATCTCACGCCAAGTCCCTTTGATCCCATGTTCTCTTAATAACCCATCACCTAGGCAATCACCTCATCACAAGAGGCTAGCCTGGCTTAGTTATCTTTTAACACTTGTTAGATCCACAGACTATCAGTGTCCAACACACAGCTCAGCACCTCAAGCCTTAATTAAATTCTAACACTTGCTAGATCCTGGGATGAAAGTGGTCTGGCACTCAGAAATTCATAACACTAACTTTCAGCGGTAAAAGCATTAGCAGTATGAAAAATGACAAATCATATCACTTGCAAAATCAAAAATATCCAACCATCTGGAAGGATTCTTTGATATAAATATGATATTGTAGAATAATTATTTGAAACTTTTAAAAAAAGTTTGCCTCGTTTTGTAATACATTTCTGCAAACATAAGGACTAGCAGCTTACTTTTTAAAAAATGCTAATAACCAATGGATAAAAAGCACGGAAAGGTCTTGGTAGACACATGCAGCCCAGAGCTTGTGCTTTAATCATCCTTGAGGTAGGACACTGATATTGATACAAACTTGCAGAACAAAGTTTTAAGCCAGGTGTACTGCTGCGACTTTCTTCTTCTGCAGTGCTGTGATAGATTACCTTTTTTTTCCTGAAAACCCCATGAGTCTCAACTGAGCTTTCTTTCTGCTGTTTGTCTAGCAGTTTTTGTTGTTGTTCTATTAAAGTGAAGCCTTTTTGCTTTAAAAATAAGAGAAGAAATGCTTTTAAAAAAACCCAAAACTTTCCTTAAACACAAAATCAGTGGCTGCACCAATCTCAAGTGTGTTTTAGCCAGTCTCCCTGGCTTCCCACATTTCAAGTAAAGCTCAGGGCAAGGCGGTAACTTCTCCCATGGGGCTTTTCAAATCAGGCAGCACAGACAGCTGGGGAGTCTGCAAAGTGCTGGAAAAATGTTGAATGGAAAGGAAAAACGGCCACATACGGTAGCTGTTATAACATAATAGGTTTGGGTAGCCATGGAAGAGCTAGCATGTAGAATTGCTGTAAGTCATTTTAAGATACTTTTCTGAGAGCCATTTGGATAATGCTCTGTACTTGGGCCAGAGAGATGCTGAATTACAGTCTCTCCTCAGCCACAAAATTCACTTTGAACTATTCACTCGGAAAGGACCGCAACTCAGTGGTAGGGCACACACTAAATGCTCAGTTTCTCGTTGTTGTCAAATTAGTCTCACCAGCTAGAGGATTGATGAGAAATTTTACTGGCAATGATCTCAGTGATCAAGCTGGGATTTCAGGTGATCCCTGAGGTAAACCTGGACCTAAGTGGTTCAGGGCTATGTAAATCTGTTCTAAGGATCAAATGGGGGAAATCCTTAAAGAAGGGTCAGCATACTACTAGGAGAAATAAAAAGAAGAAAAGATCCTGATCTGAGATTTTATATTTATGTCTACACAAAGGGAGTGGTATGTATCTAAGGTAAATAGTAAAAGACCCCTGGGCAGTTAAGTCCAGTCATAGATGACTATGGGGTTGCGGCGCTCATCTCGCTTTCAGGCCAAAGGAGCTGGCGTTTGTCCACAGACAGCTTTCCCAGTCATGTGGCCAGCAGGACTAAACCGCTCCTGGCACAACGGGACACCGTGACAGAAACCAGAACGCACAGAAAAGCAGTTTACCTTCCTGCCGCAGTGGTACCTATTTATCTACTTGCACTGGCGTGCTTTCGAACTGCTAGGTCAGCAGGAGCTGGGACAGAGCAATGGGAGCTCACTCCATTGCGGGGATTCAAACCACCAACCTTCTGATCAGCAAGCCCAAGAGGCTCACTGGTTTAGACCACAGTGCCACCTGCTTCCTGAATAAACAAGCACACAATCACTGATAGGTCCACCCACCATTGTGAGGCTCAAAGCAATGAAGATGATGCCTCCCTAGCTGTTGCCATTGGCTGTGGGTTTCTTGTGATGTCATAAAAGCACTTGGCAACTGAGTGGTTATAAAGGCAGGCCAAGGGGAAAGCCCTTTTTTATATCCAACAGGACACACCTGGCAATGGATGTGACATTCAGCACTGCCCAGGTTTCTTCCACTTGGAGGAGGCAAAGTGGTGAATGGAGGGAGGCAATCCTCTTGCAGTGGGATGCTATGGGTAGCAATAATAAGGCAAGTTTGCTTGCTTGAAGGCTGCTGGTATCTGTGGTTGGAAGCTGGCAGACGTCTCATGATGGACCTAACAGTAGCTTCTGGCACAATGGGACGCTGTAACAGAAGCTAGAGCACACGGAAATGGAGTTTCCCTTCCTGCCACAGTGGTACCTGTTTATCTACTTGCACTGGTGTGCTTTCAAACTGCTAGGTTGGTAGGAGCTAGGACAGAGCAACGGAAGCTCACTCCGTCATGAGGATTCACACCTTCTGATCGGCAAGCCCAAGAGGCTCAGTGGTGTCCTTATGTATCTATGTATCTATATCTATCTATCTACCTAAATGTAAAAATCAATGGATGGATGGATGTAGATATCTTGATGTGTTCTCTTTGCTTTCAACGGAATTAGGCTGAAAAGGAGCATGCGCACTGAAAGTTAACAGCTGAGCAAACTTTTTAAAAAATGATGAATTACTCCGCATTTACCAATAGCGAGGTCATCAGAAAGCACTTCCTCTTTAACTGCCAAATGACACATTGCTGTTCTGAATGGTCGTGTAACCCATGTGACCCACTTGGCGTAACCCAAATGAAGGAGAGCAGCTGGAGAGAGAGACGAAGGAAGGGAGGATGTGGTTACTACTCGGAGGAAGAGAAAGCAACATTAAAAAAATAAAGAATGCTTTCTTCAAAGTCTTTTCCAGTCTATAAAATCTCTTCTTTAAGTGGGCTTGTGTACACAGAAGCTTGCCATTACAGGAAGTTAGTACCTTTTTGAACATCTCTTTCTACTTTTTCACCCACCCGTGCTACTATTTCTGGTTTACATTCTGGTTTGGGGATCCCTTTTCTTTTCTTTCATTAAAAGTACCCCACATCAAAAGCTTGCTGAAACTAGCACAGAAGAAAGGAGCAGGGCACGATCCTGGCAGCGTGAGCAAGGGAAGGTGCATGTCAGCAGCTGCTTGATAGGCCGACCCTCTCACCAGGTGGCCCAGGACAGATGCTGCTGTTTTGAGTAGCTGGTGATGCGGAAATGGACAAAGAGGTTTAGAAACACTAAGTAAAAATACGATGCGGAAACTCGGAGGCTCATAAGCTTTTATCTGAGCTGCAAACTACCCCTGGATATATCATAATAAAGCAATCCCCCTTTTTCAAAAGCTTTAAAAGTCTTTAGAAAAGAGATGGATTTCCACCCACCCCCTTCTAATTGAAGGGTTTGGGGGGTTGCCTTTTGCTTGCTTGTTTTCAGGACATCTTAGGATTCCTCATAGGATTCCTCACGAATTAATAGGGGGGAAATCACTGGTCATTTTTAAAATGTGTTTGCTGTAGAATCCTCTTTATTGCAGGCAATATTATTATAGCTGAATTCCAGGAATGAACATAATTGTACCTTTTAACTAAATCAGGTTGACCTTATAAACCTATAGTATGGGAAGTGAATCGTATTCCCTTTTTCGTTGTTAATGTTTGTGCTTATAGTTGAGTAACAGTTCTGTCTGAAGGTCAGGGGTTTTTTTATGTCAGCTGGGTGGAACTTTGTGTTGTTTTTTTATTACTACCCAGTGCTTTTTTTCTGGGGGGGATGCAGGTAAACATTTTGTGAATCTTTGTTCTTTTGTCCATTTACTGTATTTATTTTCCCCGATTAGGACTATAAAATGGTGATTTTCTTGAGTCAAAATGAGAGTACCCCTAAACATTTTTAAAGAAAAAAGCAGTTACTACCACTGTTACAGCATGGTTTGTTTGTTTTTCCATTTATTTTGAATATGCTGTGATGGAGTATTATGGCTTCTTAATTGCAGTTTGGCACTGTGGGGTGCCTATGAGCAAAGAATGCAGTGAAAATGTTTGCTAAATATTACAATTGATACCCTTGTGTTTGGTACATATCTAAAGAAATGTATTTAGTATGAGAAGGGGAGAGATCAGATTGATTAGTGAGCAGCAAAGGCAGAGCTGAGTGAGCAAAACATGTGCATTACAGCATAATTTTGTTTAAGTATCACATTTGTTATAGCATCATTATAGACCCTTTGCAGAAGGGCCAGTTTATTCTCCCATTGCATATGGAAGTTCAAGAGAAAACCTGGAGATTATGAGAGGGGGGGGATAAATGTATTTATACTGTGATGGGACTGAAGGTAGCTTATAGATAAAAATAAAAAAATGCCAAAAACGTAGGAAAAATCATTTTAAAAAATAAACATTGAAATGATATACATATAAAAAATTCTATTAGAACCACACCAGTAATCACAATAAAAACAGCATGGCACCAGCCCATTAATTAAAAGCAGTCCATTCCCAAAAGCCTGTTGGATCAAGAAAGTCTTCACCTGTTAGCAGAAAGACAAGAAAGGAGCCAGGAAGGAGCCATGTACTGTGACCTTAAAACTCTCCAACGCTCTTCATGATGTTATGAAAAGAACCATCACCATTCTTTCTGCTCTGAAGCCTTCTCACAGATGCCTAAATCTCCTCCTCCCCTGGGTCCTTTCCAAGCAATCTGAGGCTATGCCAATGCCTCTGTCTCTGCTCCTCCCTCTTCATCCCTCTGTGAGTCCTGGGAGGGCGGGGGAAGGGGAGCTTGTTGCAGCAGGAGCCACCCTGGCTTCTTCAGCAGCCTGACTCATCTCTGCCTCTTGGTCTCCCTCCTCTCTTGCTTCAGCTTCTGCCTCTGATTCTGCCACAGACTCTCCTAGCTCACTAAGCCCTATTACTCCTTCAGCTTCTGCCACCTCCTCCCCCCAGTCATCTCCCTCTTCTCCCTCTGACTGTGGGGATGATTAGGGAGGCGGGAGAGGATATATTACTTAGTGATATCCTTCCTAACTTGCGCTAGCAAGTTCCTTATTCTAGCAGAGTTCCAAACATCCCCCTTTTCAAATTACGCAGCAATCAGGTTGTTGCTGACTCATCTGAGCCTTACTATTAAAGATTCCTTCCTGGTAAAAATCCCTTCTAATCCCTCTTAAAAAGAATAAACACAAGAATCTGATTAACGTTCATATAAAAGTAGTTTACTCACAGATTCATTCAGGTTCACAGACATATCCCTGAAGGCAGGCTTAGGTTACATAACAACTAGAACTATTCCATAAAGAAGTTAGTCCCGAGTGATTGCGACTAAGCAGTCACTTCTCCAAATACACAGCAACGTACAAAATGGAAAAGACACACTGATCAGAACATGGAGGCCGTGTGCGCCTCCATTGAAATACAACAGACCACACCCTCTGCAAGTACATGTAGTGGAAGTATGTCCCAGCTCAGGAGGAAACAGGAAGTCTTCTCCTGAGTGGTACAAAACATCCCCTAACACGTCCACAGTAGCATTGCAACGGGGGGCGTGGGACGCCCTGGGTTCCATGTCTATGGAGGTGACAAGAAGTCACCCTGCGGGAGCTCGCACCACCGCAGGTGCCTTTGGAAGATCCTCCATTTGTGGCTGTAGCCACGAGCAGAGGATCCTGGCGCTGGCAGCAATCAGCTAAGTACAGCGCATGTGCGGCATCGCACGCATGCGCTGTATGTAGCGACGTCGCACATGCGCTGTATAGCGGGTTGCTGGCAGCGCCACTCCAGCACCAAACGGACAGTGCTGGGATCCTCTCTGTAGCGGCGTCGGAGGGATCCCGGCACCATCCGTACGACGCTGGAGTGGCGCCAGCTGCAAACCGCTATACAGCACACGTGCAGTGGTGGTGCTACGTACAGCACATGCACCGTCTGTAGTGATGCCACACATGTGCCCTACATAGTGACGCCTGCCCCAGGTGTCATGACACCTTCCTTCACCCCTGGCATGTCCACTGTAGGAATGTTGTACAGTGGTACCTCGCAAGACAAATGCCTCGCACAACGAAAAACTCGCAAGACGAAAGAGTTTTGCGTTGTGCAAGGGACTCGCAAGACGACGAGGTTTTCTATGGCTGTCGCTTCGTCTTGCGAAGCGCGGCCATAAAATGTAGTGCGGGAAGGTGGCAAAGGAAGAAGCGCGAAGCTGAAGCGCGGCGGTGCCGGGGCTGCCGCCGCCTGTCTTCCCCAACCCAAGGGAAAGACAGGCGGCGGCAGCCCCACTTTCTCCCGCTCGCCTCAGCGGCGGTGGCAGCCCCAGCACCGGGGGACGGAGCCGAAGCGCAGCAGGCCAAGGGGAAGGCAGGCGGCGACAGCCCCCGCACCGCTGCGCTTCGGCTCCGGGTGACTGGCGGCGGCGGCGCTTGCTGGGGCTGTTGCTGCCTGCCTGCCTGCCTTCCCCAAGCCAAGCGAGCAAGCGCCACCGCCACCAGTCCCCTGGAGCCCATAGGAACGCATTAATTAAATTTCAATGCGTTCATATGGGAAACGGTGCTTTGCAATATGAATTTTTTGTAAAACAAATTGACCGGTAGAACGAATTAAATTTGTCTTGCAAGGTACCGCTGTACTTGACTGCAGTTTTACATGCCACACTGACTCATCATCATGAGATCCCCAATCTCCCGGCTCTGAGCCTTCTTCTCTTGGGGGTTCCCCCATCTGGTGCCTCACACCATTCTTCTGTGTCCAGCCAGTTCATGACTGGGAATGATGAACCTGTGGCCCTCAAGATGTTGTTGGACTCCAGGCTCCCATAATTCCTAACCGTTTGCCACACTGATTGCAACTGGTGGGAGTCCCAATGCCGTTCAGAAGGCCAACCCTTGCACTGAAATATGCAATGGAACAATTGCATTAACAACAATATGTGAAGCAGCAGCAAAAAGCATAACACAAATTAGAATGCCTGGGGTAATTGAAACACCTTAAAACTGGATTGTGTGTTTTTTATTGTTATTTTAGCTGTGCAGTTATTCAGTGTAACCCCTTGCTGAGCAAGTATGGGAAAGTGGCCTAGAAATGTTTTCAGCAATTTTTTTTAAAAAAAGAATGCACCTTTCCCCTTTGCACAGGAGAATCTCACAATACTGAAAAATCCCTCGGTTGGAACATTCCATTCTGGGCAGCAGTTTTCCAGCATGCCAGTCCATGTAGGGCCTGCATGCCTGGGTGGCCTATCAGCAAAACGTTTCCTCTCCATATCTCAGTTTCCTGTGCAACGTCATCTGCCTTCTGTCAGATAGTAGGTTACTGTGACAATGAGTGGATATGTAATATGCAAGTGAGCAATGACAGAGCAGAAAAACCCTGCGCTGTTTTACTCAGAACTGCTAATTGCTGGCCCGCAGTTTGTTTCCAAATGCACTAGGAAATTCAATTTCCCTAATGACTAGTTAATGGGTGTGCGTCTGTGATGTGTATGTGTGTGTGAGAGAGAAAGAGAGACCAAGAAGGAGAATGCCTGCACAAAATAAAAATAAGAGGAAGGCTGCTTTTAATCAACAGCGACTTGGACAGAGGCTGGCTGTGTATCTCTTCCTCCTGAACCCTGTAATTTCTGCATTTCCCGTCCTTCCCACTCCTTCCAGGTGCCTTTTTCATCCAGCTCCCATGAGCCAAATCCCTGGCATTGCCCCATTTAGTTGTACACTTGGCCACTGCTGACTGAAAGAGACAAAAAATAATAATCCCATTTTATGGGTGCCGTAGGCTGATCCTAAGCAAGATCACATAAGGGATATCAATTTGGATTATTAGAAGGACATTAGAATAGTCATATTGTGCTGTGACTAAAAGTGAAAGGCTGGGCTTAGGAGGGAAATTTGGAGGAAAGTTACATCCTGAAGAGGGGGGGGGAATATTCTGGAGTGCATATGTTAAACTCTGAATAATTGTTATTATGTACAGATAATTGTCAGATAGGGTATTCCTTTTATCTATTTTCCTATTCTGTTCTGTTCTTTTTTTCTTTCTCTTTTTTATACAATTGTGTTTTTTAAGGATCATGAGCATTCTTTTCTTTTGCTTTATTATTCTCCTTTTTTGATATATTACTTTTTATTTTAAGGGATGGCAGGATCTGCCCATTTTGCTTCTCAGTTCTCCACATTGCAGCGGAGATTTGCAGGTTTTTCTTTTCTTTGTTTTAAAAACCCTCATGAAAAAAATTCGGCGATTTAGTGCGAATTGCTCTTGATGTACAGCACATCAACCCATGGCCCAGCATGGCTTAATGGTACAAAACATGCCAGGGCGCCATTCAAATCTCAGTAATGACACAACCCAGTGGAATAACTTTGAATAAGCTTCTGTCTCTCAGCCTTCGGATCTCTTGTGTTTGGGGAGACAGGTGTTGCCAAGTTGATGGCGTGTGTGTCTGAGGTGACAGGAAAAGAGAGGGGTTGTTTTTTTTTAGCAAGGTGTTCTGGGAAGAAGGAGAAGGAAGAGGAGAGAGTGGGATCCATCTTGGGCAGGCTGGCTGAAAGCTGGCTGGGAGAAATGCCTTGGATTCCAGGGCTGCATTTCTGTGGGGGACAAGCCACTCTCGAAAGGATCATGCTGTAAGATCCGGACTCCCTTCAGGCAGACTGAAGGCATGAATAGGTAAATAAACCATATTTCTGAAAGCTACGACAGTCTCCACCATGTCTCAGTTCTCCAAAGGAACGGCAACGCTTGGTGAGTGTCTGGAACCCAATGGGTTCTTGTTGCCTCTCGGCAGAGAGAACAAGAGGTCCCCAACTTTTGTAACAATATATTTCTAGCAGGGTACTGACCTGACATGAACTGCTATGAATTTCCTTCTGTGGTTGTGGCATCCAACTTTAAGGCCACCCACGGTGAAATGATCGTTCGGTGTTCTTTTCATTTCAATATTAGAAATGTATGGCTCTTTCACAGCCGGACAGCCAGTTCAACTATTATTTCAAAGTTCTGCGTGTTCTCCAATACTGCCACATAGATAGGATTGTGACAATTTTATTTGTGTCTTTCTGAGCTATTTGGGAAGGAGCTTTTCCCCACTCCCCATTAAATGATTCTGTTCATTCAGACTGTAGAGCTAAGAAACACAATGCAAGCTGCTTTTACATCTCTCAGGACACTTACACGTGCAAAATTTTGCCAGTTTGGGGGCAGGTTGACACATATTTTTTTAATTTAATAGAAATACTACTTTTCTCTTTCTGCAAGCAAACAAAACAATAATTCATACTTGACTTTGCCTATGTGAGCTGAAGAACAATGTCCACTAGATTTGATGCGTTTTGCCCATTAACATTCCAATTCAATGTGGCACAATTTACATTTTGACTGATATTTCCTAATGTTGCCTTGAACAGATCTCAGATGTGAGACCCATTGCTCTTGTAGTCTACCTGTCACATAAAATCTTAAAACAACTGCAGAGCCCAGAATTCTTTGAGGGGGGGGAATGGACTTTGAATATGCTTCAAAGATATAGTGTGTGTTTAACTCAACCAAAGCAAAAAAAAAAAAGTGTCACAGAGGATGTGGGGATTCTAAATGTACTTCCACTGAGGCCACTAAGGGGTTTTGTGTTTGTGCGTTTGAATACTCTTTTTAAAAAGCCATAGAAAATCTGCTGAAAAGTAAGGTTGCCATTTTCACAATGCTAATTATAATACCAGTGAGAGTTAATTATATAATAGCCATCTGGGGAAATCTATCGATTGAGTCAACAATCTGGAAAGGACTCTTTAAGCCGTGATGTGATTAGATTGTTACATAATGTTATCCCAGGTATCCTTAGATGGGTAGAAGCTAACTTGAATATACAACATGGTTTGGCTTGATTAAAAACAGCCAAGCAAAGGCTGGGATCCAAATGAATGCACATGGAGGAGAGAGAGAGAGAGAGAGAGAGAGAGAGAGAGAGAGAGAGAGAGAGAGAGAGAGGAGTGCCGATAGAGCATTGCTTTCATTTTTGCTGTAGCAGTTCCTACTTTCAAACAGGGTATAGTTCTGCAGTAGGAGAATCTGCACCAGCTGCTGGATCAGGTGATCTAGTCCAATATCCAGTGGCCAACCACGTCATGCACAACAGGACCTGAGAGCAACAGCACTCTCACCCTCATGCAGTTCCCAGCTTCTTAACCATAAACCTCTCTCTTTCTCTTTTTAAAGCAATTTATTAAATTTTCAAATAAACCCATTGAACAATAACAAAACAATCAACAACAAACAGCAAACACAACCACACACAACAAACACATTTTTTTCCCTTTAGCATCTGTTCAACGCATCTGTTCAACTATCTTAAATCCCCTGTGCTCTGCCGAGCTTTGACTTCCCTCCCTCCCCTCATTCGGTTTTCTTATCCACTCCTGTCTCGCAGTTCCTTCACTCCCTCTACTTAAAGTCATTTCTTAGGATTTATTTCAGTCCTGCAAGTGTCTTTAAACTTCTACAGTTCCTCTTCATATAGTCCACAAATTTACTCCAGTCTTTTTGGAACCTTGCCTCTCCCTGGTTTCGGATCCTGCTAGTCAGCCTTGCTAGTTCCACATAGTCCATCATTTTCGTCTGCCACTCTTCAATCGTCGGTAACTCCTGAGTTTTCCATTTGGGGGCTAACAAAGTCCTGGCCGCGGTTGTCGCATACATAAATAATACTTGGTCTCCTTTTACAATCTCCTGTCCTATATATCCCAATAAAAAAGCCTCCGGTTTTGGGGAAAAGGTGTATTTAAAAATCTTTTTCAATTCGTTATATATCATTTCCCAAAATCTTTTAACTTTTTCGCATGTCCACCACATATGATAAAATTCACCATCCTTCTCTTTACATTTCCAGCATATTTTACTATTCATTCTATACATCTTAGCTAATTTTACTGGTGTCAAATACCATCTATACATCATCTTTAACACATTCTCTTTCAGGGCAGTACATGCAGTAAACTTCAATGTGTGATTCCACAATTTCAACCACGCATCGTATTCAATATTATACCCAAAATATTTTGCCCATTTTATCATCACACATAAACCTGTCTCTGAATCCACCTACAGCAGGCATAGGCAAATTCACCCCTCCAGATGATTTGGGACTACAACTCCCATCATCCCTAGCTAACTGGACCAGTGGTCAGGGATGATGGGAATTGTAGTCTCAAAACATCTGGAGGGCCGAGTTTGCCTATGCCTGACCTACAGCACCTGCTGTCACCTCCCCTCGCTTCCAAGTGTGGTGTGATGGTTAGAGTACTGGACTATGACCTGGGAGACCAGGGTTCAAATCCCAAGGGAGCAGAAAAGACTATTTCTGTATGCGACCATGGCTGCACAGTTGTTATTGGCCCAGAGATGGGAAGAAGATAAAGTCCCAACCAGAGAAGAATGGCAGATTAAGTTGATGGGTTATGCCAAAATGGCAAAAATGACCAGAAGAATCAGAAATCAGGAAGACCAAAATGTTAATAAGGAATGGGGAAATTTTATAATTTATCTTAAAAACCATTGTAAACAGTTAAAATCGTTAGTAGGATTGGAATAACACTTGTAGTTTAAGGGTGAATTTTGGACATAATGGAGATGTGAAAGGTTTGGGTTATTATAAAAGATGCAGGAGGAAATGATTAACAATAGGACCCACAAAGGGGGAGGAGGGAAGTCCAGGAGATTCTTTGGAATCTTGATTGTATGTTGTATTTTGGATATGTGATTGAAAAACTTTAATTTGAAAAACCCAATAATTTATTTTACAAATCCCCACCCAGCCATGAAGCTCACTGGGCGACCTTGGGCCAGCCACCATCTCTTAGCCTAACCTACCTCAAAGGGTTGTCAGAAGGATGAAATGAGGAGGAGAGGAACCACGTACGCCACCTTGAGTTCCTTGGAAGATAAAGGTGGTCAATAAATGAGCAAATAAATGCCTGATATCTGGACTGTGTCATCAACTGTCAGAAGCCAGAGGAATCTGCAGATCAGTGGAATGGTGGCTGCTACTGCAGACTTGTGTCTTTCTCCTCAGCCCCCCCTTGAATGCACCTGCTGTTCTTTCTCCACTCTCCCTCTGAAGGGAAGAACCTAGAACCTTGTAATGGAAGTCTCAGAAGCCATACTAGTCATAGCTACCAAGTCTCCCGTTTTCCCTGGGAAACCCCCGTTTTTCCAGCTGTCCCCAGCCGAAAAAAACTGGATTTTTTTGTTTTTTCCCGGTTTATTCTGGCGCGGCGGCCATTTGGGAACTGGGCAGAGCATGCTCAGCAGCGACTTTTGATGCTGCTCTGCCCAGTTCCAAAATGGCTGCAGCGCGACTTCTGGTGCGGCGGCCATTTTGGAACTGGGCACAGCAGCATCAAAAGTCACTTCTGAGCATGCTCCGCCCAGTTCCAAAATGGTCGCCGCGCTACTTCCGGTATGCTACTTTCGGTCCGGTCCCTTATTTTTCAGAGAGGAACTTGGCAGGTATGATACAAGTCAGGAAGCAGACTTTATAAGCTCTCTACAAAGAAGAACAGAACAGCAAAAAGGAACACTTCACTCCACCTTACACCACACAGATGCCCATGGATGTAATGACACGCTTGAGATCTTGCCCTGGCACCCTCAAAGCCTTTCCCCTAAATGCCCCCTTGCTCACGAGGTGGCAACTAGTACGGTTACACTCCCCCCCCCAAAAAAAAGACATCGTGCTGAAAGTGGAAGAATTACACCCTTTTTTCTAAGGCACAAATTAATTCTACTGGAGCCAACGCTTATTCAGAAAAGGAGGAAAGTGTGTGTGTGGTGCTTTCTCTGGTTCTGTCTTTTTAAGGGGGGGCGGAAGGGATGACCTGGGTTGGTGATGGTACCCATGGCATTTGATCAGAACTCCAAATGTGCCCACAGTCCTAAAAAGGCAGGACTGTGAGCCCTCCTAGTGACTAAACTATATAGTGACACAATCCCCACAATCCTGACTATATCATGAACTGGAGGGGGGAAAGGTGAAGGAAAGACGGCCATACACAGACCAATCGTGCACCCCTGAAGCATAATGTGCCTTTCTGTTGTATTTTTAACCATTTCAAGTCATTTTAAGAAGATAAGAGCCTGCTGGAGCAGGCCAATGGCCCTTGTAGTCCAGCATCCTGTTCTCACAGGGGCCAGCCAGATGCCTGCAACAAGCAAGACCCAAGAAGAGGAGCCCTCTCCCCTGCTGTGGTTTCCAGCAACTGATCTTCAGAAGCATTGGCACCTGCAACTGTGGCAACAAAGCATAGCTGTTGAATTAACTTCCTGATGATGATGATTTGAATTTATCTACCGCCTTATCCCCGGGGGTCTCAGGGCGGTTCACAGAATGAAATCAACATATAAAACTACAAAATACCTAATAAAAATAAAAACAGCAACCCAATACCCCCCAAAGAAACACATTTCAAAAGGGCATAGGATGTCAATCAGGTCAACCAAAGGCCTGGTTAAAGAGGAACATTTTTGCCTGGTGCTTGAAGGTGTATAATGAAGGCTCCAGGCGAACTTCCCTGGAGAGAGCATTCCACAGACAGGGAGCCACTGCAGAGAAGGCCCTGTTCTCGTGTTGCCACTCTCCAAACCTCTTGAGGAGGAGGTACATGAAGAAGGGCCCCAGAAGATGATATCAGTGTCCAGGTAGGTTCACATGGAAAGAGACGGTCCTTGAGGTATTGCGGTTCTGAGCCGTTTAAGGCTTTATAGGTCAAAACCTAACCTGGGCCCAGAAACTAATTAGTAGCCAGTGCAGTTGGACCAAGATCAGTGTAATATAGGGCTCTATATTCTGCCACATATAGCAACATATATAAGCTCAAAAATGGTGGCAACCCTAAACATCATGGCTGCATGGTAGAGATCTCTTCCATGATAAATGTCCCATCTACCCAATACTCAGAGCAGACCCATTGAAGATAATGAACATGGCTAACATAGTTTTGTTAATTTTGATTGGTCTACTCTGAGCAGGGCTCAGTTGATCACAACCCAATAGCTACTGTGGTTCTCATATGCCACAGTCGTTACAGGCTTTTTAATAAAAATGTTCATTGGTTCTTCCTGCTTTTGATTCAGAAATGGTCCATTTAATAGTAAAGAATGAAATTATTGGCCTCCTTAAGACACCACCCTTGGGCTGGATTAGATTAAGATTTTTATTGGCTTTCCCTTCACAATGACAGCTAAACCTCCCTCAAGAAAAAAACTGCCTTGACGCAAGCAGGACTCTCCAGCAAAACTTCTCTTAAATAACTTTCAGCACATCTTGACAAACCTTTGGGGTTGGAGACATTTATTACTGGGGACAACAGGCGATTGTTGCCTAACATGGCTAATAGCAACCTCGTTTCGCCCATACTTTCCCCATATTAAGATAATTGCTGAAAGTCATGAAAATCAGTGGTTTTAGATTGACACATTTCAGTTCTCAAAAGTGGATTAGCTTCTGTGCTCAGCAACAGCTCAACACCCTCATAACATAGCTGCCAAGTTATCCCTTTTTTACAGGGATTTTCCCTTATGCTGAATAGGCTTCCTCGCGAGAAAAGGGAAAACTTGGCAGCTATGCCTCATAAAATCAATGCTAAGGTTCTAGAAATGCATCAAACTGGAGCTACACCCAAATACAAAAAAAAATTAAGCAGAAGATAGCAACAGGTGTAAACGCAGCTCTTTATTTGCTGGAAAATGATATCCAACCTTCTAAAACAAAAGTCCGTTTACTCTGGTGAAGAGCAGTTGACAGAGCTAGTATGGAGAACCTCTTGTCGACATTTGACGACTGAAGCATTTTTCATTATGTGAGCTATCGCTGTGACAAATTGTATCTTCCTGGGTGGTGAACAACACTGCCTCCATTGGGCATTTATTCAGAAGCTAGGCACTGATGGGAATTGGTAAGAGGATATATTAATTATATTTAATCCTCTACAGACTCACATGTGTAGGTTAATAAACAAAGGGGGGGACTGGTACAGAATATTAAGTCCAATTGTTAGGCAGGTTAACGAAGCATAGCAATAGGCTCCAGGCCAGGCACAGGCAAACTCCGGCCCTCCAGATGTTTGGGACTACAATTCCCATCATCCCTGACCACTGGTACTGTTAGCTCGGGATGATGGGAATTGCAGTCCCAAACATCTGGAGGGCTGGAGTTTGCCTATGCCTGCTCCAGGCAAACAGCTGCCCCTTCAAGGCTTCCCACTCACCAGCCATGGGGTGGAACTAGAGAAGTCTAGGCAGCCTCAGAGATCATATAAAGGCTCAGCTCCGAACAAGTTGTCTGCTCCCTGAGCTCAGTCTGAGGTTCTGGAACAGGCATCCCCAGACTTCGGCCCACCAGATGTTTTGGACTACAATTCCCATCATCCCTGACCACTGGTCCTGTTAGCTAGGGATCATGGAAGTTGTAGGCAAAAACATCTGGAGGGCCGCAGTTTGGGGATGCCTGTTCTGGAAGTTCCTTCCCTTTAGGCACCCTAACCCGCCTGCTTCTTTCCTGCCTCATCTCGCCTCCAGACTTCTTGCTCAATTTGTACCCTCTCAACTTGCCTGTGGATTCTATTCCGCAAAGACAGGACATCTCTCAAATGTCTGAAAGGGTTTAAAGTCTGCGTGTGTCACTTCCGTCGTGCTAAAAAACATCCATCTTCATCCTTGCTCCATCTCCCTGTTTTCAAGCCCTGCCTCAGAATTGTTCTCTTTGTAGTCATATTAAATTTTACCCTGGCTATAAATAAGCTTCAGAGCAACTGTTGTTTCCTCAAGGTCTCCGTCTATGCCTTATGTAACAGGTTGACTGGGTTTAAAATCTAGATTTAAACTCCATCAGCATGCCGAGAAGAACAAAATTCAAACTAAAAACGCGACTGGGAAATATATATATATTTGCTCAATCAGGGCAAGGCTGATTGAAGCAATTTACCCATAGTTATCTCCAGGGTACTTTAGTATTCCAGACTCACACCTGATGTTTTACCGCTAAAGAAGGTCATTCTGCCTCCTTGTCAGACAGAAAACAGTGTGTCTGGAGTCCGCTGTACACAAGGTGGACTTGATGAACCGAATGCTCAAAAATAAATAAATGCCAGTGGTTTTGCAAGGCCCAAGCATTTCTGCCATTATTGCTTCATCTTTCATAGACTAGAGCAGGCATCCCCAAACTTCAGCCCTCCAGATGTTTTGGACTACAATGCCCATCTTCCCTGACCACTGGTCCTGCTACCTAGGGATCATGGGAGTTGTAGGCCAAAACATCTGGAGGGCCGCAGTTTGGGGATGCCTGGACTAGAGCCTTTGCATTGGAAACAAACTAAACCAACTGAAGCTCTGGAAGGGGGCTAGGGGACTCCTGAGAACTCTCAGCAACCTTAACAAACTACATCTCCCAGAATTCCTTGAGGGAAGCCATGACTGTACAAAGTGGCATCGTAGTGCTTTAAATGTATGGCCTATGGGAATGTGGCCTATGATTATAGAGAAGCAAATGCAATCACAGTCTTGTTCAGAGTCCCGCAGGGATACTAGTTCCTTGGGGATGTTTGTGGGGCGTTGCTTTTGTGATCGCTGCTGCACTTTGAGGGAAATCACCAGATGAGCTTCTGCCTGTCACCCTGGCACATACCGGGTGTGTATGGGGAGGGGGACGCACAGGAGCGCTCCACTGAATAGAACTTGACAATCCCTGTTAATGTTTGCAGTCTCCACATTTGGGGTTTGTCTGGCCATTCAGACATATTGGGGTGGCAAGCAAGGCATTGTTTGGTGCTGTGAGTTGTGCCTCTCCAGGGGCTAGCCACAGAGGGTCAAGCCGAATCGGTCAGCTGGCAGTCACCTGCTCCCCCAGCGAGGAAGGTGGAAACAGATGGGATCTCCTCTTTCTCTGATGTTATCACCAGACAGCTGTGGCTTTTGTGCGGGGGAGAAGGAGATAACATCACAGCTCTAAAGGACTGCTGATGAATTATGGCTCCCCCACCCCCACCCCCACCCCATTCACTACGCTGCTGTCAAGGCTGCTAAGTCACTTGATAGAACAGTTTAGGCATTACTGGGGGGGGGGGTTCTTGCAGTAACTCACAAGTTACTACAACAACAGGGTCTGTATCCTTCTCCAAAGCAGCCTTGGGCTTTTCTTTCCCCCCTGGTCCGCTTGCAGAGATTGAGGCTTTGCAAGAAGCGAAAGGCAAATGTTATTAAGGGTTAGGACATGTGCAGATTATTGCAACTAGTGGGAAACAAAACAGGCAGTCAAACCGCAGAATGCCACCAATCTAAATAGGGGAAGAGACGAGCGGGTGCAGATTTTGTGGCATCTGGAATATTTTGGTGATTTTAGGGCTCTCTTTCTCTGATCGAATAGTTTGTGAGCCTTATTTGGTAACAGAACGTTTTGGCAGGTGGAGACAAAAGCAATGAAAGGGAAACAAAAGGGATGGATATAAAAAAACAACAACAAGTGAAGTACTTTCTTCCTTTCGATTAGGCTGATATATAAAAGATAGTGACCGCTAAAGAGAAAATACGGGTGACATAACATGTTAACCTGGCCTGGGATTTGTGTTCAATTAACACCGGAAGTGTAAATCCACATTCAAGTTATGTCAACAGCAGAGACAGTTGGTTGAGTTCCCCACCCCAGAAGATGGTTCTGCTTTAATTTTTTCTTGCCCAGGAAGCCAGTACTTTGCTAAGGATGTAAAGTTTGCCCTCCATTTTATAATTATGCACCATCTTCCTTTGCCTCGAGGCAAGCTGCCTGTCAAAAGCCTCCAAAATATTATTTGTGAGGAGGCGCTAGAGACTTGAAGCCATAATAAAACTGCCTTTGAGACACGTCCCCACGAGGGCTACGCGGAAAAATAATGATGCCTATTTATGGGGAATTTGGAGAGCTCAGTATGCTACTGTGGGAGGTTTTGCAGAACTAGATCAGCAAGTTTCTTTCTGAAACCAAATGGAGAGAAATGGGAATCCCACCCCACTGCATTTGGGTGCTTTATCGCGCTAGTGAGCTTGCGATGGCCAAAGCAATAATCATTTTATCTCTCCAGATGTTTAAAAACATAGCCTGGTCCCTATGCAGGAGGAGATGGGAGTCCTTCCAGATTTCATCCACCCACACCTGACTGCAAAAGAGGTACGAGTGTCGTTTGGCAACGGAGACCCCTTTGGGGCAAGGCATGAAGGTCAAGCAGCTCTAGCCAGCTGGTAGTCACCTGCTCCACAGTGAGACACTCAGGAGGCAGGCAGAAACAAATGGGATTCCCACATGGATGAACTGGTGTAGGCAGCTGCCTTTTGTGCTGGAAAGGGAGAAAGCCACAATTTGCAACTGTCAGCGGCAGATTCCTTGCGTCCTCCTGCCTTGCGTTGCAAAGAGAACTCCCCGTTCTTAATTACCGGCGTGGATTGGGCTTCTTGGAGCAGTAATGCAAAAGTACCAGCCATTGCCAAAAGTCTGTGCGCTGGGGTAATGAGACGATAAAAGGGTGCTTGTACATAGCGTAAGCCTGCTTGCTCGCGGGTGCAGCTTCTCATCTATAAATTACTGACAATGGTGGAACAGGCAGTTCAGCTCCTACATTAAGTGATGTTACTGCTTAACACCCACATCCTAGCCCTCCAGTTAATTGCAGTGCAAAAGGCAAATGCCAGTTCTGATTCAGCACCAGACCTAAATCTATAATGCTACCGTTCTAGGGTTGTCCTGTGGTACAGATGAGCTTCTGCTGATTAACTGCTTCATCATCAAATCAGAGGGAGAGGGAAATCAAAGAATCCTTTGGGACAGTGGTTTTCAACCGGTGCGCTAAGGCACCCTGGGGTGCCTTGAATGATGGCCAGGGGTGCCACAGGCAACATTGCCTCTGTCCCGCTTTCGTTCTCCCCCTCCTCCGATGCCCTCTTGTGTCTCTGCCTCCCAAAGGCTTATGCAGCTCTTTCTTGCAGCCCCCCTGGCTACAAGCTCCCCAGGTGAATGGTGTCTCTGGGGCTAAATGGGGGGGTGGTTACCAGGAGCTGAGGCAGCCTCGGAGTAAGCAAGCAAGCAGGCGAGGGAGCCCAGCCCAGCCAGCCAGTCCACCAGCCCTTGCTGTTGGGAATGGACAGTGTGAGAAGGCATCTCTCTTTGGGGCAGGGGTGGTTTGCTCAGAGACCGGGGGTGGCAGAAGCAGCTGCCTGGAGAACTTCCAAGGAGAGGGGAGAGGGGAGGAAGCCGAGGGAACACTCCACAAGGGAGGGTGTTCGAAAAAGGGTGAGAGGCTGCCAGCTCTTCAGGCAAGGGGTGACATAACTGGGCTCCTGAGCCCCACAGGGGTGCCGCAGAAAGAATGTGGTTGTTCAAGGGACTCAGAAAGGTTGAAAACCTCTGCTTTAGGATGAAAAGATCAGCCCTGCACAGACCAATTCATACTATGCAGTGCCGGATTTACGTGTAATCTAAACAAGCTATAGCTTAGGGCCCCACTCTCTTGGGGCCCCCAAAAAACTTAAAGGGAAAAAAACTGGATGTACATTTCCAAAATACAAGATAAAAAAACAAAATCAAACCTATACATAGAGCAACAGTGTTTTGTGTTGTGTAGGCTCCTGTGATGTAAGTAATGGCCTGCTAGCCTGCTTCCTAAAATATCACTGGTTTGCTCATTTCTACATACAGTGGTAGCTTGGTTCTCAAACTTAATCCGTTCCAGAAGTCTGTTCCAAAACCAAAGCATTCCAAAACTACTTCTTAACTGTATTTCACTATTAATATACTTCTTCTTAATTGTATTTCAGTTCAACAATTACTTTGATAAAATACATACTTTGTTATGTGCAAATGGCTTTAGATACCTATTAGGTCCATAAATTACCATATAGCATATATTCAACACCAAAAACAGCGGCAATTTGTTGTTGGCAAAGGACATATAAAGGGCCCCATTACCTTCAGTAGCTTAGGGCCTCATCCAACCTAAATCCGGCCCTGATACTATGCCTTGCACTGACTGCAGAAATGTTGGTGTAGAGCAAATGGCTCCGGGTTAATCAAGCTAGCAAGCCAACCTTACAAGGCTCATGCGAAGGCACTGAGTAACTTCTGCAGAGTGGGGGGGTCGCACACTGTTATTTGCAGACACAGCAGCAGCTGGTGCTATTGTGCTTCCTCCAGCTCCGCTCCGTTCTGTCTTGGGGTAGGAAAGGAGAAAGGAAAGTGGGGAGGGGGTGTAGAGAGGAAGACAGGACCACCAACAGTCTGTTGACATGCAAAGGGTTGTTTAGGTAGGCTTGGTCTCCCAGCATTGGGCCAAAGCCACTGTATCAGGGGGAATAATACAAGGATGGTAGGAGTGAAAAAGGAAAGGGGCACATAAATGCACCGTTCTGTTCACCTTGCTTAGCTCTGGCTTGCAGGAAAATGTCGTCATTGGGTCTTCTGCAAATGTCAGATCAAACGTAAGGCATGCCATCAGAAAGCTCTGCTTTAATCCCTCTCAAGTAAAGAGAAATTCTTGACTCCTCCAGTACTTTCAGTGACAAATATAGGATAATTAAGATGGCATAGGCCGGGTACTCTAAACTTAAAATATGGGTCTGGTTTTGGTTGGGCTTTTAGAAAATAAACAAGATGGCACTTGGAACTGGTTGGCGCCAGGAACAGTTTTAACGGTGGAGCAGCTTGAGTCGTAAAATTCATGCAAAAGGAAAGGAAGTTGCTTTATTAAACTAATCTTGTTTATCCACATTTAAGAATCCCATTTTTGTCCATTGGGAGCTTGTAAACATTCCTAATGGTTGCCATCCTTTGAGCTGCCCTCATAAAATTCCTCATATCTGGCTGCTGTCCTTGATGCCATTTGTGATCTCACTAAATGCCATGGAAATGACACAAAAGAAATTGATTTTAGGTTTGCAGCTACAGTTCTGTTCCTTTGAACAAGGCGAGTTTTCTGTAACTGGAGAACAAAATACTACAATTATTCACAAACACCATTCATCACTTCTAGGGTACACCCCATCAACTGCCCAGTATAAAATTTTGTGCTTGAATACTGTGCACAGAGTGCTATGTGCATTATCTAAACTATACCTTTTCCACCTGCCTTTTCTCCACTACTTGAATAACTCTGACATCAGGTAGAATGCATGCCAAGGTTAAAGAACTTTAAAAATACACATTATGTGCTATGTGTTTTGCAAGTTCATACAATCACATTTGCAGCACCAAGAACTTGAAATCGGTTAAAATGTGGGGTCCGTTTCAGCTTTACTCAGCAGCTATGATAACTGAGCAGCACCTTATGAAAAGCACAACGTATGTGGATTATAAAGTCTTTCAACTGCTTTCTCCTTATTTGTTCCCATTTCCCATGTCATACCTTTAACATCGTTTTGTCTAAGCCAGAGCAGGGCTGGGGCACTCTTAGGGCACGCTAGGTTTTTTTAAAAAAAAAAAAAAACACCTCTTGGCCAAATTGAGAAAAATTAACCGGTTGTATGACTACCGGTATCAACATTTTAGTGTTGACCATCATTCTGTGTATTGCCTAATGACACCCCTCTGCTGGCTCTTTATCAGATAAGCACTGCTATGGCCAATATGAAGCCCCCAATGGATGGGAAAATGAAACAAAACACCAAACCCATTTACCAACCGCTAACTATACAAAGGAATACAGTGGCACCTGTACAGGTTACAGACGCTTCAAGTTACAGACACTTCAGGTTACAGACTCCGCTAAGCCAGAAATAGTACCTCAGGTTAAGAACTTTGCTTCAGGATAAGAACAGAAATCGTGCAGCGGCAGCAGCAGGGCCGTCTTAAGCGGGTCGGGCGCCCAGGCGCCGTGGTGCACAGATCGCTCCGGCGCCCCCACCCCGTTTCTTCCCGCGGCTGGTGGGCAGGCGCAGTGTAGCTTTCGTGCGGCTTCGCCGTGCAGCGCCACCCAGCCTACCCCTAGAGCTGGCCCTGGGCAGCAGGAAGTCCCATTAGCTAAAGTGGTACCTCAGGTTAAGAACAGTTTCCGGTTAAGAACGGACCTCCAGAACGAATTAAGTTCTTAACCCGAGGTACCACTGTATCAGAAGTGACCCTTAAACGCTCTGCTTAAATAATGTCAGGCGTGTTTATGACAAATAAGGGATATATCCAATTGCAAACCTGAGACATCTAATTTGCCGTAAGGAAATATAAGCAGGGTAACTAAGAATGCACATTTCCTCAGGCCAGCTTCTACTAGCATGGTGGTACCAGTTTTCAAGCCTACAAGCCCTGCATCATCAATAAACGGGCAAAATAAAATTAGATAGTTAGACATTTATGGTAATGAACAATCATTGCTGTGAACACATTTCACTGCAGGAAAGAGGATCACTTCTCTCCTCCCCCCCCCTCCCATTGTAGTCTGTGGCACACTTTTCCACTGTTTGTGGCTTATATTTGCTGATCTCCTCTTAGCCCTCTAAGGTGCAAAACTTTTCATACTGCTAGAAGCTCTCGACTCCCTCCTTTTCAACTCCAGACAATTGCATTTGAGCAAAGTGTGGCCTCCACTTCTTTTCTCTCTCTCTCTCTCCAGCCTCTTGTGTTTTGTGAAAGGAGTGTCTCAGATTTCTTGTGCAGTAGCAGCTGTTGCTGGAGCTAAAGCGGCCTTTTCAGAGGCTCACTGAAGGGCCCCCCTTCTCTCTCTCTCTCTCTTTCTTTCTTTCTCTCCCTCCTGGCCTTTTGTCTCTGTCAAAGCGTGCTCCCCCTTTGACCCCTCGGCTAGCGCAAACCTACCCCTTTTGTCAGCCGCTGCAGACAAGTTCCACCCTAAATCAAGCATTGTCTAGGGCTCCAGAAGCCAGCACGTGCCCACATCCCCCTAATCTTTTAATTTCACCCCAGGAAAAAGCAGCTGTTCATGAACCGCACAGGGCACAGCTGTCAGCTGGGACCTGCTGCCTACCCAGGCTGCACAATAGGGAAGGAAGGAAGGAGCAAAGCGGAGGAGACATAACATATACATCTATGTATATTTTCAACAGTTGGCAGCACGTGCTCTGCAACGCCTCATTGTCCAGCAATCCGACCCCCACGGCACTCGGTTTCCCTGCACCCCTTGCCACACGCAGGCATGTTCGCTTCAACTTTCCCTGAAAGGGAAGCAGGAGAAATAACACTTTGGGCTTCAAAGGGCAGGGCACCCTGCCTCGGCTCTATTATCCCTTTTCCACCAAAATGATCAACTGCAAAGATTACAGGGTAGGGTGGAGGCAAGTAGCCAGTAGATTGAGGGGTGTGCTCACTTCTGCCTTTATCCTGTGCCTCCGGTCACACTCTTCAGTTACAAGTGGCAGAATTAGGTGCAGTGAGAGAGGCTGGGCATAAATATCATCTCAAGGTTTGCACTTTCTCCTTGTCTGGGTGGTGAGGCTCCTAGGGACTCAGCTAGATTGGAAAAGAAAAAGTGTTTTATATGCATTGTATATGCGATATAAAACTGTGACACCAGATGGTGCTGTGGAGTCCCGTCTTTCCCTACCAGATTTCCCTGTATGGGTTTACAATGCGTTTAACTGAATCGCTTCTTTGACGTGTCTAGATCCAGCCTAGGACAACAACAACAAAGTCCCAGTGTTTGATATACTGTAATGTCATTTATATTTGTAATTCTGCAGAGTCAGGGCCATTTCAAACCCTATTTGCTCCCTCATACCCTTCCAGTGGCGCTGTGGGTTAAACCACAGAGCCTAGGGCTTGCTGATCAGAAGGTTGGCAGTTCGAATCCCCGCCAAGGAGATAAGCAACTAGACCAGTGGTTCCCAACAGGTGGTCCGGGGACCCCCAGGGGTCCGCGAGCTATGCCAGAGGGGTCCGCAAGATGCTATTAGAATAAAAAATATATTAAATATATTTGTATGATAACAGATTTTTTGTTTTGGCTGCTTCCTGCATGAGCAGAGTCTAGCGCAAAACTATAATTAGATACAGGCAGTAGTTCTGCTGTATGACGTTAGGTGGCGCTTTACAAACACTACTGTTTTGCAAAGAGGCAGCGCGCACATTCTACTAACGCTCACCTCCCCAAGATGCTTTGCGCGCGTCGGCTTCATTTGTGCGCTACTGCACAGGTACCCTGTCTTCTCCATTCCCCTCCTTCCTCCCTGGCACGCGCTGCCTCTTTGCAAAACAGTAGTGTTTGTAAACAAAGCGTTGTTTTTTGCGGAAGCTACAGTTCACGTGGTTAAAAATGGACCGTTGGTTAAAAAGCGGTTCATCTCATTAAGAACTGAAAATTAAAACTAACTGTATACTGATGGAGTACTCTGTTGTAACTGTAAAAAACGTATAAATATAAAATATAAAAAGACTCTTAATTTGGCTCTCACTTTTTAATTTTAGGATTAGGAATTAATGGGGGTCCTTGTCACAATAGCGGCTCGATGAGGGGTCCTCGAGAAAATTTTGTTGGGAACCCCTGAACTAGACAACTTTTAGAAGACATCTGAAGACAGCCCTGCATAGGTTTTTTTTTAAAAAAAATGTTTAATGTTTTTGTCACAGTGGCCGGAGTGGACTACTTCAGAGTAACGACGCTACGCAGCTCTGCATTTTATTCTTTTATTGGTGCTGCGTATTTACAGTGCTCAAGTCATTGCTATTTACACGGAGCGATGTTGTCAGTCGGTTTCAGAACCTCCTAATGGCTTTTGGCGCGTCTTTCTCCAACACAAAAGCTTTGGCAGACCCATCCTCTTGCCCCTCCTCTTCCTGCGTAATTCTGGAGTTGGGGGGATGGGTCTTCCCCCCTTACTTGCCCCTTCCTGTCCCACCTGGGACCCTGGCTCCTCTACCTTGCCTGAGCCTCGGACACGACTTCCTGCTTCCCCACTGGAATCGGAACTCTCCCTGCTTTCCCCTTTGCTCGGGGACGGGCTTGAACTCAGGAGGGGAGGGACTTCGCGATATCCCCTGTCCCTCACATCCACCCCCCTCCCAAGCTCTCCTTCACCCCTCCCCAGGCCCCCCCCATGTGTCGGTGACGACTGGAAGCCTAAAAACTCGGTGCTCTCCGAGCCCGTTGGTGTGAACACCTCCCCCCAGTCCTGCGAGCCCCCCCCTTCCGCCTGGGAGGACGGGAATCCCAAAAAGTCCGTGGCGTCAGAGCTGGTGGGGGTAAAAATGTTTTGCCAATCTGCTCCTTCCTCTGACTGGGTGGATCTTGGCGACACCCATACCTCATCCTCTGGTTCCTCAAACTCCGCTTCCCAGCGCCATGGTGAGCTGTTCTCCCGTGCCTCCTCCTCCTCCCCCTCCCTTTCCATGTGCCAGGGCTTGGGTCTGTGGGGAAAGAGGGCGTGAAATTCTTCCACCAAGAATTCCTCCTGTATCTGAGTGGCGGGAACCCATTCATTCTGGGACGGTGGAGCATCCTCCCATGCCATGAGGTACTCCAGGCCCCCCACCCCCCACCTTGAATCCAGGATGGCCGTGGCCTCATTGAGTTGCTCCCTGCTTTCCCTCTCCCCCCCTCCCTCGGGGGTTTGTTCGCTGTCTCTGAGCCTGCTGCTTTCCCTGTACGGCGACAGCAGCGATCTATGAAACACTGGATGCACCTCATGTCCTCTGGCAGTGCCAGCCTGTATGCCACCGGGTTGACCTGTTGCGTGACCGTGAAGGGGCCCAGCCATTTGGGTGCCAGCTTTTTGCACCTCCCTCTGGTGGGAAGGCCCTCCGAGGACAACCACACCTTGTCCCCCACCCTGATGACCTCCCCTTGTCGCCTGTGGCGATCTGCCCCCTTTTTGTACGCTTCCTTGGCCCTCTCCAAGTGTTCTCTGAGCTGCTGGTGCACCGTCTCCAGTTCCTCTGCCCAATCCTCAGCCTGTGGGCCCTCCTCCTCCTCCTCCCTCTCCCTCTCTGGGAAAGATCTGAGGTCGCGCCCGTAATTGGCCTTAAAGGGCGACACCCCTGTGGAGACGTGCACTGCATTGTTGTAGGCAAATTCTGCTAGTGGCAAGCGATCCACCCAGTCCGTTTGCCGCTGGCTGACGTAGCATCTCAGGTACTGCTGCAGAATGGCGTTGACCCTCTCCGCTTGTCCGTTGGTCTGCGGGTGTCTAGCCGTCGACAAGCTGACCTCCACCTGCAGGAGGTTCATGAGCCGCCGCCAGAACCTGGAAACAAATTGGCGGCCACGATCCGAAATAACCCTTAAAGGTAATCCATGCAGTCTGAAAATGTGATCAACAAACAGTTTGGCTGTCTCTTCTGCCGAGACTGCCCTGGCACACGGTATAAAGTGACACATTTTGGACATGAGGTCCACCACCACCAACACTGCAGTCTTACCCCTGGACGAAGGCAGATCTGTGATGAAGTCCATGGACACCACTTCCCACGGCCTGTGTGGTGTGGCTAAGGGCTCCAGCAACCCTGGTGGCGCTGCTCTGACCACCTTCGCCCGCTGGCAGGTGGTACAGCCCCTTACATAGTCTCGAACATCTTCCCTCACCCCTGGCCACCAGAAGTGTCTCATGACTAGGTGAGTGGTCTTGTCCCTTCCAAAATGCCCCGCTGTAGGGTTGTCGTGCATCTGCTTGAGGACCGTACGTCGAAGCTGGGTGGTGGGTAGGTACAGCGCACCCTTGTAGAAAAGCAGCCCTCTGCGTTCTGCAAAGTCTTTTGCCTGCTCCCTCCCCCCTCTCAGTTCTCTGAAGATGCGGTTGGCAAATTCATCCGCTGCCGTCAGTGCTGTGAGTTCTGCCTCGCTCACCACTGCTGCTCCGCAGGACCATGCCGACGGGGGGAAAATGTGCCTTGGGGCTGGTGGCGCCTCCTCCTCCATGTACTCTGGCTTGCGGGAGAGGGCATCCGCCCTGACATTCTGCTCTCCTGGGATGTAGTGTATGGAGAAGTTGAAGTTCGAGAAGAACTCCGCCCACCGTATCTGCCGCTGGTTGAGCACCCTGGCAGTTCTCCAGAACTCCAGGTTCTTGTGGTCTGTGCACACCTGGATGGGGTGCTTGGCGCCCACCAGGAAGTGTCTCCAGTGCTGGAACGCCGCGTGGATCGCAAGAAGTTCCCGATCAAAAACTGTGTAGTTTCGCTCGGGCTGGGTCAACTTCCTGGAGAAGAAGGCACAGGGTCTCCACTCTCTGTTGGCGTCCAGTTGCAACAAAATGGCGCCCACAGCCTTATCAGAAGCATCTGTTTCAATGCGTAGGGGCGCGTCCTGAACCACGTGGAACAGGTTCTGGTCTGAGGCGAACACCCTCTTGAGGCTTTCGAACGCTGCTTGCGCCTCTGGTGTCCACCTGAACTTCTGCTTGCCTCTCAGGCAGTCAGTGATGGGAGCCGTAACTCGAGAGAAGTTCTTGATGAACTTCCTGTAGAAGTTGGCAAAGCCTAGTAGGCGTTGGGCATCTTTGCGCGTCCTGGGGCTGTGCCAGTCCAGGATGGTCTGCACCTTGTCCTTGTCCATTGCCAGCCCCTTGTCTGACAGCTTGTAGCCCAGGAAGTCCACCTCCTTGGTGTGAAACTTGCACTTCTCCAGCTTCACATACAGGTGGTTCTCCTTCAGGCGCTGTAACACCTCCCTGACGTCCTTCACGTGCTGCACTGGGTCGTTGGAGTAAATAAGGATGTCATCCAGAAAGACCAAGCATTTCCTGAAGAGTAGGGACCCCAGGACGTGGTGCATGAAGGCCTGGAAGCATGCTGAGCCCCCTTGCAACCCGAAGGGCATCACCAGATATTCAAAAGAGCCCAGAGGCGTGAACATCGTGGTTTTCCACTCATCGCCTTCCCGGATCCTGATCAAGTTGTACGCCCCCCTCAGGTCTAGCTTGGTGAAAATCTTGCCTCTGCGTGCCGCTGTCAGGAGATCATCCACTCTGGGCATGGGGAAAGCCACTGGCTCTGTCACCGAATTCAGCCGTCTAAAATCCACCACAAGACGGCGCTGTTGCGTGTCTTTCTTGTCCACCCAGAAGACCGGGCTGCCCCCTGCTGCCTTGCTTTCTCTGATGAACCCCCGCTTGAGGTTCTTGTCGATAAAAGCGCGCAGATCCTCCAGTTCCTGGTCTGACATGGCGTACAGCTTGGCTGGGGGTATAGTTGCCCCAGGCACCAGGTTGATCTGGCAGTCAAAAGGCCTGTGTGGGGGCAGGTGGTCGGACTCCGCTTCACTGAAGACCTCCTGCAGGTCCCAGTATGGTTTGGGTATCGCCTCACCCCCTTTGACGTGCATGGTGGCCACCGTGGCTATCGGAGGCCCCTCCCCTGGTTGGTGCTGCATGCAATGTTCCAGGCAAAAGTCCGATCCAAAAGTGATGCATCTCTGATGCCAACTTATGGAGGGGTCGTGGCGCGCCAGCCAGCTCATGCCCAAAACGATTGGGGGGTCTGAGATGGTGGTGACGTTGAATGCCAGTGTCTCTGAGTGCCTTCCAACCGTCATTCTCATGGGGGGGGTTTGATGAGTGATGGCCCCTCCCAGCAGCTCTCTGCCGTCAATGGTTGCCACGTGCAGAGGAAAATCCAGCTGCAGAAGCTGGATCTGGTGCTCTTCTGCAAAGTTTCTCGAGAAGAAGTTGGCTGAGGCACCACTGTCAATTAGGGCGAGGACCGTCAATGGATAGCCATTTGGGAGCGTGAGCGTCACTTCTAGAACCACTCCTGCTCTGGGAGGGGTGGGCTGGCTCTGCTCCTCTCTGTGCGGGTGGGTGGGCTGGGGCTGTTGTCTGCTGACTGTGCCTGGCTGCCGCCCCTTGTCTCCTGCAGCCAGGCTTTCCCGTTTCCCTGCTGTGGTGCTGCGTCAGTGGGGGAGGGCACAACCGTTCCCGCCTTTCCTTGCCACTCCCTGCGATGTGGGCAGTCTCTGACGAGATGCTGGGGGGAGTTGCAGAGAAAGCAATTCCCACCCCTTCCCTCCTTGCGTCTTGGCGCCGCTGGGGTTTGAAAAGCCCGCGCGCGCGCGCTATCAATCTGCATGGGTTCCTGGTCCTGACTGGCCCCAGGCGTGGCTTGAAAGGGTTGTTGAGGGAGTGGCTTCTCCTGCGACCGTGGGAACCAAGCCCGCTTTGCGCGCGTTGCTTGCTTGTCGCTCCATCTGGATTCCTGCCTCACCCCCACCGCCAGAGCCGCTTTGCTCAGTTGATCCATATTACTGGGCTTTGGACCTCTCGAGAGCTCATCCTTCACCTCCTCATGCAACCCCAAGTAAAACGCCGCTTGCATTGGGGCAGACTCCAGATCCCACCCCAATCTGTGCACCAGCATGGTGAATTTCGCCCAATACGCGCGAACTGTCATATTTCCTTGGCGTAAATTATGAAGTTCCTCCTTAGTCTGGTCCATATGACTATCGGACGAATACATCGTTTTCAAACCTTCTAGAAATAGTTTGACATTCTTCATGCAAGGATTCCTTGTTGCAATTAACGGTCTTAGCCACTCCCTGGCCGCCCCTGTAAGGTGCTCCACAATAAACGCTACTCTGTGCTCATCATCAGGGAACTCATCGTGGTGCAGCTCAAGAGCATACACAATCTCAGTCTCAAAGCCCTGAAACTCCTTCGGGTCTCCATTGAACTTGCTTACTAGGGTCCCGGCTCTCCTTCCTGGCAGCACTTGGACTTGGGGTGCCCCTCCCGCCTTGTTTTTCTCTGCATCCAGCTTGTTTTGGAGGTCTACCGCCACCGCCCTTAAATGCTGCTCTTTTTCCTGGAGCTCTCTCACCTGTTCCGCAAGTTGTAGCCGGTCGTCCTGGACCTTCTTAGTCTCCTCTTTAGCTGCCTTCAATTCTCCCTGCGCCTGCAGCGACAGCTGTTGCAGTTCTAGCTGGGCTTGCTCAGCGATCTGCCGCCACTTCTCCGCCTCTGACACGCTCATCCCGGCAACTCCAAAGTAGCCCAAAAATGATTAGGAGGTTGCTGTCACAGTGGCCGGAGTGGACTACTTCAGAGTAACGACGCTACGCAGCTCTGCATTTTATTCTTTTATTGGTGCTGCGTATTTACAGTGCTCAAGTCATTGCTATTTACACGGAGCGATGTTGTCAGTCGGTTTCAGAACCTCCTAATGGCTTTTGGCGCGTCTTTCTCCAACACAAAAGCTTTGGCAGACCCATCCTCTTGCCCCTCCTCTTCCTGCGTAATTCTGGAGTTGGGGGGATGGGTCTTCCCCCCTTACTTGCCCCTTCCTGTCCCACCTGGGACCCTGGCTCCTCTACCTTGCCTGAGCCTCGGACACGACTTCCTGCTTCCCCACTGGAATCGGAACTCTCCCTGCTTTCCCCTTTGCTCGGGGACGGGCTTGAACTCAGGAGGGGAGGGACTTCGCGATATCCCCTGTCCCTCACAGTTTTATTACGTTTTTATAGATGTTGGAAGCCACCCAGAGTGGCTGGGGCAACCCAGTCAGATAGACGGGGTATAAATAATAAAATTATTGTTGTTGTTTTATATTGGACTTCCCTATTGTCATCAGAGAAATGTTGGAGGGTATGCAACAGTAATGATAGCAAGTATCTGAAGAAGTGTGCATGCACACAAAAGCTTATACCCAGAACAAACTTAGTTGGTCTCTAAGGTGCTATTGGACAATTTTTTTATTTTATTTTATTTTATTTATTTATTTTGATACCAGCCATGTCTATTCAGAAACAAGTGCCATTAAGTAAGTGGGACTTACTCCCTGGTAAAAGTTTGTATAGGGCTGGAACCTCATCGATTGAAAGCTGCAGTAAGCAAGAAAGCAAAGGCTAATGATTCAAAGGAAGCTTTTAGCAGGGCAGAAGTAATCCCACTTAGTTCAATAGGGTTTACTCCCAAGTAAGTAGATACAGGATTTCAGCCTTAATATGCATTTTCTCTCTCTCTCCCTCTCTCTCTCTCTCTCTCTCACACACACACACACACAGAGAGAGAGAGAGAGAGAGAGAGAGAGAGAGAGAGAGAGAGAGAGAGAGAGAGAGAGAGAAGGCGCTCTATGTGGCTTTTCTGCAATCTGTCTCTGTCAAGCTCTGGGTTGGCAGCCACTGAGAGCAGCTGCGCAAAGATCAAAGGAGACTCCCCTGAGCCTTCGGGACAGTTCAGCTTGCAGGGTGTGGAAAGTACGGTACGCAAAACCCGACACATTTGCTTCAGTGGTTCAGTTTTGTTCTGTTCAGAAAAGCTGGTAAGCACGCCGTTCAGCAACCAGTCTCCTTTTGGGACTTGGAGCATGGCTGTTTGACAAACTCAACAGACAAAACGCTCGGGTGCAAGCAGCCCTTTTTCAGCTTCTATGACATAGCGTAAGTGTGGCTCTCTTAAAACCCCGCACACCATTTAAGTGCCTCTGTGGGAAGTGTTATGGGGCCATGGTATTCCGCCGCATGCTACTGTTTGGGATATTTCAGTGCTTGTGAAGAGGCAAGCCCAAAATAAGTGTGCACAACAAATGTGTACGCCAGGTAAGGGAGCAAATGAGAAAAGGATTCCTTTCCACAGCTGTTCCCTTTAGGAAATCATTTCAGTATGGAGCAATATTAAGCACGACTTGTAACAAGCAAACCTTGCCAGTCTGTATAAAGCAGGTGTCTTGCTCTGCTCTGCAAAGTGCGCACATGTTTTTACTTGCTTCCTCTTCACCTGGCTTGTAATTTCAAGAACTTTAAGGAAATCGTCTCCCGAGTGCAACATATGGCGAACAGTACACCTGCCCTCTCTGCTTAGCACCTGCTGAATGGCTCTGCGGGAGCCTGCAGCTCCAAGGGCCAGAGGGCAAAGGCATTTCAGCTCATTTGCATGCCGGACTGCAGCCATGCGCCTGGACTGTGAACAACTCCACCGCAGACGTCCAGGAAGAGCCGATCTGGAGAGGGGGGGGCAGCTGACCAGGGAGAGGCCATCCATCACATAGACAAATGTACAGATAGGGCACACGTCTGCATGCACACACACAGAGAAGGCAGCTCTTCTATTAAACCAGCATTTGCACGCCAAGATGTCTATTGGGCATGGAATATTAAGGTTAATAGCTCAGGAGGCTCTGAATATCAGTGGTGCAGGTGGTGAAGGAAAAGAGGCTCTGCGGGGAGGTTTCTCCTTGCAAAAATCAGATGGAAAACAGAACAGGGTTTAAACCAGGCTATCGAGAGGATGTTAAACCACAGAGCCTAGGGCTTGCCAATCAGAAGGTCAGCCATTGTGACGGGGTGAGGCTGAGCTCCCGTTGCTTGGTCCCAGCTCCTGCCAACCTAGCAGTTCGAAAGCACGTCAAAGTGCAAGTAGATAAATAGGTACCGCTACAGCGGGAAGGTAAACGGCTTTCCCATGTGCTGCTCTGGTTCACCAGAAGCGGCTTTGTCATGCTGGCCACATGACCTGGAAGCTGTACGCCGGCTCCCTCGGCCAATAATGCGAGATGAGCGCCGCAACCCCAGAGTCGGTCACGACTGGACCTAATGGTCAGCGGTCCCTTCACCTTTATCGATAGGAAAAGGCAGTTCCATAAAAGTCCACTCAAAAGTGAGCATCGTTGAGCTCAAGGGTTATTCCTCCCAGATAAGATTGCAACCTTAATCTCACTCATTTTGGTGGAATTCGTTCACACAGGAATCTGCTTGAGAAGGCAGGTTTACACTGCAGTTTATTATCATCATTCTCCACAGTTTCTAGCACTTCCAGGTTGCAAAGTGATTTAAGCACCTTCATTTGCTTTACCTAACTGAATCACTTTAACTTATTCCGTCAAGCCCCACACCCACCCATATATCTTTTTTGGGTGCATTAATAATTATTTGTGTTCACGATGCTATCAGGACAGTCCTGCACAGCCCCCCTTTCGATACTGCTTGTGCCTGCAAAAGTTGTTGGGGGGGTCACACTGCTTTGCCATCAGTGCATACCCCACAACTTCCTGCTGAAATCCCATCCCTTTTTTACTGTTCCGGTTTATTTTTGTCCCGCTTTTGTTATGCTATAGCCCCTCCAGACAGTGATCATGCTGTAGCCTTCATCGCAGAACAAACTGAAGCAGAATAAATCCACCAACTAGCAGACTATTACTGTGTCTAGGGTTGCCATATTTCAAGGAGTAAAAACCTGGACATAATTTTCTGGGAAATCGTCCAAAGAAAGGTGGTGAGCTCTTTTTGGGGGGGGGGGAGTTGTTGTTGAGCTTCTTTAAGGAAAGTTGTTTCAAAAACCTGGACATTTTGCCCATTTCCCTAACTGTATCAAAATACATACCCGGAATGGCCCTAAAGTTCTGTTGAACTTGATGTGTTGCATTCTGAGTTATCCTCTTGCTCACACACAGGACAGGACTTCAGCAGTATACCTGAAGGAGCGTCTCCTCCCCCATCTTTCTGCCCGGACACTGAGGTCCAGTGCCAAGGGCCTTCTTTCAGTTCCCTCGCTACGAGAAGCTAAGTTACAGGGAACCAGGCAGAGGGCCTTCTCAGTAGTGGCACCCACCCTGTGGAATGCCCTCCCACCAGAGGTCAAAGAGAACAACAATTACCAGACCTTTAGAAGGCAGCCCTGTTTAGGGAAGCTTTTAATGTTTGATGGATTTCTGTATTTTAATGTTTTGTTGGAAGCCGCCCAGAGTGGCTGGGGGAACCCGGCCAGATGGGTGGGGTATAAATAATAAATTATTATTATTATTATTATTATTATTATTATTATTATTATTATTAACAGAAGCTCCCTGCTGCTGAAAAGGAAAGAAGTCTATTTTCTTCGGTTCTCTCTTATCCATGCACACCACTAGATGTCAACTCATATGCTTTCCTATGGGTGGGGTGTCCTGATTTGCTTTTCCGAAATGTGGGCCAGGGGTGTGTGTGTTATTAACTCCTTCGGGAGGGCCAATAGCCCAGATAGGAGACTGGCCAAGATGAAGTCTACACCTCTACTTGACTTTGTGGTCATAACCCTAAATCTCTCAATGAGCTCCTGCAACCTCTGCCTGCTCGGCAAATTTTTGGAACAGGAACAGTTTCTCTACCCGGTTCAATCTAAGCATCCTAACTGCAAATAGCTTTTGCAGACCAACTGCTAGGAATGTGGGCCGATTCTTGCTCACATTTGCATAGAGGCAAGGTTTGCCCTTTGGTAGCTAATGGGTTTGAACAAGCATAACAGGATACAGAAAGTCTGTGACTCCTGCTTACTCTGGTTCTTCTTGTACATACATTGAAGAGTTGTACCAGTGTGTCGGGGTCTAAATGTTTTACATTTTGTTAAATTGTAGATAGAATTTTTGCCCAAATGTCAATATTTCACCGGGAATCAAGAGAAATTATTGTGTGCTTTTTTTTCTCTTTCTTTTGCAAATGCTCGTGCATAGACATCCACGTGACAAAACTGCCCAGAGGAGATCTCATGTTGATAGATTTGCAGGGTGTGTTTGCAGGATTCAAGTTTGGGTTGCACAAGGAAAGCAGTGGGGGAACGTGACGTTGCAAAATGATCTGATGCAACAGGTTAACACACTTTACTATTTATTGTTCAATAAGCCTTTACAGCAATGTTGTCAGTGTACAACTCCTTCATGAAAATGCACATAGCCAATGGCATGTACAAGTGACCCAAATGATAATAATAATAAAAATGCTTACTTACTTTATTACATTTATATTCTGCCTTTTCTCCCAGGAGCTCGAGGCATTGTGAGAATAATAATAATAATAATAATAATAATAATAATAATAATAATAATAAATCATTTATACCATGCCTCATTTTTATGTTCACAACAACCACATGACATGAGATAGTAACTGGCCCAAGATCACACGAGAATCTTCAGTGTCTGAGTAGGGATTTGATCCTGGCTCTCTCCGGTACTAGTCTGATGCTCTAACCCCTATACTGTACCACCCTGTCTCTCAAACCCTTTCTCCAAATTCCATGACGTTTCTTGAGTTGCATCAGACTGCTCTTTCGAAGCATGTTTTCTCTCGACTTTCTTTCCTCTTTTCCACAAGCAATACGCATGTGGTGCAATATGTATGAGAGATGTGATATCTCAGTTGATGGCATGATCCAGAGTCACGGATTCAAGCCCCACATTGGGCAAAAGATTGCTGGATTGCAGGGGGTTGTACTAGACCAGGGGTCAGCAAACTTTTCCAGCAGGGGGCCAGTCCGCTGTCCCTCAGACCTTGTGAGGAGCTTGGGGGGGGGGGGGATGAACGAATTCCTATGCCCCACAAATAACCCAGAGATGCATTTTAAACAAAAGGGCACATTCTACTCATGTAAAAACACGCTGATTCCCGGACTGTCTGCGGGCCAGATTTAGAAGGCGATTGTGCCGGACCTGGGCCCCGGGCCTTAGTTTGCCTACCCAAGCACTAGACCCTCCTGGTCCCTCCGAACTCTATGATTCTATGATTGGGGTGTGTGTGTGTGTGTTCTCCTCCACTGCATTATGAAGCTGCAACAACACTCTGCTTTGGTACAGTTCAAGTGCGCCTGGCAGGCGAACAAAGAAACAGATACAGGTGGGTTCTTCTTGTCTGCTGTACAAGTAGCCAGGGTGAAATGATGCCTCCTAAAGCAGCTTTGCCTCCCTCCCTCCCTCTTTCTCTTGCTCCTCAGCATGGAATTGAGCTATCAAGGCATGCCCTCAGGCCTCCATGATCTAGCCTTAAACTAAGGTAGCCCCATCTGTCATACTATCTGGGGCATCTTTGCCGCATGATTGACGCTAGGCTTGAAAAGATGATGCAAGGCAGGCCATGTGGCCCCCATGCAAGGGATGGAGGGAGGGGGAGAAGGAGAAGGAGGCTTGGAATGAAATATTGGGACATGACACTCGGAGGCCCAACACATCATAGCAGCTGATGGCTGAAAAGTGCTATACATCCTCTGCTTGCAGGCAGCCCTATTATACACATTCCTGGCAGCCGCTCCCTTTGCATTATTCATTCAGAGCAATCCCTTTAAATTTTGAAGCAGAGATTATACCTCTTCTGCTCTCCCCCACCCCACCCCCCAATTTGGCCGGGGCTCTGCAACAGGGAGGGCCATTGTGAGGCCATTAGCAGAGAACAATGGGAAGCTGAAAGGGTAAATCCGAGTGAATAGAAGAATGAAAGTTGGCTTGTGCCAGAGATCCTGGCTTAGCTCATTATGGGAGGCAGCAGATGGAGTGTGGCTTGGTTGCTGGGCAGAATTCTGGAGTCCTGGAGCAAGACTGGGGCGGGGGCGGGGTGTTTCTGAAAAAGAGATACCCTGGTAGTAAAACGACCAAGCATTTTGTTTCGGAGCCCTTTCGAATGCTTTTAGCTCAGCAAGGACAGCAATGAAAATTACCAAGTTAATTGATACAATTCCCATTACTTGCAAATAATAATAATCCAATGGATTGTTTTGTGGAGTTTCTCCCCCCCCCCCAGTTTTATCCATTCACGCTTTGCCAAAGACATTGCAATTTGCTTTCTTACTCCGTTAGGTTATATATCAATACCTGCCCCCACCCCCAAATTTCCTGTACACATATACAGTACCATGTTGTGCAGGCACACACATACAAAATCAAGCTGAACTGAAAATGTCAGGAGAAAGAAAGGAGAGTGAAAGTACAGATGAAACAAATTGAGTTCCAAAATGCTGTCATCGCTTGAATGGATTTTGGTAAGCCATTTGGAGAGCGAACTGGAATTTGTTCTGTTGGGGAATTAAGAGTTTCCATGTTGAACTACACAGCAGCAGACCCTCCAAGGTCCCTATTTTCCTAGAATGGTCCCAGATTTACAGAAGCCAGCTTGGTTTCAGATTTCATAGAATCACAGAAATGTAGAGTTGGGTGGGACCCTGGAGATCATCTAGTCCAGCCCTCTGCAGTGCAGGGATATGCAGTTGCCCCATACGGGAATCAAACCTGCAACCATGGCATTATCAGCACCACACTCTAACCAACTGAGCTATTTGATCCTGGAATGCCCTGCTTTTCCTTAAAAAAAAAGTAAAGGACCCCAGACCGTTAGGTTCAGTCGTGAACGACTCTGGGGTTGTGGTGCTCATCTCGCTTTACTGGGCGAGGGAGCCAACGTTTGTCCACAGACAATTTTTCTGGGTCATGTGGCCAGCATGACTAAGCCGCTTCTGGTGAAACCAGAGCAGTGCACGGAAACACGGTTTACCTTCCCTCCGGGGCGGTACCTTTGACATGCTTTTGAACTGCTACTAGGTTGCCAGAAGCTGGGACCATACAACGGGAGCTCACCCCGTCACGGGGATTCAAACCACCGACCTTCCGATCGGCAAGCCCAAGGCTCAGTGGTTTACACCACAGCATAGGATGTCCCTATTTTCAGTGGAGAAATGTTGGAGGGTGTGGGGGAGGCATTCATCCCCAGATCTGTAACCCTGAATGATTGGGGCTCCAGAGCCTATTGCATCCCTACAGATGTGCACACTCTGCACAGATGTGCGGATGTCAGAGGTAGAACATGCAACGTCAGAGACAGGGCAACCTGGTGCAGACCTGCTCCATGCCCCCATGTGGTTGATGGGCTGCATTAATGTACAACTAAGACTGTCACCTCTGCCAATGATTCGTCCTATGACAAAACAAGCTTATGCTCAAAATTAAAAGCCAGTAGGAGAGATAATCCACTGCTGCACCAGCAAAATGGTCACTACACTTTGCATGCCCAGCCCCTTGCATACTCAGATTCTCAAGGCAAGGGGAAGCACGCGATCACAAAATCCCAAACCAAAATCGCAAAAAGGGCAGGTGTGCTCATGGCATCCCTGGAAACGCCACGGGTGCCCCAAAACAATTCCCGTAATGATCACCACATGCCATCCACACACAGTGGTAATGAACTCACAGTGACTGGGGCACCCCCTTAGCACACAGCCCAGCATCTTAAGAGAACCATCTAATTCCTTAGCTTCTCCCTCGATCACCAAGATCCTCTAAGGGGGCGCTTGCATTATCCTAAGGCTTGTCGTTCTTTTAATATGTTCATCTGGAGAACAACAATCCCTATCAGGATTAACTGACACTTACGGTATTTGCAGTTTGCTTAATGAAGAAGAAACCTCCTGGGATAACTTTGGGTTATTAACTTTTATAGATAGATAGATAGATAGATAGATAGATAGATAGATAGATAGATAGATATAGATATAGATATAGATATAGATATAGATATAGATATAGATATAGATATAGATAGATAGATAGATAGATAGATAGATAGATAGATAGATAGATATAGATATAGATATAGATATAGATATAGATATAGATATAGATATAGATATAGATATAGATATAGATATAGATATAGATATATGCCACCATTTCCACACTCTTTCTTGGCGTCATCTTAGCAGCAGCCAGCCAACTGGCTGGTTTCCAATGCCATTCACGACAGAGACTGTTTAGAGAATCCAGCAAGTTTCCTCCCAGTTGTGATAATCCCCAGATTCAACCTACGCTAAGAAAGAGGGTGGCAAAACTTCTATTCCCTCCCCCTCCGCAGACACACACACACACACACACACACACACATCTTGTAAACACAGATTTCCTGGAAAGATTTTGCTTGCTACTGAACTTGGATCATCCAGACAAACTATCTAACGGTCGTGCATTTGTATTCTAAGAGTTGGGCTCTTGGAAACTTCCTGCCGGTCGAGTTCGTGCATCAGGCACATGAAAGCGTTGCTCTCTGACCCACCAGTCTGAATTTGCTAAATATGCCAAAGAACAGAGAGGGTGAAGGGAACAAAGTCAAAGCACGCGAGTGGATGCCTTCCTGACACTCTTCGATCAGGCAGCTTTATTGATGGCAGGGGGAAGAGGTGGAACGTAAGGTAGTCCTAAGTTAAAGTGTGACAGGTTGGGTGATCATTTCTAGTATTTGTTTAGGACATCTTGTTGGGAACTCCCTGTGCTCACTCAGTTTCCAAGGTTCACATGGACCAGAGCTTCGGTCAGTGGAGCAACAGAATTCAGTGAAACAGTTCTCTGGCACGGTGTTGACTCTGAGACACAACCCACCCCTGCCCCTATTCCTGCCTCCATCAATACTTGTTGTTGTTCAGTCATTTAGTCGTGTCCGACTCTTCGTGACCCCATGGACCAGAGCATGCCAGGCACTCCTGTCTTCCACTGCCTCCCACAGTTTGGTTAGACTCATGTTGGTAGCTTTGAGAACACTGTCCAACCATCTCATCCTCTGTCGTCCCCTTTTCCTTGTGCCCTCCATCGTTCCCAACATCAGGGTCTTTTCCAGGGAGTCTTCTCTTCTCATGAGGTGGCCAAAGTATTGGAGCCTCAGCTTCACGATCTGTCCTTCCAGTGAGCACTCAGGGCTGATTTCCTTCAGAATGGATAGGTTTGATCTTCTTGCACTCCATGGGAATCTTGAGTCTCCTCCAGCAGCAAAATTCAAAAGCACCAATTCTTCGGCGATCAGCCTTCTTTATGGTCCAGCTCTCACTTCCATACATAACTACTGGGAAAACCATAGCTTTAACTAGACGGACCTTTGTCGGCAAGGTGATGTCTCTGCTTTTTAAGATGCTGTCTAGGTTTGTCATTGCTTTTCTCCCAAGAAGCAGGCGTCTTTTAATTTCGTGACTGCTGTCACCATCTGCAGTGATCATGGAACCCAAGAAAGTAAAATCTCTCACTGCCTCCATTTCTTCCCCTTCTATTTGCCAGTAGGTGATGGGACCAGTGGCCATGATCTTAGTTTTTTTGATGTTGAGCTTCAGACCACATTTTGTGCTCTCCTCTTTCACCCTCATTAAAAGGTTCTTTAATTCCTCCTCACTTTCTGCCTTCAAAGTTGTGTCATCTGCATATCTGAGGTTGTTGATATTCCTTCCGACAATCTTAATTCCGGCTTGGGATTCATCCAGTCCAGCCTTTCGCATGATGAATTCTATTTCTCTCCTTTCTCCCAGGCACCCTATAGTAGTAACCAGCCGCCCTTACTCAAGAACTGCTTGACAGACCACAATTGCACCTGAAGAGCCAGAGGATGTGGACTGGCAACAAAATCCTACTTATCTATTACATTCTTCGTAAGAATTGCTTCATGGGAAATATGTCAAAGTGATTTAACAATAGAAACCATCAGCGGTAAAAGCATGCATAAAAGGATCCCAGACGTATATAACAACCATTTCAAATCTAGTACAGAAACAATTTGAGGCAAATCCCGTGTCTGTTGACTCACTGAGTCAATCCATTTGTTGACTTTCCGACCTCGGATTGAAAGTACAACCTGTGGCGAACAGGACTGCAGTTCCTCTGAAGGATGAAGTTCATAGTTTTGGAGACACTCCTGGACCTAGTGTTGTTGTTTTTTCTGGGTGGTAAGGTGACTGATGGGGCCCACTTTGGATTGGTCTTGCCAGTTGCACCCCTTCCTGGGAAAAAGCAAATTTGGACACAAAGCTACCCATGCCTCTGCTGCATCCAGATTAGATAACTGCAATACACACTTCATGGGACTGCTGTTAAAAGGGATTTGGGAACAACAGATGGTAGAAAATACTGCATCCAGAATAATACCTGGTGTGTACTCTTCTGCCCATATTATACTGGTCCTGTTTAAACTGTAAAGGTAAAGGTAAAGGGACCCCTGAACTTTAGGTCCAGTCGTGACCGACTCTGGGGTTGCGGCGCTCATCTCATGTTATTGGCCGAGGGAGCCGGTGTACAGCTTCCAGATTCAGCCAGATGGGCGGGGTATAAATATATTATTATTATTATTATTATTATTATTATTATTATTGTTGTTGTTGTTGTTGTTGTAATGTGGCCAGCATGACAAAGCCGCTTCTGGTGAACCAGAGCAGCACACGGAAACGCCGTTTACCTTCCCGCTGTATTTATCTACTTGCACTTTGACGTGCTTTCGAACTGCTAGGTTGGCAGGAGCTGGGACCGAGCAACGGGAGCTCATCCTGTGGTGGGGATTCGAACCACCGACCTTCTGATCGGCAAGCCCTAGGCTCTGTGGTTTAACCCACAGTGCCACCCGCGTCCCTACAGTAATAGCATCCTAACTGTAATAGCATCCTATTCATTTCTGGGCTCAAATCAAGGTGCTAGGTGCTAGTTATAAAACCCCAGTGGCTGTGGACCAGGATATTTGAAAGACCACCTCTTCATGAACTTGCCTGTCAACTATGGTCATCTTTGGAAATCTTGCTCTGTCACTAAGACAACTTCAGCCAGTGAATTACAGGGTATCTCCAATGGGAGGTTAGACTTGCCCATGCTCTGTTGTCATCTGGGTGGGTTTACTGCAAATTACACACAGAATTGTAGAATTGGAATTCACAGAATTGTAGAGTTGGAAGGGGCCCTGACGGTCATCCAGCCCAACCCCCTGCAATGTTGGAATATGCAGCTAGTTCAGATTTCTTTTTCTGTTCCACCAGATTTTTAATGTGCATCTAGCAACAGTTGTGTTAATCTGTTTTATCATGGTTTGAATTGTTCTTTGTAATTATTTCATTGATATTTCATTGTTGTATAAGATGCTATTGGGGGTCTTTTTTGGTGTAGAAGTGTTATATGGATAAAATACAAAATGTGACTATTACAGAACTACATTTAGCTTGCTACCATTTGATGGTATGTGAAATACATTCTTCCTTTCCCCTATCCCAAACCATGACAGGAAGGCTGTTAAAGTCAGGAGAGCTGATCACAGAGCCTACAGGCCAAACTAGATGTGATTGGGAGATCCATGGATAAGATCTGTCATGTACCGCTTTTTACATTTTAAAGCAGCTGTGAGCTGGGCCCAATTTGGATATGGACCAGAGGGGCAGGGGGAGTTTAAACTCGGCTGTTTCCTGATTTAAATTGGTATAGTGCAGATCTGACTGTTTCTGCCCATTCCAATAAAGTACCTGCTTTTAAATCAAATAAAACAAATTTATATATTTACACACACACACACACAAGCCATTCTAGGTTTGCCCATAAGACACTTGGCAAAAAGCTACCGGTTTTCAAAGGAGAAAGAGAAGAATATGGCATATTTAATCAAGACTGGGAGAGAAAAGCAATGAGCAGGTGCCCATTGGTGGATATTATAAATAAATGGATGCTAAACAGCCATGCTTACCTACTTTGTATGTAGGCAAGCTGGAGGGAGATTAGTATTTGAAAGGTCATAAACACTCAACTCATTTTCCTAGAAGTCAACAGCCAGTTTCCTAGAGAGAAATATCATGTGTAGCCGGGAAGGTTATATGAATCTGACAGAGTTTCAGGAATATACCTAGTAGATTTATAGGCAGCAGAATCACATGTGCACTCTTTTAAATATCCATCCACACACACACACACACACACACACACACACACACACACACACACACACATATATATATATATATATATATATATATATATATATATATATATCTCAGTATGGGAAAGCTTTGTATGATATATGCAGAGGCTGGTATGCCAAGGAATACACACAATATGTACAGTCACTATCCCTGGCTAGGATATCTCTGTTGTTGAAAAAGAATCCCATTCTTGCCAAGGCAAGATGCTGAATTTACACCGGCTTAACTCATTGACAGCAGAGCGTTGGCCTCGCATGCAGCTAGAGCGGCGACAAAGGAGATTTTTCGGTCCCTGCTGCAGCTTCTGCCAAACCTCAGAAATGTAAATCCTTGCACTCCTTACTCATTGCACATGTGCCGATTTGCATGCATGGCTTGAAGAACATGCTTTTGTGGCAGATGGAGCCTGGAGGGTGCAGCAAATAAATTAACATCAAGGAGCCATGCCTACTTAGGCATCCGCAGAGGAGATGTGCATGGGAAACATTAGGGCACTTCCCCCCCCCCTCACTTAACAGAAGCCATCAAGGCTGCAATTCTACAAACACCTATTAGGAAATAAGCCCCACCAAACCTAGTGCTCTCAAGGATGTTGGCTTTATACAGTTTGCCAAGTTATACTTCTGGAAAGGCTGTTTTCTGGTGCCTGCGTTTATTTTCTCCTGCAGAGAGGGGCTGTGATGTGCCTTTACCGCCAGGTGCTGTGGACTTCTGTAGAATAAATGAGCTCTTGGGCTCCAGGAGGGTTTCTGCACTTGGCCCAGTGGCAAAACTCCTGCTAATCTCTCCTATAACTCTAATTGAGCAGAGAGTTGCAGTGAGCCTTGGGGGGATAAGCTGCAAAGTTCCCCTTTACTCCCAGGCACGAGGTAATCATGCCCCCCCTTACATAATACAGTCCACACCAGGTAAACAACATCGGGTCGCCGGCCAGCAAATGGCAACTCGAGGAAAAACAAGGGTGCAGTTCTTGCTCGGCATTATGTGTGCATGTGATTGCGGAGAGTCTCGCCCGATAGCAGTTGACGCTGGAGCCAAGTTATGAGAGCTGAGCACTGGCCGAGTCCAGTCCTGTTAGTAATTACAGAGGGCTGTTTTGAAGCCAGGTAGTTACAAAACAAGCCCTGGTTTCAACAGCAGCCGCCCGTGGAGATACAACAAACCTACATTTATTTTTCAGCCTCTCTTGTGACCGTCAGCAGACGCTGTTTTCCCAGGAATTCCAACTGCAAGGACAAAGATTGTGTCATTTGCAAAGTATCCCTTCCATCTGCCCTGCTGTAACTCACAAATAGTAGACACACGTGATATCTGCACACACACAAACACATATTCATATTATGTAGATAGTCCTGCATAGCTCAAGAGGAGCAAATTTAGGGATAAATGTCACCACTAATTGTCATTCTCGTCAATTCACAGAAAGGGTAGGAGTGAAGAGTAGGGAATTGTTTTTTCTCTCTCTCTCTGCAGAAATAATTTTCTTGTTTACTCTCACTTTGGACTGGGGAAGAAGCAGCTGAACTTAGCTTTGGTGTCATGCAGTTCATGGGGGACTTTCCTAACTTAGATTCCCCCACCCTGCCACCATAGCTTGCAAACTTTTGCTGAGAGCTTCTTTTGCAGTGGCATGCAGCGGCCGGGGGGGGCGGGGGGGGGGACGGAAAGGGCTAAGGAACAGGACCTATTTAAGATCTTGCACACGAGCCAAGCCGACTGGTATTACTTGTTTAAATGCAAACAGATCTTTTCTGCTCAGCAATCTTTTCTTTCCCCTCCCCTCCATATTAGTGGAGACCTTTAATAAGGGCAAGTGTGATTTCCAGGGCCCTTCCCGGGATAACAAACAGCGAAGGTAATGCGATTGAATAACTCTGGTGACGGTGTCAAAAGGTTTGCATTTGATCTGGTGTCATAACAGGATGTTCTGCCAAGAGGCAGCAGCAAGTGGAGTTTGTGTGCACTCAAGACAGAGGAGAAAGCTCATAGCAAAGGACGTAAAAGCAGCAACCTAGCCGTAAAGGTTAAAGGTAAAGGGACCCCTGACCATTAGGTCCAGTCGTGACCGACTCTGGGGTGGCGCGCTCATCTCGCATTATTGGCCAAGGGAGCCGGCGCACAGCTTCCAGGTCATGTGGCCAGCATGACAAAGCCACTTCTGGCAAACCAGAGCAGCACATGGAAACGCCGTTTACCTTCCTGCTATAGCGGTTCCTATTTATCTACTTGCATTTTGATGTGCTTTCGAACTGCAAGGTTGGCAGGAGCTGGGACCAAGCAACGGGAGCTCACCTCGTCACAGGGATTTGAACCGCCAACCTTCTGATCAGCAAGCCCTAGGCTCAGTGGTTTAACCACAGCGCCACCTTTATGTGGTTGTATGTGGTTGAGGCTGCAATCCTGCGCTCGCTTACCTGGCAGCATATACTATTAAGCTCAATGGTGCTGGCTTCTGAGTAGGCATACATAGAATTGCATCGTCACTTTTTTATGCAGCCCACTCCTTTGATCTTCCTGCAGACAGACCATGGGCAAGAATCAGCACAGTCTTACTTTTTTCACTTTTGGAGATTCAGATAGCCTGCCATATGCTGGGGAGTCTTGCAGCACCATTCGAGAATCTTCGTTTGATGTTACTTGGATGTACGTCACGAATGAAGGGCAAGCAGAGAGGCCAGAGGAAAGCTTTAGAACTGTGTCCTGGCACAACTGCTAAATCTGTGAGAAGTTAAATATTTGACCCAATGCACAAAGAGAAGTCTCTCTCTCTCTCTCTTTTTTTTTTTAAGGTCCATGATATGAGAGTGGAGGTACTTATCACCTACACTGGCAGCAGCCAGAAGAATGGGAGCAGAGGGGGAATTGCCCCGCAGATCTGCAGAGTCATGATTTTACTGCATGACTCAGCTGAATCACAGTCACTGCTAGCTGCTGACTTTGTAAACCAGCCGAGTTTTAATCAAAGACTTAAGGCCTTATTATTGTACCCTATGACAGAGTTATTTTGGGAAGCTGTTTTTCTCCTTTGTGCACTGTTAAGAAGAAAGAAGTGACAAATATTTTCTTGTTCATAAATATAGAAGAGTATCTCTCTCTCTCTCTCTCTCTCTCAGCATGCAGGCAAATAAACATGTTTTTGTTCACTTGAAGTGATCTTAGCAGGCTTGCAACACACAAAAAGAAAACAAGGTACATATATACCCCATCCTTGCCAGAAGTTGTACACTACATAGCTAGTCACTATACCGATGATATGGCGATGTGATCATACTGGCCTATTTGTTTGGAATGTTTGTGGATGATGCCAATAAAGGTTTTGATTGATTGATTGATTGATACATAGCTAGTCTTATTGGAGTCTTATTGGAGTGATAAGTGGTACCAACAGACCCTGAAGTTCATATTGTTAGAAAAGTTGGGTGCCTACCCCTTTCTCTGCCGAGCAGTGGCAACAGCCACTCTGGGCGGCTTCCAACAGAAAAATAAAACACCATAATCTATTAAACATTAAAAGCCTCCCTGAACAGGGCTATATTGAAAGGTGCTGCCTGGAGAACTTAGTAGGCGGGGGGGGGCAGGGATAAATAAATTTCTTTTGTTCCAGTTTTTAGGATACTGTTCTGGTGGCTACTGAGAAATCCATCCAAATGGAAAAACATCATGTTTGCTCACATTCCTAGTCCCCCTGAGATAAATGCTGGAAGGTTTACCCCAGGGGTCAGCAAACTTTTTCAGCAGGGGGCCAGTCCACTGTCCCTCAGACCTTGTGGGGGGGCAGACTATTTATTGGGGGGGTGGACAAATTCCTATGCCCCACAAATAACCCAGAGATGCATTTTAAATAAAAGCACACTTTCTACTCATGTAAAAACACGCTGATTCCTGGACCATCCGCGGGCCGCATTGAGAAGGTGATTGGGCCCCTGAGTTTGCCTACGCGCCTAGGCGCCCCCACAGGATATGTGCCCCTTTGGAGAATGGAAGACACAACTGAGACTGCTGTGGCTTTAAGAAATATGGTTTCTTCACTTGTTAAAACTTTCAGTCTGCATGGAGAGGGTCCAGATCTTACGGCAGAGGTTTCCAAACTGCGACATGTTAATGTGTTGGCCGCAGTGTGTAGGTCTGTCGCACGAATGCTCCTTCCAGGCTGGAAAGGGTTTGGGTTCATACCTGCCAAGTTGCTGTCAGAGAAATAAGGGACCGGGCCGGAAATAGCAGACCGGAAGAAGCACTGCCGCCATTTTGGAACTGGGCGGAGCATGCTCAGAAGTGACTTTTGATGCTGCTTTGCCCAGTTCCAAAATGGCCGTCACGCCAGAAGTCGCACTGCAGCCATTTTGGAAATGGGCAGAGCAGCATCAAAAGTCGCTTCTGAGCATGTTCCGCCCAGTTCCAAAATGGCCGCCACACAGAATAAACCGGGGGGAAACAAAAAAAATCCATTTTTTCAGCTAGGAACAGCTGGAAAAATGGGGATTTCCCGGGGAAAACGGGAGACTTGGCAGCTATGGTTGGGTTAACCTTCGGTCTGCTAGTAAAACTGAACTACTGTGTCATGAAATGATGCAAAACTGAATTACTGTGTCGTGAAATGATGCATGTCTTTAAAGTTTGTCACCAACATGAAAAGTTTGGAAAGCTCTGTCTTGCTGCATGGTAATTTCAAGAGGCAGCAGTCCAGGCAGCTTTCAGTCCGCCTCCCCCAAAGATGGACCTTAGCCCTTCCTCCCCTCCTTCTTCCTCCCAGCAACCCTTGCTCAAAAACTCCCTTTTCCTGTCTTCTCAAACACACCCCATCACCTTGGTAACATCTCATTCCCCAATGCCTACCGGTATCAGCACCTTTTGTCATGTTAACTGGTTTGCATAAGCAAGCCCAGAAATTCCCTGAATTCCGTATCTGGCACAGTTTTGCACTTGTAACTCCTATCCCAGTTAATCAAAACCCTGGCATTTATTAATTTCTACAGTTCAGGGGGGATCCCCTCCTCTTAAATCTATAACAATATGTAATAACATAAAAACACTCCCCCATCCTCCATTATACAAGGGGTCTCTTCCGCAACATATTGAAATTGGCACACAAAATACATAACAGCAATGGAAAGCAACGCAACATGGTTAGAGAAGTGGGGAAAGGCAGTTTCTCACTGTTAGCACATCAGTTTCCAAGAACGGCTTTCAGATCCTTTGAAACGCATTCCCAACACTTCCCAACACTTCTCTGGAACAGCCCATGCAATTTAATAATGACATCTCTTATGTATGCAGAGAAAAGATTTGCAAAGAGTCATTACATAAAAATTGCAACAGATGCAGAAATGCATACTTGTATCATATATGGATGGGCAGCCTGCCCCTGTTGCTCTTTAAGGCGGATGGCATGATTTTGTGTAGCTGATGACTTTTCACATGTCTGAATTTTATCCTCGCTAATTGCATCCATTTGTGACGTATATTTTCAATGACATGCATTATCTAATCTCATACTGGCATTAGGCCTGTAATGTCCAAGACTAAAAGGATAGTCTTACACAGTCAAAGCAACGATTCATCCATGGCAGTATTTAGTGTTCTCCAAAGGCAGGCATTCCTCTAGGAAATTATAACTCTCATTTGGTTGGGTATATGAGTTTGCTATGCAACATTTATTTCTGACCAATCGTGAAAGATTAGCATGAGGCTTCATTTCCTTCAATATTCAGTTCCAAATGTTTCCTTTGTAGTTAAAAAAGGTAAAGCGACCCCTGACCATTAGGTCCAGTCGCGGACGACTCTGGGGTTGTGGCGCTCATCTCGCGTTATTGGCCGAGGGCGCTGGTGTACAGCTTCCAGGTCATGTGGCCAGCATGACTAAGCCGCTTTTGGCGAACCAGAGCAGTGCACGGAAACGCTGTTTACCTTCCTGCCAGAGCGGTACCTATTTATCTACTTGCACTTTGATGTGCTTTCGAACTGCTAGGTTGGCAGGAGCTGGGACCAAGCAACGGGAGCTCACGCCGTCGTGGGGATTCGAACCGCCGCCCTTCTGATCAGCAAGCCCTAGGCTTTCCTTTGTAGTTATCAAACTGGTTAAATAATGTGGTTCCCTTTTTTTTTGCAGGCGTTTTGTGTGTGTGTGTTAAAAAATAATAATAACAGAAATGTACTATATCATTCCAGCTAGAACAGCAGGTTTTGGGAGGAAAGATCTCCACTGAAATTCCTTGCATTGTTTGCAAAGCAAGCAATCTTTAGATTAGCCATGTTTCAAGGAAAAATATGCCACAGGTGAAGTCACCGGAGGACACCTGCCAGCCAGTTGAACAGCTGTTCTTGGAACAGGTTCTTAGAACAGTTCAAAGTAGATAATTAAAAATTACTCCACTCCCTGCAACAGTACTTAACAAATGGGATACTAAAGATCCATCTGATGCCTAAAACCGTCAAGGTGGTAGCCTGGAAATTTTCTCTCTAAGAAAAACAAACCTTCACCTCAAGTCTCTTTGGGAGGGGGGAAAAGTTGTTGAGCTTTATTTACTTTCACCCAAAATTATTAAGCTTTCCCCCCCTGTAAAAACGCAAAGAAAATGGACATTTTTGAGATATTTGGGGGTTGGGGGGTCGGCAAAAATGACATTGGTTGCCAAACATCTGGATTTAGCCGAGTTCCACTTGGACACTGCTTTCGATTGCAGTATTCCGGATATGTTTGGGAAATTCCAGAATTATGGCAAGCCTACCAAAGATGCATTTCCCCCCCTTGAAAGAGGACAGTGGCATTCGCCCACATTCTAAGTGCACGGAAAGCATTGCAACATATAGTCACTGAGCAGTGATTTGCCTTCCCTGCCTTGGGAGAACAAGCTGCCGACGGCTCCATTACTTATCAGGCTCCCTCGTGAATTTCAGCCTGTGCTGTACAGTATGTATTCCTTCCTTTGCTTCAGATCAACATGCAACTTCTGCACAGCAAGATCAGTGTCAGATGTTATGCTAGTCAAAAACATTCAGCTCAATGTGTGTGCCAGGCTCCTTTGGCATCCGTCTCCCTAGCTGGGATGTGACCTAGAAGGCGAATCCAAGGCAGCGACGCAGAAACAAGAGTATAAACACGCAGCTGACCGTATCTTGGTTTGAATTGCGCAATCCAGCTGAAAGTAAACAAAAGGGATCAAAGAACTGCCTGTCCTTTTGGCTAGCAAAGGGCTGCTGTAGATTATATATGTCTCTGGGTTTGCTGCCCCGTGGATGCTGGCAGGTAGAGTTCACAGGACCGATGGCTGCAATGGGATTTGTGGAGCCAGCCCAAGACTCACATGACTGCATTTCACCGCATGGATGTGAACTTGGCTTATGCAAACTGGCTTGGAGAGACAGGAGCAACGCTCACAGAAGTATCTGAATTTCAGGACGGACAAATATAAGGTTCTGCACTTAAACGGGAAGACCCGGGTGCACAAATATAAGGTGGGGGGCACCTGGTTTACTAACAGTACATGTGAAAAGGATCTAGGGCAGGCATGCCCAACCTGCGGCCCTCCAGATGTTTTGGCCTACAACTCCCATGATCCCTAGCTAACAAGACCAGTGGTCAGGGATGATGGGAATTGTAGTCCAAAACATCTGGAGGGCCGAAGGTTGGGCATGCCTGATCTAGGGGGTCTTAGTGGTTCACAAGCTTAACGTGAATCAACAGTGTGATGCAGCAGCAAAAAAATAAAAGCTAATCCTATTCTAGACTGCATCAACAGAAGTATAGTGTCCAGGTCAAGGGATGGAATAGTACCACTCTATTCTGCCTTGGTCAAACCACACCTGGAATATTGTGTCCAGTTCTGGGTACCACAGTTTAAGAAGGATGTTGACAAGCTGGAAGGTGTGCAGAGGAGGGAGACCAAGATGACCAAGGGTCTGGAAACCAAGCCTTATGAGGAATGGTTGAAGGAGCTGGGTATGTTTAGCCTGGAAAAGAGGAGACTCAGACGAGATATGATAGCCATCTTCAAATAGCTCAAGGGCTGTCACATGGAAGAGGGAACAAACTTGTTTTCTCCTGCTGTGGAGGGTAGGACTCGAACCAATGGCTTCAAGTTACAAGAAAGGAGATTCCACGGAAATGTCAGGAAGAACTTTCTGACAGGAAGAGCTGTTTGGCAGTGGAAGGGTCTCCCTCAGGAGATTGTGGATGCTCCTTCATTGGAGAGTTTTAAGCAGAGGTTGGATGGCCATCTGTCATGGATGCTTTAGCTGAGATTCCTGCATTGCAGGGGGTTGGACTAGATAGCACTTGGGTCCCTTCCAACTCTAAGTTTCTATGATACTATATATAATAACATATAGTATCGATCCTTATGTTGCCAGGCTTTTCACAATGTTGTCTGGATCTTATTTTTAATTGGCAGTACAGCTTTATTTTACCTGTTACAATCTTTTTTGAAGAAGAAGAAGAAGAAGAAGAAGAAGAAGAAGAAGAAGAAGAAGAAGAAGAATGTTTTGTATGTTGTATGTTTTTAAAACTGCCTTTGGGAGATGCAAAAGGGTGGAGGAACAAAAGGTTAAAAGCTTGAAAACAGGGAGTGGAAATGTTGTCTTGTAATTCTGAAGAACTTTTTTTATTAAAAAAAAAACCTGGAATGAATATACCGTAAGTGGGTTTCAAGTGAAAAGGAAACTACATTTTGGCTTGAAAAGGCATGGGAACATTTATAAAGGAATTGCTCTTGTGCCTGTTGAGAACAGCGAAGAGCCAGTAGAAACTAAATGCATCCAAAAGTATATCAATACTCTTAGAAGTTGTGGGAATTCACAATGATGGATTTTTCTGCAACAAAACAGGCTTGATCCAACTACACTAACTGGCAGTGACTCTCAAATTTGGGCATCTATGCTGCTAGCAGACAAGCTGTGGGTTGTAGCTGACTAAGTCCTACACAGAGTAGACCCACCAAAAATCAATAGACTAACTTAACTCCATTGTCTTCAGTGAGTCTACTCTGAGAAGTAGCTAGCTAGATACAACTCTATATGCCAGGAGGTAGAATGCCATGTTCTGCTGCAAGCAACTAACTCATAAAATGTTGTTTTCCCTGCATCTGTTTATATCCACTTGCCGCAATCCACATAGGGATGATCTGCATGCAAAAGGAAGTTTCTGCTTCTAGAACAGGAACCATAGATTCAATGTACATACAAATATAGACATCCATTGTCTGCACTGCATTGTTTTCCATTAGTTGTATGTTTTGAAACGTGCATCCCATCCACAACTGTGACCTTTGCAACTAGAGTTAGGTCATTTAAGTAATGTCTATCACAATATCAGAATCATCCAGAATACAAACTAGGGAATGCTACTGGTAACATCATCTCTGACATGCTAAGCAGTCACTTTCCCACACATTGAAAATTATGTGACTTGCTTAACTGGGACTTCATTGAAATTCCCACAACACAAATTTTCTCAGAAGCAGAATAAGCAGTTAGGTTTCACACTGACCACAAAATGAACAGCCATTTTGGACGCCAAATGTATGACTCATGTAGTTGAAAAGTGTAAATCTCACATGCAGGTCTCTCCATCAGCCCTTTGGCCCTGAGAACAGCAAGTAAAACACAGGCAGTTTCACGACTCGCTTAAAAAAAAGGTAGCACTCCCTTGGGGAAAAGTGTTTGGCAAATATTTTCCCCACTCACATCCTATGAGCATCCTGCGACTCGAGCTGAATCTAATGCTGTGCTGGCTGAATAGAGCAGTCTGTCTTACAATAGCCTGGTTTTGGTGGGACCTTAAAAGGAGTTTCTGTGGATTACTGGCATGGCAAAATTTGGCCCCTGTGGAGATGTTAACACAAGCTGCATCTGGCACAGGGGCAAAGCAAACCAGAGACGTTTGTGGCATTCTGGCACAACTCAATAACAAAAGGGGCAATGCCATTGCTCTGCCAACTCAATAGGGCAAGAAAATCTTTGGCTAAAATCTTTGGCCCATAGAGTCACAACACAGTTGGACTCTCAACCATCTGCAGCAAGAAACAAAACATCAATATAAGCACATTCAGGTAAATTAAGAAATGTACATATATGCTTGTTCTATATATTGACATGCTTTCGAACTGCCAACCTAGCAGTTCGAAAGCATGTCAAAGTACAAGTAGATAAATAGGGACCGCTACAGCGGGAAGGTAAACGGTGTTTCCGTGTGCTGCTCTGGTTCGCCAGAAGCGGCTTTGTCATGCTGGCCACATGACCTGGAAGCTGTACGCCGGCTCCATCGGCCAATAATGCGAGATTAGCGCACAACCCCAGAGTCGGTCACAACTGGGCCTAATGGTCAGGGGTCCCTTTACCTTTACCTATATATTGTTTATTTGCAGGTGGGTGCCATTGCCATTCTAAAAGAATGAGGGAGGTGTTCATGGTGAGTTCTGGCACCACTTTTTCTAGAAAAATAGCACTGTTGATCTGTTATTGTTAAAAAATATATATCAATCAGGTTGGGGGGGAGATATTTATCATTCCAAAATGCGGGGAACTTTCTAATGCTCTCAGCCTACCAACTGCAAAACACAATGAGCCAATGGGTGCTCTTGGCACAATTGCTCAGCAGCCCAGGCCAGCGTTGAGAATCTCTTAAAAACCTCAAGATGGATGGAGAAAGACACAGGCAGGAGGAGAGCCTTCTGCTGGATCAAAGTATCTACTGAAGCTAACAGAAGCTGCTGCTGGACCAGGCTCAGGTATTTCTCAAGCTATTCTTTCTCAGGAGGCTTGATTGAAGTTCAGGCATGTCTGCAGAGCAACTTCTTCTTCAGCGTTTTTGGGGAGTCCTTAGCAATTTGTAGAATTAGAGCAGGCCTGCATTCCTTGTGAGCCATGAAGCTATATATTATGGCCCAAGCATGCAGCAAAGATGGGGCAGAGGTAGGTTTATGAAGACCTTGGTGGGCTGCCATTCATGGTTAGTGGTCAACTGGGTGGCGCAAGTTGCAAGTCTAGCTAAGACCTTTAAATCATTCCTGCCCTTAGAAGGGTGAGGTTTATACTAGGGTTGCCATATTTCAAAAAATGAAAACCAAAAGTTGTTCGGCATTTTTTTATTTATTTTGGGGGCCAAAGTTGTTGAGATTTGCAAAATCATTTTAGTGGAGGGAAGAGAAGTTCCCAACAAAAGAAGAGCGGATTGCCAAAATGATGGACTATGCCGAAATGGCAAAGACGAAATGGCAAAGACGACCATGAAGATCAGACACCAAGATGACAAAAAAATTAATCGAAGAATGGCAAAAAATGGTAGAATACCTCAAAAACCACTGTAGTTACTTAGAAACGTTAGCAGAACTGATATAAGATTTATGAAGCATAATGAACTAAAGTATGAAGCATACTTTAATGAACTAAAGTATGAAGCATAATGAACTAAAGTAGTAAATAAGGAGGTGAAATAGAATGTGTTAATATGCAAGAAAAAAGGGTAAAATATAGAAACTAGGGGAGATAGGGGGGAAGTCTGAGGGGTTTGTCCTGTATAATCCCAGTGCTGTATATATGAAAAATGTTTGGCGTGTATGAAAATAATGTTAATATCAAAACTGGTAGGGGGGGTTAAAAAAAGAGATTTGCAAAATCTCAAAAACAGAGCTGACGTTTTTGAGCTATTTTTAAAAATCTACACTTCCGACAAGGTTGCCATACGTACAGATCTCCCTGGAGATCTCAGGGATTTCTGCCCGGATGTCACTTCCGATGGCTGAATCCCAGCTATGTCTGGGAAATTTCGGACGTATGGCAACCCAAGCTTAATCTGCTCTACACATCTGGCCATGTCATTGGAGAATTGCTCCTGGAATGGCAACATAGGGTTTGTGTCAATTCGGTACGAATACCTCCAAGTCTGTCCCAAAACAAAGGAGGTTATTACACCCACAGGACGCAATGTTGGTAAAGTCTCAGGCTGACCTAATTTTGAGATCTGCTGGGAAGTCAGCTGAAGGGCAGTGGCAGATATTGATGCATGCCACCGGGCAAACGGCTCCTTGAATCTATCTTAACCGCTTTTGTTCCCCCTCCAGAATTGGGTTACGGAAGGCACGCTCTGTTTTATCGACATGCATGTCCACCTGAAGCTACGGAAGGTTTTGTTTCTCGCCATCTCCGAGGTGATTAAAAGGAAAAACAAAGCCAGAGCAGGGACACTGCATTGATTACCCTCCGCAGAACATCTCCACGCTCACAGTTTTAATAAAGGCTCGTGATAACTTTGGCAAATATTGGCATTGTATCACTTGTTAAAAGCCCCATATGGACACCAACATCTGAGAAACAGCATGTATCTCAGTGGTTAAATACACAGCAGGATAAATGTGGGCTGAGCCGGTTGCAGGCTTTCCTCGGAAGGAGGCTTCCTGCGAAGGGAGTGCAGCCTGAGCTAAAATAACAAATCTCAGAAGAAACTGGCTGCTCTCCACCATGTTGGTTTCAGTTCGGCGCTTGCTCCAAGAACTCGGCCTGATGGCTGATGGTGGGAATGTGAAGAATGTGCTCTGCGTACACAGAACACCACAGTCAATAATAATGAGACAAGGAGGAGGAGGAGGGGGGGAGCCAAGAACCCAGTCCTGCCTCAGAAATAGCACATAACACATTTCCCCCTCCCTTTTGTTGCTATTATTGGAAGACAGCGACTGAATTCATGAATCACTCTCTTCAGGTAAATCCACCAAGCGGATTCCACCAGCTCAGACTTTTGTTTTTTAGAGAAATGCCTCAAGGCTGGGTCCCCTCCCAAGGTCTTCACTTGTTTCTGTTGGAGTATACAACCCTCTGGAATGCACACGCGAGAAGATCTATTTCCCCTCAGCTTCAAGAATCTAGTTTCAGTTAGTAAGTCAGGCAATAAGATGGACAGTTGCACATCAGTTGCATATCGGGTGCTTTCAGCCTGTTGTGTTTTCAGGCAGGATTCCATCTCATCCTGGCAAATCCAGGTGCTCCACTTAAAGTTAATTTGGCACTCTTGCGGGAAAACCCTGCTTTCCCTCCAAATGATCTGACTTTTATTGCAATAAGCAAAGCAATGGGAAGATGCACTGGAAAGTTTTGGGTGGCACTTGCTTGGTGAAAAATTGTTCCACCTGTCCACAAACAAATCTGAGCAAATGCTCATTCTAATAATATTTATTATTTTTATTTTTTATTTTTTTATTTGCCACACCCATCTGGCTGGGTTTCCCCAGCTACTCTGGGCAGCTTCCAACAGAACATTAAAAATACAATAAATCATCAAACATTAAAACTTCCTTAAACAGGGCTGCCTTCAGATGTCTTCTAAAAGTCAGATAGTTGTTTATTTCCTTGACATCTGACAGGAGGGCATTCCACAGGGCGGGTGCCACTACCGAGAAGGCCCTCTGCCTGGTTCCCTGTAACTTGGCTTCTCACAGCAAGAGAACTGCTAGAAGGCCCTCGGCACTGGACCTCACGGTCTAGAGACACTCCTTCAGGTATACTGGTCCGAGGCCATTTAGGGCTTTAAAGGTCAGCACCAACACTTTGAATTGTGCTCGGAAACGTACCGGGAGTCAATGTAGATCTTTCAGGACCGGTGTTATATGATCTCGGCGGCCACTCCCATTCAGCAGTCTAACCAGTCTAGACACAACAGTGTCTAATCTCCTAGCAAATGAATCAGGGTGAATGCTCAATAAACAGGCTGACTGACCCTATCAATCAATTCTTTTCATACTGAAGAGTGGCTTTAAAAGTGCACCAAATAAATTGATAAAACACAGCTCCAAGACTGTATCACCCTCTCCCATCAGAGGCATACATGCTGCACATTTTTAACAAGGTTTGAAAAACCCATCCTAAAGGCTTTTTTTCTTTTCTGCAGAGCTTTGCTACAAAACATGAGTCTTAGTTTTATTTGTGTTTCCAACCATTTTTGCTGGCCACTAAAAAATAACATAAACTGTTAATTACAGGTAGGTAGCCGTGTTGCTTTGACGTAGTCGAAACAAAATAAAAAAATTCCTTCCAGCAGCACCTTAGAGACCAACTAAGTTTGTCATAAGTATGAGCTTTCGTGTGCGTGCACAGGTATCTGAAGAAGTGTGCATGCACACGAAAGCACATACCTATGACAAACTTAGTTGGTCTCTAAGGTGCTGCTGGAAGGAATTTTTTTATTTTGCTTCAAAAACTGTTAATGCTTTTGATTATTTTAGATCATTGCATTCATTGTGCATTTATGATCGTGGGTTGCATCCAACAAAGTTATCCCGTTAGTGCAAAGGCTTCTCTGCCTGCTTCTTCTCCCTCTCCACACCTCATACACCCCCAAAACTATTCCAGAGGGATGGGGAAGCTCCCAAAACAGATTTGGAGGGCATGGGACATCTAGGAAGAGAGGGAATCCTGTTGCATAGGTAGACGTCTTTGCACCGACTAGAACAGCTTCGTGGATACAGCCCATTGTGAACCTGCATCCATGGGGTGTCCTCTGAACATAACTGTAGAAATATAAATAAATATGAAATAATTCTGCAGAGAGTTGCTAATGCAAGAAGGACTCCAGTTGTGTGCTACAAAGGAATAGTAGAGAGTGTGGTAAGGGGCAAAACTAGATTGGCAGGCCAAGGTCTAAAACTATGAGTTATGTCTGAACTTACAGGAATGGGTTGAGCAATTATTAGGGGCTACAGTAATAGCACATTCCGGACCAGATTAAAACATGCTGAGGTCCTGAACGATGCCAGGTTTAACAGTCATCATAACATTACTTTAAAAAAAAAAAAAGCATTATCCTATTCTGTTTAACCGATTATGTAAAATTTGAATTTTAGTGGGAGTGAGGGTTGTATTTAGAAGCTCTGCATCATCTAATGCCTTAAACTGTGGCTTATTTAGTTTATTCATAAGTCTGGCACTGAACACATCCCAGTTCTATATATAGCATGTATGGCCTGACTCTTTTTAAGAATTAGGCCTGGATTGTAACAGAAGCTTTCCTTCCCCCTTTGGGAGTGGGCAGTTTTCTTCCTGAACCAGTCAGAACTTGTTAGGTTGTGTTGGTTACTGAACCTTCACACAACCTTCACAGCAAGCCCCCAAGTTGCTAAGTTGTTTTGTTGTTCTGGAAGTCGCCTTGACTCTTGACTCTTCTTGGCATTAGGGTAGGCAATTTGGAAAGTCATCGTGCATAGTGTGTCCTCTCCTTCGTGGCCATGGGAATAGAGGTGAAGACACCCAAGACACAGGTCAAATGTGGACCTTTCTGTTGGAACAGGAACATAGGAAGCCACTTGGCAGTGAATCAGACCCCTGGCCCACAAAGCTCAGTACTGTCTAGTGACAAGCAGCAGCTCTCCAGGGTTTCAGACAAGGGTCTACTGGAGAGGTTGGGTCCTTTTGCATGTGTGACGACCCTTCTCCACAACCCATGCTGATTTTGAACTAAGTGCTGCAGAAGTATAAATCATGACTGCCCATTCCCCAAGTCCCAATGCATCTTAGCCCTGGGACCAAGGCCTCATCAACACTGTGTTGCCCAATGGATTCGCCACATCTCTTAGGAGGTGCTGAAATGCTGAAACTTTCTCAGTAGAACAGACAGAGTAAGCCAGAACTTCAAAGCTGACTACAAGAGTATATTGAAAGATCCCTTCGAGGACCAAAGAGGAACAGGTGAAATCAAGAGGATCAAAACTTCAACAAAGAATGGGAGAAATTCACATTATATTTGACAGACAACTCTTTTGCAGGTCTTAAATAACTCTTGTAATGTTACATAGACTTTCGATACAATGGAGGAATGATAATTAGGAGGATTAATAGTATGCAGTTGAAAAAGTTACCGGTAGCTAACTGGAGCAAAATGGAGGGGAGGGGGGAAGTCCTGAGATTCGGAAGAATCTTGTGTAATTTTTATTATTTGTGATTTTGAATATGAATGAATTTGTAAAATCAAATAAAAATTATTTATATAAAAAACAAAGTGGAACAGATGTCCACTGTTGCATCACCCCAAAAGTGGGTGTCAATTTGCAAAAATTAAAATGCACATGTGCTCATTTATATGTATAAATGCAAATATAGGAGGAAATCGCCATAATTTTTTAAAGAGAAATACATCTCATTGCAGTGGAGAAGAAGGTGATCTGCATACCTTCTTGGTAAGTGCTAACTGCTTACAGGCAACTTCCAGACCCCTGCTCTTTTATCTTTAAACTGGACTTGGACCACATGGCTCTTCAAATGGGGGACTATCTTTTGCACAATAGGTCACACTACCTGTGGCTGCGATAAAAGAGAACAGCAATGCCTGCACGCTTTATGGAGTTAATCATAGCATTTGTTTTTGCATTAAATGACAACATGTAGTACAAGGTGGAGGGGGGGGAACCTTGTGAATAGTCAATAGTAAAATGGACTATGAAAGGGGAAACTGATTGTCCCATGTATTTGTTCTGCATCACAAATACCCTCTGATTAGAGAGGCCAATTGGCTTGCTGCAAATAACATATGTTGCAAATTTAGCTCTTTATCTCGTTCATGAATTGATCTCGCTTTCCACAAAGGTCTTTGCCTTTCCAGCATTATTTTGCTCAATAGCCTTGCATGTGAACAAAACATGAGCTTAGAGATGGGCTGGGCTTCATTCACTCCAGCTGCTCATTATTTTTTGTTATGGTTGTTGACATGAGCCATCTAAGCCAGGAGAGCTTCCTTGGTCCTATGATTGGATATCATGTTTGTTTTAAAGAGGAGGGCCTAAAATGAATATCAAAAATAATGATTAGATGTCAGGTGTGAAACAGCAGGTGGCCATCAAAACACAAGGGCCCCTTTCAAGCGTTTTAGGGGAACGTAGCAAACATCCGAATAGTGAAGCCTTGACAGCCTCACTTTCACTGTGTAGGAGTTTGACACCATAATAGGTATGCACTTACTTGGGAGTAAGTCCCAATGATAACTGATGCATCAGATCCAGTTACAGGTAGGTAGCCGTGTTGGTCTGGGTCGAAGTAAAATAAAAAAATTCTTTCAGTAGCACCTTAAAGACCAACTAAGTTTTTATTTTGGTATGAGCTTTCGTGTGCATGCACACTTCTTCAGATACAGTGAAATGGGAGTCCCCAGGCACTTATGTAGAGAAGGGGTGGGGAGGGGTGGGGAGGGGGAGGGGGGATTACTCAGAAGGGTGGTGGAAATGGGTGATTGACTGACTGATAGCTGTTGATGACCGAAAACGACTGCAAATGGTTTTGCATGAAAAAGCAAGGGTTGAGATGGCTGAAGATCGCTTATCATGTATAATGAGATAAGAATCCGATATCTCTGTTCAAACCAGGTCCCTCCATGGTTTTGAGCTTGGTGATAAGTTGTAATTCAGCAACTTCTCTTTCCAGTCTATTTCTGAAATTCTTTTGTAGTAAGACAGCTACTTTGAGATCTTGTATAGAATGTCCTGGGAGATTGAAGTGTTCTCCTACTGGTTGCATTAGATCCAGTTCATATTTCCTTTTGATTCCAGCATGCACATATGTACATAAAACAGACCAAGGCACCATCTATTCCACCCATCTGTTTCCAGTGATGACCAGTCAGCTACTTCTCAAAAGCCTCCAGGTTGGCACATAAAGGTAGGATCTGAACCAGTCAGTGGAGGCTGATCCATTAGGGAAAATGGGTCACTGCCACACCACCCACAGTCTGCCCCAGCCAGCCCTACTTGTCTACCTCCTTACTTACAACCACCTTCTTTGGCGATCACTCGTAGCTGAGTAAAATTGTCTTCCATGAAGACGGTCTTAACAGTGAGTCTGTAAGTGACTGTGCTGGCCAATTCTGGATCCATACATCCTTCCACAGTGGGGACATAGGCTTCCGAGCAGGAGTTGATCATGGTGAGGGTTTGCCAAACGTGCCTTCCTCTTAGTACAATTCTCCCTTTCGTCCTGAGTTAAAACTTCTTCAAAGTCCATGACACCTTTGGTAAAGGCTGTTCTCCAGTTGGAGCACTCGCAGGCCAGTGTTTCCCAGTTGTCAGTGTTTAGACTACTTTTTTTAGATTTGCCTTGAGAGAGTCTTTAAACCTTTTTTGTTGACCACCAGCATTACCCTCAGGGCTGACCCTAAGGCAAGGCTGGGTGGCGCAATGTGCCAGGGCGCCGGGCTGCCAGGGGGCACCGCGCTGCTGCGCCCGCCAGACAGCCGCACTGGGAAACGGGGGGGGGGGCGCCGGAGGGATCTTCACACCACAGCACCAGGGCGCCACATATGCTTAAGATGGCCCTGATTACCCTTTCCATTTTTAAGTTTGGAACAGAGTAGTTGATTTGGAAGACGATAATCAGGCATCCACACAACATGACCAGTCCAAGGAAGTTGATGTTGAAGAATCATTGCTTCGACACTGGTGATCTTTGCTTTTTCCAGTACATTGGCATTAGTTTGCCTGTCTTCCCAAGTTTTTCGGAGACATCGTTAATTGAATCTTTTGAGGAGCTGGAGATGGCGTTTATAAGTGGTCATGTTTCACAAACATACAGTAAGGTTTGTAGTACAATAGCTTTGTAAACAAGCATTTTGGTTTCCCTGTGAATGTCCAGGTTGTCCTCCTCCTCCTTTACTCTCAGTTTTGCCCTCAAGAAACTCAGCAGGGAAGAGGAAAGGGTCTGGAATTAGTTGGCTCCACCTGACATTGGACTTCCTCCCTCCCTGGGATATATTAGTCATTTGTGATTGGTAAAATAGTACTGGTACAGTATAGATCAAGTGAGACTCTCCTGCTTAAGTTGGTGCTGGTTGATGGAGGAATGAGGGGGAAAGTTGTATTCTCAGAATAGGTAGAGAGCACCTTTTTTTAATGCATTTACAGTGGTACTTCGAGTTACAAACGCCTCAGGTTACAAACACTTCAGGTTACAAAGTCCGCTAACCTGGAAGAGTTACCTCAAGTTGAAAACTTTGCCCCAGGATGAGAATGGAAATCGTGTGTCGGTGGCGCAGCGGCAGCAAGAGGGCCCATTACCGATGGCACGCCTATAGTTAAGAATGGTTTCAGGTTAAGAACGGACCTCTGGAACAAATTAAGTTCGTAACTAGAGGTACCACTGTACATCCCACATTGCAGCTCCCTGGTAGTTAGCCATCCAGTCACTAACTGGACCCAGACCTCCTTAGCTTCAGCAAGAAGACCACCTCACATGTTTTCAGGCCATACTCTGAGACATACTCTGCAAAGCCCGCCAGGATGACGTGTATAGATTTCAAATGCAATCAACAGATAAGTCTTCCCATACTATTAAGGGGCCCTGGGAATTGTAATCTAAATGAGAGTAACATATTCCATGGACAAATCTATTCAGGCGTCTCACTCCCCACCCTCATTTGGCTACTTATTTGCTGTATTCATTGTGCAAGTCTCGCGTGTCAAAGACTCATGCTTGTCTCTGCCAGTAACTTGCCTTTAGGTTATTGCCTCTTTGCTAATACCTAACCCTACACTGAGGTCATCTCATCTTGTTCTGCTAGCTAGCAAGGGTGCTATCAAATCCACTTTCTGGGGTGGAGGGGAGGGAGTTGTGCTCTCTGTCTGTTAGTTAGTGGAATGTCGCTGCAATCTTAACAGCACATTTACACTCCAGATTCAAACCTGTTTTCAACTTCCTTGCCATGGTGTGCCTCTTAAGAAACCGGAGGGTGACAATGCTAAGTAATCATTTGTCCGAGATCTCCAGTCCCCTTACAGAACTGTATATATCCTGGGTTTTCTCAGGAGGACTGTTGAAGGCTTTGAAGTATTCTTACTCTCTGGTGTTGGACAACTTCAGTGTGAAATTGTGAGCTCTTAAGCAGTTCTGTTAAGAAAGGGAAGAAAGGATTGACAAATCACGTCCATTTCAATGATTCCCAACAACTAATCTGAAGAAGTGTGCAACTAATCGTATCTGAAGAAGTGTGCATGCACACGAAAGCTCATACCAAAATAAAAGTATCTGAAGAAGTGTGCAACTAATCGGATATTTGCACTGAAGAAGTGTGCAAATATCTGAAGAAGTGTGCAACTAATCGTATCTGAAGAAGTGTGCATGCACACGAAAGCTCATACCAAAATAAAAACTTAGTTGGTCTTTAAGGTGCTACTGAAGGAATTTTTTTATTTTACTTCGACCCAGACCAACACGGCTACCTACCTGTAACAACAACTAATGTTTGATTCCTAATCACAACACTTTTAAAGAGAAACCAGGTGAATCTATGTTGGCAGGCTGTAAACTCCTTATTATGTTGACTGAAACCACATGCAGAGAACCAGTTGCCCAGCCAAGAAGGGAGGCAAAAATGGGCATACCTCTGCAACCAATCGGCAATCAGAGTTTGGACTTTAAATGTGAGACTCATTTTGGCAAAAGGCTACAAATAGCTGGCTCTCTGCAGAAGCACAACCGTGGCATGTTGCATTTTTAAAGAAGTGGCCCTGCTGCTGCACAAACTATAATCTGAATCTACCAACAGTAACAATAGTTGAAAGAGTAACAGGGCTGGAAGGTCAAAAAGTGTGCCAGGTGAATGTCAGGCTCCAGGGACTCCACTTGAGTCATTCATCATCAGAGAGCCCAGGCAAAGCAACTGACAGTTCTCTGTTCCATTTCAATGATTTTCACATACATAACTAGACCAAGCACAAGAACAGAATGCACCGGGCAGTGGAGTATTGCAGGTTCCTTTGCCAAACAAAAGAACAACCACATGCTCTTTCCATGAGCTGGAATGTTTCTGAGATGGCTCAGGTCTCCTGCGAGTCAGCATGTACAAAATATCATTCACCATTTGATGGTGGAGCTTGTGAGTGGAGTTGAAGAGAAGATGCACACATCCTCTTTTTTTTTTTTAAGCCTGCTCTCGTAGAATCATAGAATTGTAGAGATGGAAAGGAGCCCAAGGGTCAGCTAGTCCAACCCCCTGCAATGCAGGAATCTCAGCTAAAGCATCCATGACAGAGGGTGCCCAACCTCTGCTTAAAAACCTCTGCAATCACCAGAAAAGTAGCAATCTCCTACAATTGAACAACTCCTTTTGATTGAAGGCATCTTAAATATTGCCTCCTCTGGCACACACACGAACCTTTCTTGAAACTGTCCAATAAGACTGTAGGTATGTGGCAATTCCCTGGACCAAACCCAAGAAAGTAATCCCTAGCGAAACAGTACCAAACCCACAATTTTAATCTGGGTAGGTCAGGTGGAGATGACCCAAATCAAACTGTGCACAGAAGATACTCCCTTCTTAATAGCATTTCCAGGTAGTTAAGTGATCCTTTGTTTCATTAGACTATGTTCTTCGGACATTTCTCACATGTCTAGTGTGTAAATCATTCTCCCGGGTTTTGCAGAGTTGAATTCTGCATGTCCCCAAACCAAGCATTATTTGAGGAACTCCTCTTAGCACTTACCTGCTAGTAAGCCTCATCAAACAAGACCAGGCTTACTTTTCAGGAAACTTTTCAAGATCGGGCTGTGTGGCTGCCGTCTAAATAAAGCACCTACAGAGTCCAATTGAACTTCTAAATAAATATGCACAGGAATACACTGCAGGTCCTATTGAAATGGGTGGTGTGAAACTTAGGGTGGTATTCAACTACATTTTCCTCAACGCAGACCCACTGGAATTAATAAACATGATCAAGTCAATTTCTGTGGACCTACTCTGAATAATAATTGCTTGAATACCATCCTTAGTCCCAACTTATTTAGATCCTATTAATTACAATGGGACATAGGGAAGGCTTATCCACACTTACATTCTGCCCTGCACATCCCAGGCACATGCCTGCACTTTAAAGCTCTGTGTCCAAGCACTCTTTTCTGGAGCTGTCCCCACAAAAACTCACTCTTTAAAGCTGAAGCGGAACAAACAGCAATTCAGGTTCCCCACAGGTTGCTGTTTGCTCCGAATCCAGGGGTAAAGAGACGGTTTTCGTGGGGGAAGCTCTAGAGCAAAATAAACAAATGAAGCGTGCTCACACGGAGCTTTAACACATAGACTTGTGCCTGGGAAGTGCAGAGGAAAGGTAAGCGTTGATGAGCCCTTAGGCACAAATACCTTTTGCTAGGTTGTTGCGCCCCATATCTGCTTAATGGGATAGGCTTCTAGCATGAACTTGGTCAATAAACACATGGAGGGAGAGATTGTACGGTAATCTTGATGACACAGCCTCCTTTTCCTGCACACACAAAATCCACATCTGCCTTCTTTTCTGGGTTGAGGCTATATCCCTCAACAGAACTCAAATTATTTACTTCACTGGCCCTATCAAGCTCCTGTTATAAAGGCCTTGCAAGGTCGCCATTAAGCATTCTACCCTGATAGGTACACAGGGGCTCCCAATTTGGCACAGAGGAGCAACTGGCACTATTTCTGACTACATTATTTGCTTCCCCCTCCCCCCTCCCATTGCTTTCTTCGTTTTGCAGCATATCCATTAGATTGTGAGTGAACAGATGCACCTTGTAGCGATCATGACACACAGATCCAGAAAGTTCTGTCCTGACTGCCAGTAAGCTGCCAAGTCCGAGTCAAGGAAACCTTGCCACTGGGATATAAAGCCCAGCATGGCTTGGGACTTGGGTAGCTTGAAGGAGCATCTCCAGGTTGATATTATTGGCAGAAGACATCTCTCAGCTTGCCCTTGGTGGAAGTCAAGACATGGGACTTACTCGGTGCTTTTTTCCTGGGGGGTACTCAAAGGCAGCGTTTCTCAATCGCTGTTCCGCGGCACACTAGTGTGCCGCGAGACGCTGGCTGGTGTGCCGCGACGTGCGGCGACGAGAAGGGCGATTTGCATTGTCACGTGCCTGGCGGCCGCCAATAATCTACACTGACCCGCCGGAAAGGAAGCCGGGCGGGTCACGACGCGGGGCGAGCGGAGCTCTCAACAGCCACCACCACGGGAGGGTGGTTTTAGACAAACTTAAAGAAGCTGGCTGGATGAGCTCAACCTGAAACTTGCTGAGCAAAGGATTGTGCTGGCAGAGAAATCAGCGGCTTGTGAAGCCTTATTACAGGAGATTGCAACCAACACAGCAATTGGCAAGTGTTTCTTACAGTCATAATTATATAGTCAATATAGGGCGGCACAGAGTTAAATTTTTTAACTTTTTTAATGGTGGTGTGCCTCGTGATTTTTTTCATGGAACAAGTGTGCCGTGGCCCAAAAAAGGTTGAGAAACACTGCTCAAAGGTATCCTTTTTTTTCTAGAAGAAAAGCACTGGTTAAAATGTGGCACTTACTGTAGCAACTTCATGGTGAATAGCCCTGAACTTACTAGTATAGACTGCAACAGACTTGCACAGTGGTGCCTCGACTTACGAAGGCGATCCATTTCGCGGCACTCTTCGTAAGTCGAGGTCTTCGGTTGTCGAAGCGCCCATTGTGCGCATGCGCGAAGTGCGAATTCACGCTTCTGCGCAGGCAGCGCAGCAGGGCGAAATGACTTCCGGGGTTGTCGACTTCGTAAGTCGAAACCTTCGGAAGTTGAAGTATTCGTATGTCGAGGTACCACTGTATTCTGTTCACACGCTCTGCAGCAAACTGCGTGCCGCGACATGTTAGTGTGTCGGCTGCAGTGTGTAGGTGTGTATAGGAGCTCGTCGTGCTCCTCCCAGGGATGGAAAGGGGTCAGTTTGACCTCCAGTTTGCTAGTGAAACTGAATAACTTAACATCGTTGCGAAACGATGCACGCCTGAAAAGTCTGTCTCCAACATGAAAAGTTTGGAAAGATCTGATTTGCACAGCTCTTTTCTTAGGCTGCAATCCTATGGATGGAAGCAAAGCCCCAATGGAATTACTTTAGTGTAAAGAAGTTGAGGGAATATTCTTTCATATGTGGTAAGCTGGTAAAAGGGTAAAAGAGTATTGGGAAATGATCCATAATGAATTGGAAAAAATGTTTAAAAGTACTCCCTCCCCCCCCCCAAAAAAAAACCAGAGACCTTTCTGTTGGAGATAATTCACACTGAAATTCCCAGGTGTCGAAAAAGATTATTTATGTATGACACTACTGCGGCCCGTGTTTTGTTAGCCCAAAAATTAAAAACGAGCGAGGTCCCAACTAAAGAAGAATGGCAACTTAAGGTGACAGAATATGCGCAGCTTGCAGACTTAACATATAGAATAAGAGAACAAGAAGAACATACGTTTAGAAAAGATTGGGGAAAAAATTATTGAATACATGGGAAATAACCAGGCCCAGCTCTAGGGGTAGTCCCGGTGACGCAAGGCGCCAGGGTGCAGGGCCGGCAGGGGGCGCTGCGCAGCGGAGCCGTGCTGCACGCTGCGCCCGCCCACCAGCGGCGGCACCAGAGCGATCTGTGCGCCATGGTGCCAGGGCACCTGGCCTGCTTGAGACGGCCCTGGAAATAACTGTGTACAGCTGAAAACGCTGGCAGCATGTATTCAAATTTTGAAAATCTTAATAAAAAATTAATCAAGAAAAAAAAAGATAAATTCAACAGTCAATAAGTTTTGATGGATGCAATAATGGAATACTGAATGGTATAGTATAGTAAAAATGCAGGGATTTATGATATGTGAAATGAACCACGGAAAGAAAAGAAGGGAAGTCATTGTTATCTTATGGATGTAAAAATGAGTACTTTCAATTGTAAAACAAAAAATGTGATGAAAAACATAAAACCTACATACAGCAACAGTATTTTGTGTTGTGTAGGCTCCTATGATGTAAGTCATGGGCCCCGCCTGCTAGCCTGCTCCCTAACATCACTGCTTTGCTCATTTCTATATACAGGTATAGGGTCCCTACATTCTGCATGGACTGGTTGCATGGCAACATGTCCAAATGGCTTTAGATACCTATTAGGTCCGTAAATTACCATATAGCATATATTGAACACAAAAAAACAGCCACAATTTCTTGTTGATAAGGACAGCTGGACATATAAAGGGCCCCATTACCTTCAGTAGCTTAGGGCCCCATCAAACCTAAATCCGGCCCTGGCTGGGGCAGATTAGAGTCGGTGTCCAACCACATCTGGATACAGGCCCCTCACCCCTGCTTTACAAGTTTGTCTCAAAGAAACCACAAGACATTTCCACAGGCAGTGGCAGAAGGGCCAAACACCCAGCTGGCATACAATGTATGCCACCCAGCTTGGCATACAATGTATGGGAAAGGTCACCCTAACTTTGCCTTTAGTTTGGTCTAGAAAAAGAGGGACCACTGCCAATTTTTTAGGCCTACCGAAAGGATAACAAAGAAAAGGTTGCGATAACCCAGGATGATTTTCAAAACTAGTCAACCTAAACTACTTATTTGCTCTCACTTCATTGATTCTTTTGCCCTTGGTTTTTTTCTCCCTCCTCGACAAGCTTCATGTAGAATTATCACTAAAGTCTCCCTGGGAGACCTTGAAAAATACATTGTGTCTTTTTTCAAAAGCATAAAAACACTGGATTCTTTGTCAGTAAACACAGCACTGAAAATACAAGTGATGGGAATTGTACTCAAGTTTTGCCAAGATATTTTACTTCCTACCGTCTGAAGAACAACATTCTCTCTGAGCACCCAAAAAGAGAGGGGGGGGACAAAACACTGTCATTGTGCACAGCGAATAAAAACATTTTGACCTTGGATGTAGATTTTTGGAGGTGTGACGAAACTAAACCTTCTCTGAAGTACTAAGAGCATAAAACACTTCCAGGCTGACTTCTAAAGATTGTGCTTTCTCATTCTAGTGACTGGATGTGTCTTAAAGGTTTAGAAAGTGTTTAGATCCATCATGATTGGGGAAAGAAATAACCAGGAAGCGGATATTTGAGTGCCTCTTTGAAGTCATACCGTAGTAGTGATGACCTCAGATGAAACAAACTGAAGGTCATCTTTTTGCTCATTCCAGCAAATAAATTTCAGTGGAGAACCAGAGACCCAGGGAGAAGATAAGGCAAGCAAAGCAAGCAAGGATTAGTACCCAGCTACTTTTTGACTGTTGCTCTGTTTTAAATTAAGTGGCATCGCTAAAGGAGCAGTTGAAATATTTTATTCCTCCTTGAGGAAGCAGAGAATTAAATAGGTCATGCAGCACTTTGAAAACTTGAATCTAAACATCTTTGATTAAGGCACATTGGAATCTCTCCCCTTTGCTAAGGAGCTCTCATACAGATGATAGGTGATAGAGAGAGAGAAGAAAGAAAGAAAGAAAGAAAGAAAGAAAGAAAGAAAGAAAGAAAGAAAGAAAGAAAGAAAGAAAGAAAGAAAGAAAGAAAGAAAGAAAGAAAGAAAGAAAGATACAGGGCCATCTTAAGTGTATCTGGTGCCCTGGCGCCCTGGCTCAAAGATCCTTCCGGCGCGGCGCGCCCCCCACCCGCCCCATTTCCCAGTGCAGCTGGTGGGCTGGCACAGCCGTGCGGCGCCCCCCTGGCGGCCCGGCGGCCTGGCGCCCTGCGCCACCCAGCCTTGCCTTAGAGCTGGCCCTGGATAGATAGATGATAGATAGATAGATAGATAGATAGATAGATAGATAGATAGATGATAGATGATAGATATAGATAGATCATAGAGCTTTGTTTACAGTACATGTTGCACTTAACACTCTTTCTACACACATACAAGTTGTTATTATTTTTGTAAAAGAGTGTATTCTTGCTGATTTGCACAGCTCAGCTATCGTGTACACGGACGGTACACTCATTGTTACCTGTAAATAACTGTGCACATGTATAGCCCAATTATATATTGTCCAATCATTGAATGCAATGTGTGAGCACCCTGATCAATCAATCAATCAAGAAAGATATATTGGTATATTCAGTTGTGGACCAGACCATTGGTGGAGGGTTAATGGGGAGGGGCCAAAAGCAACATACATTTAAGCAGGGGGACCAAGTTCAGTCATTTGAGACACAGCTTTCCCCCAGATGAGTGTACTTCAGGGCTGAATCCCAAAGCACTTCTTGAACTGAAGCCCCGGCTGCTAAGTCTGTCATGTGCTCCTGAAATAATTTAGCCAGCACGTATTTTTGTGAGACAACCTCAGGCAACCTCTGAAGTCCATTTGACCTCTCATAAAAGCTCGTTTTTAGCCACTCATTGCTAGGGTGGTTCCTCTGTACACTCAGGGAATATACATACAATGCAGGAGCAATATTCCGGCTTTCCAAAACAAACTGGAGCTGTCCGCTTTTCTGAGGGGATTCCAAACTCTGTGCTCCACATTTCTAAAGTTATGCCCCCTTGCTAAACCCTCCGATCACTTGCTGCACATTGGAATGAGAATGGCATTGGAAATATGGAGATGGAAATAAATACGGCTTTCTTTCATACCTCACAGCATAGCATGCCTCGCTTTCTTATGTTAACTACTGGTAAACAGATCTCTACGAAGGGCCTCGCCACATTCAGACATCCCTCTGCTCACAAGACAAAAATAATGAGGCCGGCTGCTTTTTGAATTTGCAGCTCTGTGTGCTTGTGGTCAGAAAGAACTTTCTGTTTTTCAAGAAACATTTCCCAGAATATTTGCTTAGTTAGCAATAGGAGTTAGCTGAACCCCTGGGTATTTGTTAAATATGGAAGGAGGAGAAGGAGGATGACAAAAAGCAAAAGATATACAGTACCGACAAGGCTGTAACTCCAGAGAAGGGATTAGGATAGAGACAAAAAAAATGAAACTACAACAAAGCTTTCAGATCTTGTTTCTGTTACTTTCTGTTACTTTTTGTTACTGGAGGTCCCAGCTGAGGTATAATACAGACCACCTAGTCATTTTTTCTGCGCTTTCTTTGTTTTTGTTTTCTCCCACATACTAAGAAGCCAGTGCATGTATCCCAACATGCACATACATTTTCACATTACCTCACGGTGCTTTTAACTGTGCTGCATGAGTCGTGAGAGGTTTTGGCTATGCTTTTACAGCCCCTGAAGATTGTTTTCTAAGCAATAATTGGCCAAAGGTTTGGACTGAAAATATAATCCGTAATTCATCAGCATCTTGAGATACACTCTCCTTTGTCTGGGGGTTCACATAGCTGCCAAGTTATCCCTTTTTTAAAGGGATTTTCCCTTATGCTGAATAGGCTTCCTGGCGAGAAAAGGGAAAACTTGGCAGCTATGGGTTCATTTTGGATGCCGCCTTCTGGTTTTTTGCATTTTTTGTAACGCAAGGAGGAGGAACATGGGAGTTGGTCCCAAATAACAAAACTGCAGAACTGCATGGTGGGTCTCATTCAAATCACACCTAAGAAGCAGACAAGAACCTCTGAAGAGTTAGTGGATTTTTTTCCTGTTTTATTGCTGTTAACTAATTGTATTTATAGTTTAGTGTAAATATGAAGACCTTGTGCCCCAGGACCAGAATGCAGCTGTAGATGAGAGGCCAAGAGCTGCAGAAAAGAAGCTGTGAGGCAATGCCTGCACCTCATCCCCCAGGAGGTGCCTTCCTTTCTGGGTTGAGGCTATACCCCTCAACAGTGGTCAACTTATTTAGTTCATTGGCCCTACCAAGCTCCTATTATAAAGGCCCTGCAAGGTCACTCTTAAGCATTCTACCCTGATATGGGCACAGGGGCTCCCAATTTGGCACAGAGGAGCAACTGGGACTATTTCTGACTACGTTCTTTGCTAAGATCCAGATCAGAATGGCTTGGGGCCCAGGTACCTGAGGGAGCATCTCCAGGCTGCTATTATTGGCAGAAGACGTCTCTCAGCTTGCCCTTGGTGGAAGCCAGGATGGGGACACAATGAAGGGCATTTTCAGAGGCAGCATTCCATTTATGGAACTCCCTCCTGAAGGATATTCAGTCTGTCTCCATCACTGAGATACTTTTAAATACATTTTTGTTCATCCAGGCATTTGGATCATGCACGGTCCATGTTAGGAGAGCAATCCCCTAGACTATTGTTGCCTCTGTTGCATTACGTTGTAAATTGATGCTTTTATGCTTTTCCCAGATCATGAAGCTGAGGCTCCAATACTTTGGCCACCTCATGAGAAGAGAAGACTCCCTGGAAAAGACCCTGATGTTGGGAAAGATGGAGGGCACTAGGAGACAAGATGGTTGGACAGTGTTCTCGAAGCTACGAACATGAGTTTGACCAAACTGTGGGAGGCATTGCAAGACAGGAGTGCCTGGCATGCTATGGTCCATGGGGTCACAAAGAGTCGGACACGACTAAATGACTAAACAACAACAACAGACGTTTAGAGGATATCTGAAGGCAGCCCTGTTTAGGGAGGCTTTTAATCTTTAAGAAATTAGTGTATTTTAATGTTTCTGTTGGAAGCCGCACAGAGTGGCTGGGGAAACACAGCCAGATGGGCTGGGTATAAATATATTATTATTATTATTATTATTACTACTACTACTACTACTGCACATGGTTGTCTTAATGTTTACTATCTGGGGCCACCTTGCGCTTCATATTGGAAGAAGGGTGGGGTACAAAAACATCAAATAAATATAACTGAAAGTGAGCTCTGTTGGATAGTCTCCTGACTCAGCAATGAACTCCCAATCTGTCTCCTTCCAGGCTGCAACATATATGATGAGCTTAAAGGTTTATCACTCACATTCAGGCCTTCATGACCATATATTGGCCAGCCTTGTGCAGTGAGTCCCCTGTTCCTCACAATACCCGCCACGTATCATAATAGTGTTGTCTACCAGGAGCTTTTGAGGATTGGGCTGAAGTTGAGCAGAACATAGCATTGCAACAATTACCCTTCTTTTTCAGCTTTTGATAATTATCTTGTATACATTCCAGAGAGCTTTGTGGTGCCAATGACTACAGCTTTGTCATGGCCTGAGCTTTTGTAAAACACGATACATCTTTAAAGGTGTATGGCTCTTGTTCCTGTGAGAGTTACCTCACACTACATAGATACCTGTATAAAGAAACCATTACTGGTAGCCTGAGGTGTGAGATGAAAGCATTCCACCTGCATTATTATTAGATTTCTTGCCATCCCTTCAACAAAAGGTTGAGAGGGAAGGGTTACAACAAGAGAAAAGATACAGCTCTTGGAAACAGTTAAACAATTTAAAATCAAAAGAAAAGGGTGAGTCCTAAGAACATGCATCTCAGGTGTCCAAAGGCTAGGGTAAAGAGGTACAACTTCAGCATATCGTAGACAATGAAGGCTGGACCTTATCTTGGGACCAAAATAACCAATACCAGGGAGCCCCTGGAGGAAGAAGTGTGGGTTCTCCATCCTTCAAGCCTGTTGAACATTTCACTACATGCATCAAGACTGGGTTCGAAGTCTAACCAAAGGACAGATACTGCCTTCTTCTACTGTTCTTTGTCATTTTATGGAATTTGTTAGCCATGTTGTACTACAGGTGTGAAAGGTGGGGTACAAAAGTGGAGAAATTGATAGATACACTGTTCCAAAGGCATGCAACTTGTGGGTGTTTGTGGGTGTGTAACTTCCGATATCTTATCTAGGACAAAAAGAATATGAATTGATTGGCCTACTACCTACAGGCAGCAGGTTCAGCTCTACTACAATGTCCTTCCATTCTTTTTTCCCCAAAAGCAAAATTGGCAGCTTCAATAGTCAAGAATCAGAAAATCTTCGTTCAATGACTCCTTTTTCTTTGTTCTAAGTAACAGTATCTCGTCATATGAAATACAACCATGATGGAGTTTCTAACCAAGGCACCAAGATTCTTTCAGCTCCTGAAAACTTAATATTTCTTCACCAGCATCCTTTGCGTTTCTTAATTAGCAGGCTTGAAAAACGACCTAGAAAGAAAGAAAAATACCCTGTGGCTTTTGCAATCTAGTTATTGGACATTCTTGCCACCCTAGAATTCAGTATGTTCTGCTTCTAGAATGAAGATCAATATACGTTGAGAAATGAATGAGGCACAGAACTGCTCTCAGTGGAGTCTGCAAGACCACTTCCTCGTAGGAAGTCTTGCCTGTTACGTATTTCTCCAGGACCTCAATAATAGCCCCCTTGGAGTCAATCCTGTATAGTTTTGTTTGTTGCCCTGGAGCGAAGAATCATGTGATGATGACAAATGCTGTTCATGGAGCTCAGTAAGGTGATAGGGCCTTGGATAACATTCTGTGTTTTCAGAGAGTGGAAACCTGATGTTGTGGTAGCCTTATCAGCTGCTTTCTGTTCAAATCCCCAGTGGAGGAGAGCTTGTTTACCAACACTGGATTGAACAGAATCAGTATGGCTGCTTTCCATGTGCTCTGCGCTTCAGTACAAAATGACAGAGAGTTGGAGGCAATTTGCCCTTTAAAAATTGCATGCAGAAATATTGATCCATGCCTACACTTTGCATGGCAACTACAGTACAATAATCATTGATGTGGCTTCACTTTGTTGTCTCCTTCTCAAAGCCCAAAATATTCCCTTTGGCAAGTCTCCTTTATCTGCAAAACATTGTTGTGAGAGTAGGACAAGCTGAGAGCAAAAGGCTTGCCCCCAGGCTATAAACAAATACACAAATAAAAATATGTACTGCTTATTGCCCTGTGGTTATGCAGATATGTGTCAAGGTTTTGACCTTTTTTGATGAAGGTTATTAATGAGGGAGGGTAAAAGCATCATTCTAAATATTTCAAATCGATTCCTGAAATATGTAGGAATATACTCTTCGTTGCACCAAAAGACAATTACTGTCCAAATGAATGATTTCCTTTTAACTAAACAATCTCACCATTTTGCAATTTTACATTTGGGGGGGGGGCTTTCAGTTCCATCTCCTGTTCTGGAGATGAAGTTTGTGTTGTGCTGGCATTCTCAAAACGTTTATCAGTGGATTCCTGGAACATTTGGGGACATCTCTCCAAGCTTTGAAGTCATGCATGTAATCCACAGAGCCTAGGGCTTGTTGATCAGAAGGTTGGTGCTTTGAATTTACCCCACTGGCTTGTTGTAGTGAGAACTCCAGAAATACCACACATTAGAGGAAGGAGAAGCTAACCTTATATATATATGCATAGCTATAAATTAACTCGCGGGAGGCCAAGAGTCACAACAAGCTTAATCTCTGCTGAACTGACAGTCAGGCAAGAAGTCAAACTGCAAAGTCGGGAAGAGTTAAAACAGGGACAAAGATCCTGTGAACCTCCATTTTTCAATGGGATCCAGCTTCCATCAGCCTCAGCCAGCATAGTTCACGACCAGGGATGATGGGAGCTGTAGTTCAACAACATCTGGAAGGCTACCAGTTTCTCATCCTTGAATTAAAGGAACAATGCAATGCAGGTGACACAGGAACCGAGGAAGAGCAGCAGAAAAAGCGGCAGGTGCTTCCTATTCCATTGGATGAATGGGTTTAAACATAAAAAGTGAATCTCTGGGTTGCAATCTGGCAATCCCTAGGAGGGTCGTATGCAGCTGATTGTCCCCGTGCCCATATTGTTACAGGTGCACCCAGCATAGAGAAAGCCACATTTCCTGCATGGGAAACAGCTGCTTACAAATGGCTCACATAGCCATCTTAAGGACTGGTTTAAAGGAGCCACTGTGTTTTCTAAACTAGCTCTTAGGGATTTCTGAAAATGACTCACTAAATGTAATGGTGTGCATTTCCTTGCATGAACCTTCCTCAACTAGATAGCCTGCATTTATTTGTTTTTTTACTATGACTTCCATTATGCCTGAACATTGGCTATGGTTGCTGGGGCTGGTGGGAGTTGTGGGAGGTTTGCCCTCCATACAAGGAAGAAGGACTTCTTCTACCCCCAAGAGGTGGGGACAGTTAGGATGAGTAGAGGGGTAGAAGCTACAACTGGATTTTCTTGTGATGCTGCAGACCATCAAAAGAGGCTGTAAGCCAGGCACCCCCAAACTTTGCATAGCTGCCAAGTTATCCCTTTTTTTAAGGGATTTTCCCTTATGCTGAATAGGCTTCCTCGTGAGAAAAGGGAAAACTTGGCAGCTATGACTTTGGCCCTCCAGATGTTTTGGACTACAATTCCCATCTTCCCTGACCACTGGTCCTGTTAGCTAGGGATCATGGGAGTTGTAGGCCAAAACATCTGGAGGGCCGCAGTTTGGGGGTGCCTGCTGTAAATCATTCAAATAGCCTTTATGTTTCCCTGTTCACACATTAGACAGGGGCAGAGGGGCAGTGGCTAGGATGCATGTGGAGATCTAGGTTGAAATCTCTACCATAGCTGCCAAGTTATCCCTTTTTTTAAGGGAAATTCCCTTATGCTGAATAGGCTTCCTCGCGAGAAAAGGGAAAACTTGGCAGCTATGATCTGTACATAGCCATGAGCTTCGCTGAACCAGTCTTCATCTCTCAGCCTAATCCATTTCTGAGCATTGCTGTGAAAACAAAATAGGAGCAAGGGAAGAACCACGTGTATTGCCTTGCTCTCCAAGAAGGAAAAATGAGATAAAAAGGAAGACATGAATGAAATCCTGTACAACCATCGAGGGTGAACCATAGCTCAGTGGCCAAGCACATGCTGTTTCTGCAAACACTTACTTACTACAACTTACTACACTGGTTTTGACCTTTAAAGCCCTATGCGGCTTGGGACCCTCGTACCTACGGGACCGCCTCTCCTGGTATGCCCCGCAGAGGACCTTAAAATGCCCCGCAGAGGACCTTAAAATCCACAAACAACAATATTCTGGAGATCCCGAGCCATAAGGTGGCTAGATTGGCCTCTACTAGGGCCAGGGGCCTTTTCAGTATTGGCCCCAACTTGGTGGAATGCTCTTTCACAGGAGACCAGGGCCCTGCGGGATTTGTCATCTTTCCACAGGGCCTGCAAGACAGAGCTGTTCTGCCTGGCCTTTGGGTTGGACTTAGTCTGACCCCTGTGGTTTCCTCCCTCATGGCTTGGATTTATGGACTACTTAAAATCAGGCTGCATTTTAAATTTTAATATTGTATTTTAATCTGTATTTTAATCAATTGCTTTTTATGTTTTATTGTAATTTTATTGGGGTTAGCCACCCTGAGCCCGGTTTTCACTGGGGAGGGCGGGGTATAAATAAAATATTATTATTATTATTATTATTATTATTATTATTATTATTATTATGTGATCACTGATCCATAGCCATTTGATGTACCTTTTGGGGTCAATTAATTTGCTGATGAAGAATTATCATTGAAAGAGTTCATTATCCTGGAAGAACTGTTCTGTCTGCTAATGTGCTCAGAGCATCCTATTGCGACGTTCAGAGCACCCATCAACTCATATTTCTAGGATATTGACTGTGTGGAAAGGCATTCTGCCTCCATTTCAGAGATCTTTGACAGTGACTTACCACTCCTACCATCCCTGTTCATGGAACATTTATTTGATTCTTATTAATTTGTGACTCCAGGCACATATTTCATGTCTTCTGTTTATGAATTTTGAAACAGTATAGTGTTATCAATATATTGTCAGTATATTATTGGCCGACGTGTTGCTTGTTGTTGTTCAGTGTTATGTTTTGCAGCACAGGGGGTTTTCTTTGGTGTTCCTGCTATCAATAGCAGGTCCAATCCCTGCAATTTTCACCTAGGTCTGGGAAAGAGTGTCTAAAAACTCTGGGAACCTGCTGCAGCAGACAGCGTAGGTAATACTGAACTAGAATGGCATGGCCTGAGTCTGGTATATAAGGCAGCTTTTGATATTCCTAACCATCCATTTATTCTGGCAGGGCCCCTATTTTTCTAGCACAACAGTCAGACATTAATGAGGAGATACCTTTGCCTTCTCCACACTGACTGGGGGAATGTTCACTGGTTGAATTGCAGCCTGTTCTCCAGCTGCTGAAGGTACGAAAGCATTGCTGGTAGAAAGCAGCCAGCCTATGAATCAGCAACAGGCTGGGGTTTTCTGGAAGCCAAGTGTTTGCTGATCATTGACCTGCCGTTGTCACTCCTTCCAGAAGCTGGCTGAAATAATTATAGTAGCAAAAGTGGGAAGGTGTCAAATGCTCTTAGAGTTTTTGGCATATTTCCCCCCATCGGCCTGATATATTTTTATATTCGGAAACCATATCTGGTAGGGGAAATGCTCCTGGAGAAAAAAATAGAATTGCTGGCAGCAGCACACATGGAAAGAACAGGACTCTTAAAGGCAATTATGTTGCATAATTGCCCCCCAAAGAGGAATAAAGAAATTGCCATTTCTCTGCCATCCTTTCTAGGAGTTGCTGTGAAGAGCAGGGGGGAGATTTATGTAAGTGCATTTGGTAAATGTGAATTTGTGGTTGCAGTCTGTTTCTGCTACGGCTACGGCTGATTTAAACCTCTTGCCATTCAGCTAAAATGACAAAGCATTTTTGTCACCGCTGGGCCAGACCAAAGCCTCACCTACAGTAATCTAGAATCCTGTTGTCACAGGGGCCAACCCACTGTCTATGGGGAGTCAACAAAACCGGGCATGAGCAGAGCCATGCTCTCCTCTCCGGCGACTCCCAACAACCGATATTCAAAGATATCTTGCCTCTGATATAGGAAGTAATATAGCTATTGCAGCTCATAGCCTTATCCTGCTGCAATAGCTATATGAGATGGGGCCAATTGCTCATTTCTGATGGAAAGAACTAACCCAAGTTGTCTTCTCTTTCCTTGTGGGGCTCCTGAAGATTTTGGATCTTTGGGTCTCTCAAAGTTATTACACAGACCCTTTGGGCAAACAGTGCAAATTGTTTATGTGAAGACTTGTTTCCATATATGAAAGCAAAATTTTGGATTGTTGTTATTATTATTAATTTATGACCCTGTAAGTATCTCTTCCACCATTGCTACAGTGTTAACATACTGTTGTACACCACCCCGGTGTGAGATTTAACCCCGGTGTGAGATCCCTAGGGTTCATGTTTCCTTTGGGATGAGGGACCATGGAGAATGTGGTACCTTTAGTATATTTCCTTTATTACATCCTGAGCCTACGATGCAGGTGCTCACAGCATTAACACCCCAAGGGGCCCCTGCTTTTCCCATAGCCACTGCCTTGGTTTCCAACAGAAATCGGGCATGGTTCTGCCTTTGTGGCTTCCCAGCCTGCAGCTTCTAGCTTCTTGCTCACATAACTCAACTCTCCGCTCTGCCTTTGCCTTTCTGTCTACCAGTGAGTCGAAGGAGAGGGGCCTACCCACTTGTCATCTGGCACAGAAACACTTCCTTTGATACCTTAATGGCCCAGGACCATCACCTCACCGGGAAGCTAGCCTGGCTATTCCACAAATTGAATCCATACTGGACCCAGGAATTGGAAGGCGGCTCAGGCATACAGCCTGCCCACACCATTTCATAACAATATCCAAAGTTGCAAAGTTGCAGTCCGTCAATAGGTTCAAGGAGGAGTCATGAAATGAGTGAGAGCCACCATGATGTAGTCCAGGAATAGGAAACCTGTGGCCAGTGGCATAGCACAGGGGCTGTTGCCCAGGGTGCAAAATTGTTAGGGGATGCAAAATCACAATACCTGGGGCTGCCTCAATACAGCTGTGCACTTCCATCACTGGGCTCCATTGAAAATGGCTTCTACATATGGACCAGTGACTTCTCCAGACTTCTTCTTATCTCCGTGGCTGTGATCTTCTGGGTGAGGCAGTTGAACGCACATGCGTACTCCGTCCATTTCCCTCTCATCCACTCACCCTTCCGCGCGGCCCTGAGCACTGGCAACCCACGATACGCCACTGCATGTGGCTCCCAAGACCAGTGGTCAGGAGTGATGGGAGCTGAAGTCTCAACATATGGAATCCTAGTGAAAAGGGTTGGATTCGAACTAGTGAGAGTGCGGTTCAAATCCCCACATGGTCATGACGCTCTCAGCCTACTTTACCTCATAGAGTTGTTGTGTGTGGGTTGTGGGGGGCAGGGAGAACAATGTACATTGTCCCGAGTCCCATTTACATAAATATAATATGTAAATGTCATAAAATCTGCCGAAGAGAGATTCCATTATGTATCACTGAGTCTTGATACATAATGGGAGCCCTGAAAGTGTGGCCACTATAATACATGGATGCCTTGGGGATCAAAATCTCTGGTAGAAGTCTCTCTCTTTCTCATATAAAACAAGGCACTATGTGTTTTAAAGCCAGGCAAGCCAAGCTGGGGGTTTTATATGGTTAAAAAACTATGGAGTGAATTTAGGAGACTGATTTTTAATTCCGAAGAGAACAGTCTGTGTACTACCGTATAACATGCCCCTATAATTTAATTGTTTAGTACAAGTCATGCAGACTTGGTTGTTATTATTTGCTGCTGCTGTTTTTAGAAGTTTGAAATAATGTGCAACTTTTGCAAAAGACAATGTGAAGGACAGAGAGAACATATGGAACTACCGTAAGTGCCTGTATGAGGGCAACCGAGGTTGTGTTTCCACTGGGAATCCCAGTTTCCTCCCTGCCAAAGGCATACATTCTTCTAAACACAGTTGTGCGGGGTAGATTTTTGTCCCTGATTGATAGAACTGGTCTAAAAAGTAGTGAGTGCTGTGGGTCTGGGAGTCACATCCACAGAATCCAGTGGGACTTCCTTCAAAATATAAATAAATGTTCAGGATGCTGCAGCAGCAGCTTGAGGAAGGCTGCTGTACTGGAACATCAATTCTGCAATATATTTCAGGGGTGGAAAGGGGCTCCAACCCTGGCAAGTTTGGGGGCTGATGGTGGTTTTACAATAATTATTATTGTATTATTATATATTATATATTATATATGTATTATTATTATTATTATTTATTTATACCCCGCCCATCTGGCCGGGTTCCCCCAGGCACTCTGGGCAGCTTCCAACAAAACATTAAAATACAGAAATCCATCAAACATTAAAAACTTCCCTAAACAGGGCTGCCTTGAGATGCCTTCTAAAGGTCTGGTAATTGTTGTTCTCTTTGACCTCTGGTGGGAGGGCATTCCACAGGGTGGGTGCCACTACCGAGAAGGCCCTCTGCCTGGTTCCCTGTAACTTAGCTTCTCGTACCGAGGGAACCGCCAGAAGACCCTCGGCACTGGACCTCAGTGTCCGGGCAGAACGATGGAGGTGGAGACGCTCCTTCAGGTATACTGGCGGTTTTTATTATAGCACCCTATACCCAGGGGTCTCAGGGAGCTTCACAGAATAAAATCAAGATATAAAAACATAAAATACCTAATAAAAATAAAAATAACAACCCAATAGCACCCCCCCCCCCGCACACACACAAACACACACACAAAACACATTTTTAAGGAGCCTAGGTATACAGTACTGTCCAAACTTTTTTCAAAGAGGGCCAGATTTGATGAAGTGAAGGGCTGTGAGGGCCGACCAAAGGGCCAGCCAAAATTGTTGACTTTTCTTTTTAGGATTGAAGTTGTTAACCTTTTTTTAGGATTTTACCCCAAAGTTATTGAGCCTTGAAGTTGTTGAACTTTTTTTAGGGTTGAAATTGTTGAGCTTTTTTAATAGTTGGAGTTGTTGAGGTTTTTTTTAAGGATTTTACCCCAGGAAATATAAACTGCCACGGGGGCCGAATTAAACCGGCCGGCCGGCCAAATTAGACCCCCGAAATAGACTTTGGATATGCCTGGCCTAGGATGTAAATCAGATCAACCAAAGGCCTGGTTAAAAAGGAACGTGTTTGTCCAAAGGTGCCTAATTAAACTCTCCAAAACTTGTCAGATTTAGACCTCTCCCTAATGCAGGAATCGTTTGCCCAACATGAGGTTCAAACCCATGACCTTGAAATTAAGAGTCATGTTCTACCAGCTGAGCTATCCTGGCTAGGATATACAGTAGTTCCTGAGCAGTGTGTGTAAAATCCAGTCTGAGGGAAATATCTGTAGCCAGAGAATGAAGTCTTTGAGCTTAGTTTTAAAGACAGTGATTAGTGTCTTTTTAGGAGTATGCAAGAAGATCAAACCTATCCATTCTTAAGGAAATCAGCCCTGAGTGCTCACTGGAAGGACAGATCCTGAAGCTGAGGCTCCAATACTTTGGCCACCTCATGAGAAGAGAAGACTCCCTGGAAAAGACCCTGATGTTGGGAAAGATGGAGGGCACTAGGAGAAGGGGACGACAGAGGACGAGATGGTTGGACAGTGTTCTCGAAGCTACGAACATGAGTTTGACCAAACTGTGGGAGGCATTGCAAGACAGGAGTGCCTGGCATGCTATGGTCCATGGGGTCACAAAGAGTCGGACACGACTAAACGACTAAACAACAAAAGACAAGAGGAAAACTGGGAAGCTGATTTGGGGACAGGTGAAGTAGGGAACACGCTATTTGGGTCTCCATTCAGTGAGAAGGGGGAAAGAACTTCTGGAGAAAGAGACGAATCCCAAACCAGTTGGAGGGGTGTGGTGATTCCCTGTTGTGTTACTAGGGGAGACAGAAAGTACTACCTTGTTTAGAAGCCTGTAACACCCTTTACAGTATATATATATATAGGGGGCATGCCTCAACCAGCCTTCCTCAACCTGTTTTGGCCTATTGCTTCTATCATCCATTGGCCATGCTGGCTGGAGGCTGGAGGAGACAAAGTTTGCCATTTCAGAGGGTCCTGGTGAACCACGGAAGAGCGGTTTGCGAGAACGGATGAGAGCTTCATCAGAGATAGCCAACATAAAAAAGAAAACCAGGTCAGGGTTCAGATCTAGATAGCAAGTGTTTGCACATGCACACGATTTAGACCAACGTCAGAAATTGTCAAGATGGCTGTCAGGTATACAGGCCAGGGGAGCCGGAACGCAAGATCAGGGGTACAAGGGGAATGGCAATTGCATGGGACAGGAACATGACTTAAATATGGATGATGCTCATGCAAAGGGTGGAGTCTAAGGTGGAGAATTGTCATGCCCATCAAGGGGAATTGTACATAGAACTGGCCAGGCTAGTATCTTAAGGGTTAAAAAAATGCATTTTGCTGGTAAAGACCTACAATCCTACTGCCTCAGTATGGAAAGCACATGGCTTTGGAGCCCCAAATGTGGGCTCAACATACCTCTTAAGGCTAGCAGCACCTGTCTGGAAGGGCAGGTGTTGTTATGCTAAATACCAGAGTAATCTGCAGTGGACAAAGAATTCATACTTAAGCCGATTGTCTTTCAAAATGTGGGGAGAAAGTGAATAGTATAAGCAGTAGTTTTTATTGGAGTTTTTGCCTGCTGTGCACACCCGATCTCCTTTGTGGGACAGTGGGAGTGCATTGCACACACATGAAAGCAGTTTTTCAAAGAGACATTATTCTCCTGTGAGTGTGTCATTCTTTTACAATCCAAAAGCATGCAAGGTATGTGGGTGGATAAAGACAAAGCACAGGCCTGTAGGAGGAGCTTGTGATTCCTCACCACAGCATACTTTTGCTGTTTACCGGGTTGAACAACCACCAATAAACCTGCTATGGAAACTCAACAATGAAAGACGAACCACATGATACAGTAGCCTCACTTGAATCATTTGTGGCATTTGACAGCAGGTGAATTATTATTATTATTATTATTATTATTATTATTATTATTATTAATTATTTATACCCCGCCCAAGGTGTTTTCTAAATGTCAGGTAGTTGTTTATCTCCTTGACCTCCGATGGGAGGGCGTTCCACAGGGCAGGCGCCACTACCGAAAAGGCCCTCTGCCTGGTTCCCTGTAGCTTTGCTTCTTGCAGTGAGGGAACCGCCAGAAGGCCCTCAGCGCTGGACCTCAGCGTCCCGGCTGAACGATGGGGGTGGAGACGCTCCTTCAGGTACACAGGACCGAGGCCGTTTAGGGCTTTAAAGGTCAGCACCAACACTTTGAACTGTGCTCGGAAACATACTGGAAGCCAGTGTAGGTGAATGTTCAAATCCTTGTATAGTCCCATTTTTAATAATAATAATAATAATAATAATAATAATAATAATAATAATAATAGCCATTTTAACTCTGCTCATAGGAAACCAGCATGTTAGCATCCTCGACACGCTAGTTCAGTATATTCTGGGAGTAATCAGAAAATAGATCCTTCATGTCCCTGCAGATTAATATGATAATGGAATCAAAGAATTGTAGAGTTGGAACAGATGACCCTGAGGATCATCTAGTCCAACCCCCTGCAATGCGGGAATATGCAGCTGTCCCATATGACGATCGAACCTGCAACCTTGGCGTTGCCAGCACCATGCTCTAACCAGGTGAGCTATCTGATATTGTCCAGCAACAGAAGCCTTCTGTTTGGGCTTTCCGAACCAATGGTATCTTCAGTGCCAAGTGAATCAGTTCACCAATACTGGATAAGCGCAAAGTTGAAACGGCATGTTCCCAGGGAGAAAGTGAATATGTCACTTTGGTCGAGACTCGGAGCTTTATTTAGCTATGAGGCGCACTGGGTAGCCTTTGATCTACCTTCCTGGATTGTACTGAAGATCAATGAAATGAGCCCCTTTGCAGATTGGTGTGTGTTAGGGGTTATCAACCCATTAATGCTTCTGTCCATAAATTATTTCCATGTATTTATTTATATTATATAACACAATTATTTATATCTCATCTTTCTATCAACAGGCGCCCGAGGCCTTGATCTTGAAAATATGAAAAGTGAAATGAATCACTGGCACATTTGATTACACCTCAAAAGAATAAAGTGAATTTCTTGCACAAGTCTCCTTTAGACTGGTCCTTGTGGGGTTTTGTCACAGCTACTTTAACATATTCACTGGATTTAGGACCCCATTTGTACCCAGGCTGTTGATCTTTGTATGAATGCATCCATGCAGAGTACAATGCAGAGATACTATCCAGACCCATCTCATTCCTGATTATATAGGTCATCAGACAGGCTCCAAGTAATATTATATATTCTGAACCTGAGACAGTATGTAATCTGACTGCACTTCTGCCGCTGATATTTGATGACCAGGGGATTTGAGAGCTGGGAAGCCATGAACTTAGTGAACCTAGCCTGGTTTCTTTCATCTGCCTGACCATAGCCCTCTAGCATACAACCAAGTGGAACAAAGCATTATAAAAAGGGACTTTGCCTGAACATGCACACCTTAGGATCAAACATGGAACTTTTGCACATGTGCTTATGTATATGTATATGTATACACACACACACACACACACACACACACACATATATATATATATATATATATATATATATATATATACATGCCAAATGGGACGTGGGTAGCGTTGTGGTCTAAACCACTGAGCCTCTCGGGCTTCCCAATCAGAAGGTCGGCAGTTCGAATCCCTGCGACAGAATGCGCTCCCGTTGCTCTGTCCCAGCTCCTGCCAACCTAGCAGTTCGAAAGCATGCAAGTGCAAGTAGATAAATAGGTACCACTGCGGCGGGAAGGTAAACGGCATTTCTGTGCACTCTGGTTTCCGTCACGGTGTCCCGTTGCGCCAGAAGCGGTTTAGTCCTGCTGGCCACATGACCCGGAAAGCTGTCTGTGGACAAACGCTGGCTCCCTCGGCCTGAAGCAAAATGAGCACCGCAACCCCATAATCCCCTTTGACTGGACTTAACCGTCTAAGGGTCTTTTATCTTTACCTACATGCCAAATGAGAGCAGGAGGCTTGCAACTGTGTGCACCTATGCCCTATTTTATGCCATTTTGTCTACCCCTTTGGGGGACATATGGATGTGCACCTGGCCAAGATCATGTTTGTGGCAACTACCTGCAGAGGTACACCTTGAGTCTCTAACCCACCATTATAGTCCAGCCGCCCACAAGGTCTGAGGGACAGTGAACCGGCGTCCTGCTGAAAAAGTTTGCTGACCCCTGGACTATGGCATCTAACGCCAGCAAAATCAGGACTCCTGCTATGCAGAAAGTTGCCCTTATCTAGAATAGGATATGCATATGAGTAAACAAGATTACTTGATTATATCAGATGCTGGAATGGGAACAGCACACCCAAACCGAATGCCCATTCGCATATGCATTCAAATGCAGACCAGGGTGGATTTGCAGTCTGTGTACATTCCAAGGTGCCTTTGCATACACATTCAGGCGCTGCCCTTTTGTTTGCACACAATTACCGGTAGAGCTGCACTGGAGTTGGAATGCCTGCAAATTCCTAGGCACAGAAGAAGTCTATTCCCTGCAATGGACTCCGTGGAAACCAAGCACAGTTCAGAACATGGTAGAACTTCCAGCATCCTATCACAGGGAAGCATTGGCCATCATTCAAGTGGTTAAGAAATCCATATTGTTAGGGATAATTCAGATGGAAATTCCCAGGTGTCAAAAAAGGTTACTTATGTATACCACTAATGCAGCCCATGTTTTGTTAGCCCAAATATGGAAAACGAGCAAAGTTCCAACTAAAGAAGAATGTCAACTTCAACTGATGGAATATGCGCAGCTTGCGAACTTAGCATATAGAAAAAGAGAACAAGAAGAACATATGTTTAGAGAAGATTGGAAAATGTTTATTGAATATATGGGGGGAATTGTGTACAGTACATTGAAAATGTTGGCAGCATTAAGATAAATTCAACAGTGTGAATAAGTTTTGATGAATGTAGTAATGGAGTACTGAATGGTTTAGTCCAGGCACCCCCAAACTTCGGCCCTCCAGATGTTTTGGACTACAATTCCCATCATCCCTGACCGCTGGTCCTCTTAGCTAGGGATCATGGAAGTTGTAGGCCAAAACATCTGGAGGGCCGCAGTTTGGGGATGCCTGGTTTAGTCTATGTAAAATATGCAGGAATTTATGTTATGCAAAATGAACCATGGAAAGAGAGGAAGGAAAGTCATTGATACTTTAAGGTTGTGTGTGTGTGTGTGTGTGTGTGTGTGTGTGTGTGTGTGTGTGTGAAATGCAAGCAGCTTTTACACATATCTGCTCAGTAGTGTTGTATGGCTGAAAACGGGTCCCAAAAATCTCAATGCAGTTTGGGGCCCCATGTCTTTTAACGGGGGTTGGGTGCCAAATCCACCCCCTCCCCATTTAAAATTAGTCTCCTTTAGAACAACTTTGCAATAGCATGGTGAAGGCACCATGACCTGACATTTGGGGTGCATCCTTCACCTTGTTAATGTTCTGTCATATGCAGAAAGAAATGGCTCATCTCATCCTAGTTGGAAGGGAGGACATAGTAAACACAGGTGGAACCTGGGTGTGGCGTTTCAGTTCCAAGAGATACCAGTGCATCTGAAGGACCAGTTGCCATGACCCCAAAAGGGTGCCTACATTAGCTTTGCTATACCATCACCATTCCGAACTTGTTATTGGAATTGTGCCTCCCTCCTAGAATATTTGCCATATATGTACTGTACAACTGAAGACCATATGAGCCGAGCCTCTAGCATGCATAGGCTAACTAAAAATTAAATCCTTCTCCTCTGGATCTGCTTAAGCTACAGGAATGCAGTTAGTCTTGCACCCCTGTCCTGTGAAACTCAAGCTACATTGTCATCATTATTTGGGCAGGGGGGGTGGGTTTGTCATGTGACGTAGTTATGGTGTAGTTATGTATTAAGTATTAACTGGATTTTGCCTTTCCCAGTTGGATAGCAAACCATATTACCTCAACTACTGAATGCTAATATGAAAAGGTCATCTGCAAGCATTAGAGTGGATTTCTGCAAGAGTCACAAATACATTCAAAGGTAGGCTATAGTACAGGCTTCCTCAACCTCAGCCCTCCAGATGTTTTTGGCCTACAACTCCCATGATCCCTAGCTAACAGGACAAGTGGTCAGGGATGATGGGAACTGTAGTCTCAAAACATCTGGAGGGCCGAGGTTGAGGAAGCCTGCTATAGTATGTGAGTGTGAAAGCCAGCATGGCATAGACATTCAATTGGCATAACAACAACAACAACAACAACAACAACAACAACAACAACAACAACAACAACAACAACAACAAATTTATTACTTACCCCACTCATCTGGCCAGGCCTCTCCAGCCACTCTGGGTGGCTCTCAACAGAATATTAAAAACACAATAAAACAACAAACGTTAAAAACTTCCCTCAACAGGGCTGCCTTCACATGTCTTCTAAAAGTCAGGTAGTTCTTTATTTCCTTGACATCCGATGGAAAGGCATTCCATGGGGCAGGCACCACCACCAAGAAGGCCCTCTGCCTGGTTCCCTGTAACCTCACTTCTTGCAGTGAGGGAACTGCCAGAAGGCCCTCAGCACAGGACCTCAGTGTCTGGGCTGAACGATGTGGGTGGAGATGCTCCTTCAGGTATACTGGGCCGAGGCTGTTTAGGGCTTTAAAGGTTACAAAAACAATAGCCACCATTCCCAAATCAAGAGGATACCCCAACACAGATCATCTGCAGAGAGTGTCACTTTTACAACTGACACATGCAGTTTGGGGCATTTTTTTCTAGAGAGGATCCAGGTTAAGAGATCTGATGAGCTTCAGAGACAATACTACAGAAGGCACCTTCATACCATTATCTGGAATTCTGAACAAGCAAGTGTGCCGTAGGATTAGGGTGTGAGTAAAATTTGGAGTGAACTGCCTGAAAAAAATAAAACAAAACATTGACCTGATCTTGCTTCATTCTCTGACCTATTTTACAGGGCATCTTGCAACGTGGTTGAAACAATGTCACTTCGGGGCAAATAGCGCCTGGAATGTTGTTTTGCTTTCCTGCTTAGAAGAATGAAGTGTAACTTTTCTCTTGACAACTATAACTTGTGTACACAACAATTTGGACAAACTGGGCACGTTAGTTCTCTGATTATAATACAATATGTGTGCTTTGTTTTAAGGACTTGCGTCCATCTTATCGGCTCAACCGTTTATTAAGTTATTCGAGGTCATAGCTTATAGCTCATGCTTTGCAGAAAAGTTATTCTAGGATAGCACCGGAATACGGCCTTGTTTTCGTATGGTCCTTGGCTGAAGAACTGATCAGGTGGAATGTGCAAGGTTCCTGAGATAGAGAGCTCTGTGCATTCCTTGAAAATGCAAAGAGACAGAATACTCTCCATTTCTTTAGATTAAATGCACCTAATGCATGGCCTAAACCAGGCATCCCCAAACTGCGGCCCGCCAGATGTTTTGGCCTACAACTCCCATGATCCCTAGCTAAGAGGACCAGTGGTCAGGGATTATGGGAATTGTAGTCCAAAACATCCAGAGGGCCGAAGTTTGGGGATGCCTGGCCTAAACTAATGAATCCAGTGCAATCTTAAGCATGTTTATTCCAAAATGAACCATAAGCCCAGGAAATACCTGGTACTAGCAGAAAAGGCTTCCACATGATTTCAAGCCTCAACCTCTTTCATTTTCGAACATAGCCACTGACACAAAGCTCAGACCCTCCAAGGGTCCCTATTTTTCAGGAACATCCCAGATTTAGAGAAGCTGTCCTGGTTTCTGATTTGATCCTGAAATGTCCCACTTTTCCTTAGGGCGTCCCTATTTTCATTGAAAAAATGTTGGAGGGTATGGAGTTATCCGACCCCCGACCATCTGAAAGCAATCCTGTATAGGGCAGTTTTTTAAATGTTTAATGTTTTATTATGTTTTTATATACTGTATGCTGGAAGCTGCCCAGAGTGGCTGGGGCAACCCAGTAAGATGTGTGGGGTATAAATAGTAAAATTATCATTATGGAATGAGACGTCCCTATTTTCATCGGAGAAATGTTGGAGGGTATGAAAGCTCTGCACAGAAAACTTGATTCAGTAATAGTTGATTACGACGTAGCTTGAGCACTTGTGTCAATAATCAGCAGAGATTTCATTACAGCAAAGTTATTTCACTGATGTATATTAACTCCTGTTGCCATCACACATCGTTTGTAGGGCATAGCTGCAGTAGCAAGTGCAGCAGAATGTGTTTACACAACCAACTTTTGCCTCTAAGTTGTTGTGTGTATGAGGAGGCCGTAGCCAACTCTTGCTATGTCAAAAGCAACACTGAAAGAGGTTTTTTGCCTGGTCAGTGCCTCCTGCCTCTGCCATGCCTTATACAGTTAAAGCAAATACCAAGAGCCACTATGGAATGTCATTCGCATGACCACGCTTGGAAACAGAATGTTTCAAATTCCATTGGCTGGGTAGCAAATTATCCTTGTTCCAAAATGCAAGCAGCCTTTCAGCTCTGAGCACTAAACAAAGGCATGAGCAGCAAGTGATATCATAATGTCTCAGATGTCTGTATCACAGTGTTCTTGTGCTGGATTGGGTGTGGAACTGAAAAGGCAACTTGTGCCATCCATTCCCTTACAGGCACCTAATGCCACATATGCCTTTGACAATATTCTTAACGCTGCCACTTGGCTGTTCTTTTGCTTCTGCAGCAGGACTTAAAAACAAAAATGAATTATTGCAGACAAATGTGGCTATCCGATTCAAAACCAAGGGCAAATGCAAACCGACTACTTTTTTGCCAGAAATCCAAGTGACCACACAGATTACTTTTAGCAACATTTTTCCCCCTTCCTTTTGAGAGGGGGGGGGAACCCACTGTTTTATTCATTGAAATAGTGTGTGCAGACAATTGGGAAACTGAAATGACAGCTTCTTTTGTTCCAGCATATGGCAGACAGACAAGAAGCCGACAGCTTGAGGCAGATGCAAGCTATTGGCACTCCATCTGCATATTTCCAATGCAATTGTGTCTGGGGTTTGAGGCTGAAAAGTCTGGATCTTAAAAAGAAAAAGAAAAAAAAAGAAACCTAGACTTGTACAGGGTAGAAAGTGGCTGAACAAAATGTAACAGTGGCTTGTGAAATACATAGTTTCTCCCAAAACTTCTAATCATAGCAACTGAATGTTAGAGGCAAGTAGCTTTAATACCAATGCAAAGCATCTGAAACTCTGCAACTATTTTTGTGGTTTTTATTATTTCAGCTTTTAAATGATCAGCTGCCTAGGAACATGTGCTGTGTCTTTTTAAGTGCACGACAAAAGACCATTGCCCAGAACAGAGCTTATTAAGCATGCAGCTCTTCAGTCTTGCAAGCTGTTGCGATAAACAGCTGTTGCCATGGGCCGGGTGAAAGGTCAAGTCATTTCAAATAGAAGCCATATACCCTTTTGTCCAGCCTTATCAGATATTTTCAGCTGATAAGAGATCTGTGGGGGCCACTCACATTGTAGTTTCGACCAGTACATTTTTATTATTACCTGCTCAAGCTAAACCATATGCATCTTTTTAATGACAAACTTGCGTAAACTGCAGAAAGGCAGACCATGGAAGTGTGATGATTTCTATGGTTTACACATCAACCGTTAAGTGCCTTTGCCAGCACATGTTGTAGATAAAGCCACACGCAACTGTAAAACCCAGGCAACTGTGCTTAAGTCCACTTCAAGTGCACATAACTGTGTGGGACCCAAAGCATTGCCTCCCTGCAATACCTTTAAGATGTCTTAAACAGTCCTCTCCGCATTCTGTTTACAGCCCATTTATATGTTTTACCCCATTGACTGTTGTTTTGGATTCTTCCCTCTCCAGCTGGCAAGCAAGACCACCACCACACAAAAGTCAGTTATCAAAAAAAATTTATTATAAACGTGTTAAGAATTTCAATAGCAGCATGAATTTCAGTTTAAAAGAATTATTGCAAGATTGGTTATCAATGCAGAATATAGTCCAAAAGACCTCCTCTGGTAGCTCAATCTGCATCAACATCTTTGCAGAAATGCAATAGTACCAATGTCTTTTAAGCTTCCAGTCTCTTGGGGAAGGGGTTGGATGCCCCCCGCCAGCAGTTTCGTGTTACAATACTGTGTCCATTCCTGCCCTTTCATCTATGTCCAGTTTTCAACTTTCACTCTGGCTTTCTAACATGGACATTCCACCTGACCCGGAAACCTGCCACAGTTTTTCCGCCCTCTCTTTTCTTCTGCTCCTAAAATAAAAGCTGCAGTACTTCTCCAGCTCCACGGATATGCCAGCTTCTCCAGCGCTGCAGCATAGCGGAGAGAGACTTCACTGTTGGTACAATCCACTCGCCTTCTTCCTTTGCTTCTCTTTTTTCTCTCTCTCCACAAGAATCCACCACGTGCCGTCTCTGAGCAACTTAATCCAAGCAGTTGACCAGGCTAATCTCCAGAATCAGCCACTCGCTGGGTCGCCCAGATGTGCAGCTCCAAGGTGATAATGCAACAAAAAGGTTTCAACCTCTCCTGTGCACCAGCTTCGTCAACACCATCGACATCACTCGGGCAAGGTGATGTTTGGCACCCAGTCGTTGACATTTCGACTCTCTTCGCAAAACAAGTTCAGCTTGTCTAAGGCTGGGTCTTTCCAGGCATCCTCATTGGGATTCTGCAATAAAGAGGACAAAGATACATGAGTGAAAATCACAGTCCAAGACACAATACAGCAGGAAACTAAATCTGTTCACTGCTATGGAGAATAAGGCAGGCTATATGTCCAAAATTGCCACAACACGGCTGCTAATTCCTGAGGTAGCAATGAAACGCACTTTATGAGACGTGGTTCCTTGGGAATGGGCCAACAGCAGAAGCACTTAAATCATGCCAGTGGCAGTTATTTGCTGGGCTAAAGTTGCTCTGGCACTATTTTGCTATCCAATGTGCTGCCTCGAAAAGATTCACAGGAGAAAATCCTGCCCAATGCCCAAGCGTTAAAGAAAGACATGGCATGCTATGGCATTGCACAGAATAAAAGTGGGACTTGCCCCTTAGTTACACGGCTCTGAAAACTCACCGTGATGAGGATGCAGTGGAGGTCTCTGGGCTCCCCGGCCTCCTCGCTGGCGCCCACAATCGCGGCCAGCTTCTGGATGTCGTTCACGCGCACAATGTCAATGTCGTTCTCGCAGCAAAAGGCTTGGATGAGGGTGAAGTGGATCTGCAGGGCGATGTCGCCTTCGTCCTCCTCGTCCGCGGCCAGCACGCAGAAAGCGACCGTGTCGGGATCACTGCAGAGAGAAGGAAGGATGAGAGCTTGCGGTTAGACACTTTAAAAGCGGAGGTTGGTGCAAATAAATAAACAAACAAAGAGCTGTGCACTTTCTGCACACTCTTCTTCCCGGCCTTCCCTCCCTTTTCCTGGAGTTGCGCAAGGCATGCAAAACAACAGGCGCGGTTCAAATGCCCAGATACTTACACATTCATCAGTTTTGCGGATTCGTAGACGCCCGCGGTGAGGCAGCCGCGGCGCTGCGACGAAACCAGCAGCTCCTGCAAAGCTTTGCCGGCCTTCTGCATCCGGTTGCCGGCGGCGGCGCTGCTAGAGCTACTGCAAACGACAAGAAGAGGGCAAGTGCCGTCAGTCGCGGGGAAACCTTTCCCGGCTTGCATTCCCAGCCCTCCATCCATCCGGCGGTACCCAACTCGCGCGCCTGCCTCCCTCTCTCCGCGCAAGACCCTTCCACCGTAAGCCGCCTCGACCCTCAAGCACCCACCCCACCTTCCCCATCCCGGGCTGAGCCTCTGCCCGGCGGATAGTTACCTGTCGCTAGTTTCCGGCATCGTCTCCTGACCGTGAATTTCCTCCAAAGTCATAATGGTCCGAGACAGGCAAGAAGCGATAAGCCCCAAACAAGAAATGTTTCAACAACAACAAAATTCAGGCACCCAAAATTATCCACACAAAGGAAAAGGTTCTGGTCGGCGGCTGAAAGATCTCTCCGGGAAAAAAGCGATCGGAAAATATAGACAGCTATGCACCGAAGCTCCCCGATCTCTGTTCACTCTTTAAGTCCCCAGCGAAGTGTGAGCTGCCAGGAGCGCCGCTCGCCCTATTTATATGCTGCCGAGCTTCTGTGCCGGCAGCTGCTGGAATCTCGGCGGCGCTGATTGGCCAGGCTAGGGGTGTATTGTTATGCTAAGCAGGCGCTGGGGAGAAGCCGGCTCGTGCCAGGAGGCCACGTGGGAGAGGGGGGGGAGAGAAAGAGAGAGACCGTAGCTGTGGGGTGGAGGGGGACGGGGCGAGGGGCGTGAGGGGGATTACAATGCCTCAAATCTGCCACTGCTGCTTTTGTTGTGATGTTACTAGGCAGACTGCATGCTTGATCTTTTAGAGGGGGTGGGGACATGCTTGATCTTTTAGAGGGGGTGGGGAAATCAAAGGGGGGGTGTTGCTTCAGATGTGCATCTTTTTTGGGGGGGTGTATGTATGTATGTATGTATGTATGTATGTATGTATGTAGCTTTTTGCAAACTGTTGAAACGAGTAAAATAAAAAAATTCCTTCAGTAGCACCTTAAAGACCAACTAAGTTTTTATTTTGGTATGAGCTTTCGTGTGCATGCACACTTCTTCAGATACAGTGAAATGGAAGTTTCCAGGCACTTATGTAGAGAAGGGGTGGGGAGGGGTGGGGATGGGGAGGGGGGATCACTCAGAAGGGTGGTGGAAATGGGTGATTGACTGACTGATAGCTGTTGATGACCGCAAACGACTGCAAATGGTTTTGCATGAAAAAGCAAGGGTTGAGATGGCTGAAGATCGCTTATCATGTATAATGAGATAAGAACCCGATATCTCTGTTCAAACCAGGTCCCTCCATGGTTTTGAGCTTGGTGATAAGTTGCAATTCAGCAACTTCTCTTTCCAGTCTATTTCTGAAATTCTTTTGTAGTAAGACAGCTACTTTGAGATCTTGTATAGAATGTCCTGGGAGATTGAAGTGTTCTCCTACTGGTTTTTCTGTCTTCTGGTTCCTGATGTCAGATTTATGTCCATTTATCCTTTGGCGTAGGGTTTGGCCTGTTTGTCCAATATAGAGAGCTGAAGGGCACTGTTGGCATTTGATGGCATACACAATGTTAGAGGATGAGCAATTAAATAGTCCTGAGATAGTATGTTGGATGTTGTTGGGGCCAGTAATGGTGTTGTCTGGGTGTATGTGGCAGGATACGAGGAGAGCTTAAGCAACGCAGCAACTCCACTTGTGCAAAAAAGGGGGCCTAAGCAAAATCATTTTACTGAAAATGCATCCCCAATGTGGTTTCTAGGAATTGCTCCCCCGAGTTTCTACTTTTGCAGCTCACGACTGCCATGCTATCTGCTTTAGCCTTATTATTTTCTTTTCTTTTCTGCAGAGCGCCCCCCCCCCAAAGCGTGCCTATCTGCCAGCAAACAAGGCACAAAGCAGGGGTCCTGAAAAGTTCACCCAGGCGAGGGGGGGGGACCCGTCCTGCGCCTGCCTCATCAGCTGCTGCGCGGAGCAGATTGTGGATGGCACACGCTGCTCGTTTGCATTTCTATGGAGAAGCGCACAATAGGCGAGGTCTGGCGTGTGGCAGTTTGGAGCGCACACAATCGCCGCTTTCTCCCCATTGCTGCACTGTCCACCTGCCACTGGGGCGCGGATTTGCTTTTGGCCCAAGGCGGCGGCGAAGAGCGGGGCGGGTGGGGGGTGGGACACACAATGGCCTGGCTCTCTTGTGTCGCCCAATCTGTTCTTGCTGATGAATGTCTCCACTGGCGCACGCTTCCAATGTGCAATTGAATTTGGAGGCTATCGAAGCACGCGATCGTCTCCTTTTCTCCAAAGGGGCCCCCATTCTCCCTTTGTTTTAACCCTTCCGCGACGCTGCTTCGCTACATTGCGGGACACGGCCCCGGCGGCCTAGGCATGTGGCCAGCTTGGCCAGGCCAATCCGGAGTCATCAAGTTTCTGCTTGTTCCTGCCTGGGATGTGCAAATGACCAGGAGCGCCCAGCTCTTTCTGACTTGCGCCACTTTCCCTCCTTGGGCACGCAGACTGTGCATTGCATTGCTCGGAATCCCGCTTTCCAGTTAACCGCGCGTATCACGATCTGTTATTTATTTTCTTCTGCTTTAAAATTCGAGCATCCTAGAATCCTCGTGGTGTTTCTCCCCCTCCCCCACCCCTGGATGCGTAATTCTGGACGAGGAGCGCTACCTACTGGATGCTGACGAGCATATTTACGGGTATAAACTTCCGTGCGGGAAGATCCAAGATTTCTAAGTGGGGAGCGGTGGGCCCTTGCAGAACATGCTTGCAAGCCAAAGAAAGGGCATGTGTTGCGCGCTAATCCCTTTGCAAATTCTCTCCGCTCGCTCTCTGGAAGCCTGAAGCCGGCTTGTCCTGGCATACAGAGGCAGCTGCTTCTTGCATATTTTACTCTTTGAAAGGAGCGCAATGGTACTTGCGTGTGCGCCACCTTGTGGCTTCTTGGTACTTTCAGCAGACAAGTGTCCCTATTTTCCAAGGACGTCCCTGATTTGGAAAAAGCCCCTGTTTCTGATGTGATCCCGGAATGTCCCGCTCTTCCTTATGACATCCCTATTTACATTGGAGAAATGTTGGAGGGTATGGAGTTATCCACCCCCCCCCAGCTGTCTGAAGGCAATCCTGTATAGGGAAGTTCTTTTTAAAAAAATGTTTTATTATGTTTTTATATAGGTGGTGGCGCCTGCCCTGTGGAACGCCCTCCCAACAGATGTCAAAAAGGAAAACAACTACCAGACTTTTAGAAGACATCTGAAGGCAGCCCTGTTCAGGGAGGCTTTTAATGTTTAATAGATTATTGTGTTTTATTCTTCTGTTGGAAGCCGCCCAGAGTGGCTGGGGAGACCCGGCCAGATGGGCGGGGAATAAATAATATATTATTATTATTATTATTATTATTATTATTATTATTATTATTATTATGGAAGCTGCCCAGAGTTCGATGTGTGGGGTATAAATAGTAAAATTATCATTAGGGAATGAGACATCCCCATTTTCATCGGATAAATGTTGGAGAGTATGTTCCAGTTTTCTTGTGAGCCAGCTGCTTCCACATGCATACAAGCTTTCCACCTTCTTTTGCAATGTCCACACAAGACGTTGGCATCAAAATGCCGCCCTCTATTCCCCACTTTCTGCAGAAAATCTCATGCATAAAAAGCCCTGCGGCCAAGAACACACTTTCAATACCTGGATGCCTTGTTTACATTATTTAACCCTACGGCACCAAAAAGCAAACAGACCCAGGAGCACTTTACTACACACGATTGAACCACATGTTGAAATGGAAGTTAGCTAACCCAGTCACATCGGAGCTTCATGCTGGAAGATTTGATCATCCACCTGAATCATGTGGGATGCACAACAGCTGAGATAAATCTGAAAATGACGTAGGCATGGAACTCTGAAAATCTTCCATCCCTTAACTCTTAGCAGAATAGAAAGCTCACAGCACTGTGCATTTTCAAGGAGCTTGTAGGCTGCAGGCAAACATCCATATGCAAGGCTTCGTCATGAACAGGTTCATATCAGTCGACTTTGGAACTTTCCCTCAGAATTTAAAAAAAACAAAACACATTTCTCCCATTTTCATGCAGGAGTAAGATAAGGACGTGTATATCTTCCTTAAACTGACTCAGTTGCGGAGGGAAGGTCTTGTTCGATCTTAGAGCTTGGTGACCCCCATGTGATTCAAACAGATTGAAGCAACTCTTTCAGGGTTTATTGTAGAAAAGTGTTGATATGGAATTGGGCACTTCTGACATCTTTGGCACATCTAGCCAAGAACTAGCTTGCATTTCTGCATTGCACAAATTCATTTTCATCTTGCCCTCAGACACTTTGGAGAAGGGTGTTAAGTAAAAATATTGGAATGATCTCAGCAGTCTGCGTGTTTGTGCCTAAGCAGCCAACGCGTACGCCAAGCAGGAAGCCTGGATAGCTCAGCTGGTTAGAGCGTGGTGCTGATAATGCCAAGGTTGCAGGTTCAATCCCTGTATTGGGGGGGGGGGCAGCTGTATATTCCTGCACTGCAGGGGGTCAGACTAGATCAGGGGTAGGCAACCTAAGGCCCGGGGGCTGGATGCAGCCCAATCACCTTCTCAATCCGGCCCGTAGACGGATTGGGAATCAGCGTGTTTTTACATGAGTAGAATGTGTCCTTTTATTTAAAATACATCTCTGGGTTATTTGTGGGGCATAGGAATTCGTTCACCCCCCCTCCCCAAATATAGTCCGTCACACCACATGGCCTGAGGGACAGTGGACCGGCCCACGGCTGGAAAAGGTTGCTGACCCCTGGACTAGATGATCCCTTCCAACTCTATGATTCTATGATCAGCAGGATTTTTTGGGGTGGGGACCCAAATGTTTGCAAAAGTACAAAACGAAACAAAAAGTGTGAGAAGTTGTCCTCAGAGGAAGAACTCCCCCCCCCTCAAAAAGGAGAACTTAATACACTTCAGGATTGGCAAGTTAAATTGGTAGAATTTATGACCATGGCAAAATTGATGGCGATAATTAGAAACACACCAAAGCAAAAGGTAAAGGCTGAATGGAAATATGTAGAAGAATTTTTGGGAAAAGAGAATATAAAAACAGATTTAGTGATATGTCTAGATTGATCGATATATAGATTAAGGTGAAGGTATGGATATAATTGTGTATAGAGGGATAGCAAGTGAAGGAAGTAATATAAAGTAAGCGATATATAAATGATGGGAAGTGGTTTTTTGTATTTTTTCTTTCTTTTTGTGTTTTCTTTTTATTTTGTGTATGTGTGAATCTTTGTATTTTTAAAAATTGAATAAAGATTTACACACACAAAAAGGAGAACTTCATAAGAGCCCACTGGATCAGACCCACGGCCCATCTAGTCCAGCATCCTGCTCTCATAGTGGTGAACCAGGTGCCAACAGGAAGCACACAAGCGGGATCGGAGAGCAGCATCACCCTCTCTTCCTGCTTCCTGGCAGGTGTGTTGCTCTTGCTTTCTGGGAGGGGCAAGGTGGTGGGGAGGGCAGCATGGTTGTGAGTACACTGGTGGCAGGGCTGGCTTGCACCCGCAGGTGCACCAGCACCACGCCACCCTCCCGGAAAGCCCACCTGTTATTCCCAGGAACTGGTTTTCCAAGGCATACGGGACATGCCCACTGGGGCCTGAGCATGCCTAGTGACCATGGAAGGCTGTCTGACTACCAGAAGGGTCATTCCGCTGCTCTGAGATTCCACTGCAAATGCTGTGCATACATAGAATCAAGAGCAGATTGCTTTGGCACCCAAAATCCTACACATGCCACTCCCCCTCTTGGTCAGTAAGGATATAATATTAATACATTTGATCACTATTCGCTGCCCCCTCGTGACAGCTGCCTAAGGGTAGGGCCGGCTCTTTCTTCCGCATCGATGCTGCAGAGTAGCTGATGGTGGATTCTACTTCAATTCGGCATTGGTCAGCAATAAAGTTATTGTACGGAGGACAGACATGGCCAGAGTCTGTTCCTCCAAGTTTCTTTTTTATGGCTCCTCGTAAAGCAGATTTCCAGCTGCTCTTGTGAGTAGCAGCTCCTCCGTCTTTTGCTCATTCCTCTTTTGTTAAAGGCACATCTGTAGAGGTAAGCTGTGTGCTAGTGATTTTTAAGGGCAACAGGATCCATTTTAAACACTTAGCAATTTAGACCCATTTGTCCTTAAAAGCATTCTCTCCTAATTTTAAACCTATCAGAGTTAAAATATTCTTTGATTTATTTTTAAAAAAGAATGGAGGGACTGTTACTGATCTTTGTCCAAGTAATATTTACAACTGAAGGATGCCATCTTGAGGACGGAATGATAATTAACCCTCATCTCGTTTTTTAGTGATATCCTCCCTTCCCTTTCTCACATATCAGGGGTGCCCTGTCCTGGCATTCCCACTTGTGGGACCATCATGGGGGTTCCTGTCAGGTGTTTGTGTCTGACGCTCTGAGAGAGGGGGGTGGAACCGCAGCCCTAACCTTGCAGAAAGGAAGCTCCTGCAGCCAATTGGATGCCTCGGAAGCCCCGTCGGACATTCGGGTTCCAAAGAATGTTTGCAAAACGGAACAATCGGTAGGGTAGGGCTGTACTGGTACAGATGCATTCTAGGACTTCTGCAGGTATCCAAATTGTTTTCAACAGATGGTCACTTTTGCATGACTTCATGAACATAGTTTTAAATGTGCACTTTCTATTTCAGCTGGGGGAAAAACCCTGAAAGTTAAGTGAATTGCAGATTAATAGGTTAGGGATGTAATCCAGCATTATTGTCACTTTTTTCGGCTGGGATGTTTCTCAGTCTTTTTAATGGGCCTTTGGTTTTCCAATATGCATTCTGTCATAATGAAACAAGAATTCTCTCTGTGTGTTTTTTTTAACCCAGATGCTGGCGGGATGTGTGGCCCTGCCTGATTATAGATGGCCTCTCTCTCTCTCTCTCTCATATCTCCAGAAGACACTCACTAATGGAACTTTTATGGCGAGAGATGTGCCCAACTGAGCAAACATAATCTGGTGACCTTTGCAAGCTCACTTTTGTGTCATCTGTTTTAGGTCAGACAAAGCGCGCGCTCTCTGAGCAATCTGCCAGCTGCTCAGCCTAAAATCGAAGTGTGCCTTTCAAATCAGAGCCGCCGCCCTTATTTTTATTTATTTCCCAACTGTCGAGGGAGGGAGAAGTCCAACACATTGCCTCATTTAGCAGTTGTAGCTAAGGCTGAACTACTGGATGTGGCATAATTCACTGTCTGTTAACCTCAGTGCTGTGACTGCTTTGGAGCTCATGCCTAAACATTAGAAAGCATCCGAAGCCCGAGGCCCAATGCACATGTCATGGTACCCATTTTAAGCCAACCCCTAACAGCTGCCTACGCTGGACAAAGGGTCAACTGGAGCTCAGAACCAGACACTCCAAGTGTCCCTATTTTCCAGGGACAGACCTGGTTTTACACAAGCCATCCCAGTTTCTGATTTGATCCTGGAATGTCCTGCTTTTCCTTAGGACGTCCCTGTAGAAAGGCAGTGTGTCGTTTCAACTGTCATGAATATCCCATTATTCTGCTTCACTGGACGATCTCAGAGAGAGAGAGAGAGAGAGAGAGAGAGAGAGAGAGAGAGAGAGAGAGGGAGAGAGAGAGAGAGAGAAGAGCTATTCACACCAGGAATCATTTTATAAACCTAAGAATTATATAAACTAAATATTTCAGCCTTTTATGGGCCATTTTGCTTGTTCATTTCTGGACCTTTTCCAGCAATATCTTTTTTGAAAGATGGTCTGTGAACGCACAATATATTTAAAGGACATGACGTTCCCCACCCCCCCAGAATCATGGGAACTCTAGTTTACACACACACAATTCTCAGCACCCTTCACAAACTACACTTCCCAGGATTCTTTGGGAGAAGACGTGTGCTTGAAATGTATCATGTGTGCACAGCCACCGAGAATGGAACTGTGCACAGCGCTCCGAGTTTGGCTTCACCATATGCAGTGGTACCTCGGTTTTCAAATGTAATCTGTTCCGGAAGACTGTTCGACTTCCAAAGCATTCGAAAACCGCAAAGGGTGGTTTGCAAATTCAATGGAGAAAATTGGAGGGGGGGGGACTCGGCGGAAGCCGTTCAACTTCTGAGACGCGTTCAAAAACAGAAGTATTTACTTCTGGGTTTTCGGCGTTCGAAAACCAAAACGTTTGGCTTCCGAGACGCTCAAATACCAAGGTACCACTGTATTGGAATAAGGGGCACTGCAATGCAGACAGGTTCTCTTCCTTTCTTAATAATCTCTAGCCTGGAATATCAGGTCACACATGATGGTGTGGGGAAAACATTTAAAAGTCATTTGCCTTTAGAAAGATTTCAGCTGGAAGTCCTTGAGCATTATGGAGAGGGAGCAGCCTTCCTAGAGGGCCCTGATTATTCCTCCTATCCCTCGCCTCTCTCTGGCAATATTACCAGGCTCTATTACTCCTTGAACCAGCTTCAGCTGGTGTGTTTGCTGGCTTGCAGAAAACTCATCTGAAGGTGAGGTCACAGATGTTGCTCTTGAGAGTGAGGAGGGGGATCTTTCCTGATTTCCTATCACAGAAGCACTCCGTTTCATGGAATGCGGTGACTGCTAAAAACACATTTGTTTGTCAAGAGTTCAAGGAGATCTTCCCGGAATGAGGACAGAGGGGATAATCGGGTCAAGAAACACCGAATGAACAGCCACGGCAACGCTTCAGAAACACGCAGCGAAACATTGCATTAAAAAAATTAATTCTTCATTGATTTCTCTCCTTTTCTAAGTTTAAAAGTTGATGGAAAACAATAATCATTCTGTTTAAACTGATGGAATATGCGCCGCTTGCGGACCTAACATATAGGATAAGAGAACAAGAAGAACATATGTTTAAAGAAGATTGGAAAATGTTTATTGAATACATGGGGGGGAACTGTGTACACTTGAAAACGTTGGCAGCATTAAGATAAATTCAACAATGTAAACAAGTTTTGATGGATGTATTAATGGAATACTGAATGGTTTAGTTTATGTAAAATATGCAGGGATTTATGATATGCAAATTGAACCATGGAAAGAGAAGAAGGGAAGTCATTGACATTTCAAGGTTGTTTAATGAATTTTTTTAATTGTAAAATGGAAAATGTAATATAAATTATACACACACACACACACACACAAAAAAAAATAATCATCATTCATTGTTTTTCTCTAGCTCAGGGACTGTCTCTAATTCTATCATCTTCTCTTCAGGTGCAAATCATGAATCCATGGGTAGACCCCTTCAAAAAATTGGATTTATGTGTTGATGACTTTGAAGAAAGATTATAACCTTATTTATTTCTACATACTCCTTTTGTATCCTGCCTTTCCTCTAAAGAGTCAGCAAATATAGTTCTCTCCACCATCCTGTGCTCCATTGTCTCTTTATGACAACTCCTGAGGTATTTTAGGCTGAGAGATAACAACTGGCCGGAGACTCACCACCCGTTGAGCTTCATGGCCAAGTGGACATAGGTCTCCCTGGTTCTAAGCCAAGCATTGCACAACGAAGAGTAAATTCAAGAACTCTTGATGCGTACACTGGGCTAGATCCATACTTGGACATTTTTACAGCAAAAATCAGTGGAACCTAGGTTAGTTGTGACTAACCCATTGATTTTCATGGGTCATGACTATCCTAAGTCTCATGGGATGCAGGTGGGGCTGTGAGCCTCTTGGGCTTGCGGATCAGAAGGTCGGCAGTTCGAATCCCAGCGACTGGGTAAGCTCCTGTTGCTCTGTCCCAGCTCCTGCCAACCTAGCAGTTCGAAAGCATGCGAGTGTAAGTAGAAAAATAGGTACTGCTGTGGCAGGAAGCTAAATGGCATTTTCATGTGCTCTGGTTTCCGTCACGGTGTCCCGTTGTGCCAGAAGAGGTTTAGCCCTGCTGGCCACATGACCTGGAAAGCTGTCTGTGGACAAACGCCAGCTCCCTCGGCCTGAAAGCAGCCCCATAGTCGCTTTCGACTGGACTTAACCGTCCAGGGGTCCTTTACCTTTAAAGAACAAATTCCCATTGATTTCAGTGGGGTCTCCTTTAAGGCTGTGTTCACACCAATCCATTGGCAGCACAGAAATGTCATTTGTCTCAATCCAGAATCATTCATGCTCATCCTCAACACGCTTTCAATCTAGATTGATCCCAGATCCTGTTGTCCACAAGGACAAGTTACTTGATGAATGTTTGGGGGGGAAACTCCCTTTGATATTCATGCCTTTTCTTCAGGTGAAGAACATCACACAACATCACTGGGCGATTGCATTCTACATTGCCAGGGCCACCTGTATCTGTTTTCTGTATCTGTTTTCAGACAGATGCGCTGCAGCATAATGCCAAATCAATCTGCAATGAGCTTTATTTTTTTTTTTGAATGATGCCAGGTTCTCAAGAAGCACTTTTCAAGGGCAAAACATTTTTTTCAATAGATCTAGATTGTGTGAGTGGACTACGTGGGGGGGGAGTACCCAGTTGCCATTGATTCTAGAATAAAAAGCATGCAGATGTTTGAACTCCTGGTGCAGAAAGTAAGTGCTGTTGGACTTCGGTTTCCGTAATCTCTGACTACTTGCCATTATAAGAACTGGGTTCCAAAAGCATCTGGGGGACCACAGCTTCCCCATTGTTGAAGCAGAGTTTTTAATACAAAAGTTGTATGTCGGTCACCCTCCTTTCAGGGCTTTGTGAAAAGGGAGAGCCATACAAAAGCGACACCTACTGGTCCCACTGGGAAATTCCTGGAAATTACTCTGCCTCTTCACCCAGAGTACAGTATTCAGAGTACTGTATGATTGGACTGCTCATCAGATGCAACATAAAACTCCCCACTCCCACCCTTTTAGTCCATAAAGTGGGGAAGAAAGCATTTTATAAAGCAGGAAAGAAACCATTTTAAACGTTTATCAGATGTCCTATCAGGAATCTAAGGACACTTCCAGAGTGGTGTTCTGTTGCAAGTATATGCAGGCAAGAAGCATTTTATGCTTTCAGCGTGGATTTAAACCGAATTTGTGGATTTGTTCTGAACCATCAGTGTGGATGTGAACTGCACTGCCTCCTCCTCCTCCTATTATTATTATTATTATTATTATTATTATTATTATTATTATTATTATTTATATACCGCCCTATACCTGGAGGTCTCAGGGCGGTTCTGGATATACCATATTTTTCCGTGCATAAGATGCCCCCATGTATAAGACAACCCCTATGGAGGGGGGGGGGGGTATTGCTCAGTTATTGAGCTTGGAGCTCAGTCCTGCCTCTGCAAATCACATGCATCGCCGCAGCCACCAATCGCCTGCATGCTTGCCGCAAAAAGCCCACCTGCCCACTCGACGCAAACACGGGCAATTACACGCACGCCTTGCCGCTGCCATAAATCGGCCACCCAACTGCCGCAGCAAAAGCCAATCGTTATCAGGCCTTGCCGCAGCAACAAATCACACGCCCTATCGCCACTGCCAATCTCCTGCTGCCTGCTACCTGCTGCCACCAATCGCCTGTCGTCGTCCCCCCCCCTTCTATCCGTGTATAAGACAACCCGCAATCTTTGCCTATTATTTCTAATGAAAAAATACCATCTTATACACGGAAAAGTACAAGGTAAATGTTCTTCCATACTCCCACATTATTGACCTCTTTTGACTCCTCCCAGGCCATTGCTTCCATCCACGCAGTCTGCCCTCCCAGCATTGGTGGTGTTGCTGTCTCTCCTTCACCTGCAGCAAGGAATCCGGTCTCTTCTGCCTCCCTCCCTGGGCTCTGCAGATGGGTAGAGTTGCCGCATTTCGAAAAGGTGAGCTTTTTTTGGAGGGGGGGTGAAGGTGTTCCGCTTTTTTTGCAAAATCGCAAAAAAGAAGACATTTTGGAGCTAGTTTTAAGGGAATTGCCATATGTCCGGATATGACATATGGATTGCCATATGTCCGGATTTTCCCGGACTTTTTGATTGTTTCCGCCCAGACGCTGCTTCCGACTACAGTATTCCGTGTGTGTCCGGGGAATTCCAGACATATGGCAACCCTGCAGATGGGCAAACCTACAGCCCCTGGAGGGAAGGAGAAGAGGAGGAGGAGGAAGATCAGGAGGGAAAGACCGGCCTGATCCCTGCTGCTGAGTTGCCGCTGCACCCCTACTAAGGCCACATTCACACCATGGAGTGCTAGGATCCTGCTCTAAATAGTCATGGCTTTGCCCCCCCCCCCAAATCTGGGTGCAATAATCTGCTGAGGGCGCTGGGAGTATTTATTTTTTAAAAAAATTCTATTGAATTTATATACCGCCCTATACCCGGAGGTCTCAAGGCAGTTCACAGAAGAGATCACAATATATAAAATCAAAATAAGAACAATAACCCAATAACACACACACACACACACACACACACACACACACATGAAAAAAGACATGTTTTTAAAGGTAAGGTGTCCATCAGGTCAACCAAGGGCCTGGCTAAAGAGTAACGTTTTTGCCTGGTGCCTAAAGGTATATAATGAAGGTGTCAGGCGAACTTCCCTGGGGAGAGCATTCCACAGATGGGGAGCCATTGCAGAGAAGGCCCTGTTCTCATGTTGCCACCCTCCAGACCTCTCAAGGAGGAGGCACACAAAGGAGGGCCTCAGAAGATGATCTCAGGGTCCAGGTAGGTTCATATGGAAAGAGGTGTTCCTTGAGGTATTCTGGTTGTTAGAAGGCCACATTCGCCTCATAGAGCTGCAAATAATAAATAACTGCAAATCGCAATGCATAAAATATCATGATACATACAAAACCTTGTAAAAGGATCAAATTGGGAAACACGGATATGCAACTTATAAAACTGTGGCACTGTAGACAATGGTGTTGAAAGCCAAAGAGAGATCAAAGAGGACCTTGGCTCTTAACTTCTCATCTTGATCTGTCAAGAGAAAGGACATTGTGGCAGTGGCTGGGCAACCTGGAATGGACAATAAAAGGGGGTGATAATCTCATTCCTCAAGTCTTTATAAAACAGAGTGCAAGCCAGAAGGGCATGCTCCACTGATTCGGTACTGCCATCTCCACGGGGACATAAGCATTTTTCGTGTGGAATCTGTTGGAATCGTCCCTCAAACGCATCATAGCAGGATACATGGCAGTGATGGTCTCAGACCTGGAGCTTTCATTACAGCACTCATCACCCTAAAAAGGATCGCAGGACACCTAATAGAGAATGCAATGGTGGCTGGCAAAGCAAGACTTTATTCGCTGCCTCCGCAACCACGCAGAAAATATAATTATGAGTGAAGACTATAATTACAGCAACAGAGTTTCTACCTATATAAAAAGTGCCTATAATGTTACAAGGTAGTGATTAATCGTTCAAGTTCACTAGAGCGGTTCTCCAGGCAAGATGGGGCCTGTCTGGAGACAGATTAGCCTCTAATGAAGGGGTGTGTGTGTTTAAAATAACTTTTTCTTTAAAAAAAAAAAAACCAAAGCCTTCCTTTTAGGTATTTTAGGTGCCAAAATCCCAATGGAGCAGGAAAGATTATTTATGTATGTAACCATGGCTGTGTGGATGTTATTGACCCAGAGATGGAAAGAAGATAAAGTTCCAACCAGAGAAGAATGGCAGATTAAATTGATGGACTATGCCAAAATGTCTAAAATGACAAGAAGAATCAGAAATCAGGAGGACCAAAATTTTAATAAAGAATGGGGGAGATTTATAATTTATCTTAAAAACCATTGTAAGCAGTTAAAATCGTTAGTAGGGTTGGAATAACACGTGTAGTTTAATGGTGAATTTTGGATGTAATGTAAAAGATTTGGATTATTATAAAAGATGCAGGAGGAAATGACTAACAATAGGACCCTTAAAGAGGAGGAGGGAAGTCCAGGAGATTCTCTGGAATCTTGTTTTTTGTGATGTATGTTGGATATGTGACTGTAGAACTTTAATTTGAAAAACCAAATAAATATGAGAGAGAGAGAGGGAGGGAGGGAGGGAGGGAGATGGATCAGCCTCGATTGCTCTGATCTAGGCCTTTCTTTTCCGGCAGTACTCAGAGGTACAGAGTACCGGCACCTTCCCCCAGCATAAAAAATACCTTGTGATAAAGTAAATGGAAGGTGGGGAGTGCGGCAGCAGAGAGGGAAAAGAGGCCCTTGTTTGGGACTGCTGTCAGTCAACAAGTTGTGCCATTCCCCCTTGGCTGCCCCGCAATGTGCTCTACCCCTGGACACACTGTCTGCTGTGCCGCCGCCTCATTGCACTGCGAGGGGCTGGGCGGCAAGCGCAAGCGCTGCAACCCTTTTGTCTGTTGGGTTTCTTGAATAATCAAAGTCGCTTTTGAGCCGGTCTAATGTCAATACTGTCTGTTTAAGAAAAACAGGTGCCGATAATTTCTGCTTAATTGCTCACAGGCGTGGGCTCTACTCTATGTATATAAGGCTCTGTTGGAAAGCATTTCGTGTGGTAGTATATGGTGGGGGGGTGGTTGGAGAGGTTTGAAGGGTTGGAATGTGGGTATGTAAAGTTGCTGGGAGAGAGAGCATTTATCTTTAGTTTAAAGTCTCTTCTGAGTCAGTTTGTTTTCCTGTTAGAGAAAGCCAACCTTTTGTTTTTCTTCTGTATACTTTAAACAGGTATACTGCTAGTCAGGAGTTGCATGCTAGGTTGGGAAAAATCTTTAAACTCTTGGTGGTGTATTTTAGCCAAGTCAACTTCTGTTTGCGTATTTTGTTTTTCTATGAACTCTGTGTGAAGCGTACTTTGAAGGGCCACTGGGAAACTAGGGTATATGATTTATGTTAGCACTCTTAATACCCAGTGTTCCTGTCAAGGTTTGTTTTGACTACTCTTGAGTAACGACCAACCACATGCTTGTCTTTCAGACGTTTTTATTGGTGCACATTATTTACAGTGTAACGGATTGCTCATTTCATGTCTACCCGCTCGAGTCAGATTCCTGCACTAATTGCTTCCGTGTTCAGGACCAGCATAAAAGCCTCGGAACTGAGAAGCGCCTCCCTTTCCTCCTCCTTCTCAATTCTGGCATCGGAGGGACGGGTCTTCTGTCCGACCTATTCCCGTCCACTCTTTCCGCCTCCCTCTCTTCCTGCCTATGGAGCAGGGGCTCTTTGATGTTGCCAGAGCCCTGGCACTCCCTCTCCGTTTCCTGACTCAACCCTTCAGACCCCTTGCTCTCATGACTGCTTAGAGACGGGCTGCTTCTGATGAGGGGGGAGGGTTCTCTATAATCCCTCCCCCTTACAGTTCCCCAATATTTCACAATATTGTTTCTGCTTGCTCTTTCCATGTCTGCGGGGCAGGACAATGGGATGTAATCCATTGGTGCAGTCAAATGCAACATTCCTTATTTCCCTAGAGTGGGCACAGGCAAGGGGGGCACCCAGTCAGTGTAACTTCCTGTTCCACTGGTCTGGGTCATCCTCCCCCTGCATGTGACCTGGGAGATGGGCATGGCTCTGGCTGACTCCAAAAAGAGCTGCACTTTCTCACTTGCAGTCTTGTTGTTTTTCTCTTCTCTTGCTTGCTGATCTATTGCTGCCATGCTGCTCTCCTGTAGCCATTTTGTTATATTAATGTAATTTTGCTGTCTGCTGGCTCTCAGCCAGCAGCACATGAGCTCAGTCTCCCCATGAGACTAACTCAGTTTCTTTGTGTAACTACCAAGTAAAGTCTGCCTTTCAGGGATCATATCGTAAACTGAAATAAAGTGAGTAAACTTTTTGATAGACTCAGAAAGACTCTTGTGTCTTTATTCTTTTCGGAGGGATCACAGGGGACACCAGAAAATAATCTTAACTAAGAGATTCAAACGAACATGCAAACTAGCTTCCAGCTATATTGAGGGGAATTTGCTCTGCTACGTCACTCACTAGCATGAATGAGGGAAGGATACTTATTCAATATATAAGTATCATCCTTAATATTCCCACAGGCCGAGGGAAGAGGGGAGAGAGAGAGAGAGAGCAGGAGGAGGCAGCCACCTCTGCTGCTAGAGAAAAGAGGCATTGAGTGTCGCCGATCTCCTGCTGTGGAGCCCTCTTCCAAGAGAGATTCAGCAGGAACCCTCACTTTTGCTTTTCAGGTGTTTGTTGGATCATTATTATTTTTTAATGCCCATGATGCAAATGTTTAGGCTTTTTGATCAGCCAATCATTTTAATTATTGTTGTTAGATTTGTTTATTTATTTTATTCCATGAAACGTATACAGTGCTTAATTATAATTTTAAAAAACCACAACCCCCAAACCCTCAAAGTGGTTTACAAAAAGAGCAAACAATAAAACTGAGAAAAACCCACGACCATGCTTGAAAACATACAAAAGCTAAAATACTAAGAGAGATTTAAATCACTATATGCACAGTGTGTGTGTGCGTGTGTGTGTGTGTGTGTGTGTGAGAGAGAGAGAGAGAGAGAGAGAGAGAGAGAGAGAGAGAAAGAAAAGAAAGAAAGAGAAAGAAAGAAAGAAAGAAAGAAAGGTAAAGGACCCCTGGGCGGTTAAATCCAGTCACAGGCAACTATAGGAAGCTGGCGTTTGTCCACAGACAGCTTTCTGGGTCATGTGGCCAGCATTACTATACCGCTTCTGGCTCAATGGAACACCGTGATGAAAACTGGAGTGCACGGAAGGGCATTTTATCTTCCCGCCACAGGGGTACCTATTAATCTACTTGCACTGTTGAGCTTTCGAACTGCTAGGTTGGCGGGAGCTGGAACAGAGCAACAGGAGCTCATCCCTTTGCATGGATTCGAACCGCTGACCTTCTGATTGACAGGCCCAAGAGGTTCACTGGTTTAGATCACAGTGCCACCTGCTTCCTGAATAAACAAGCACACTAAGGGACCACGGTCACGACTGGACCTAATGGTCAGGGGTACCTTTACCTAAATATTTAAAAACAAACAAGCACTGATAGGGCCTCCCACCATTATGAGGCTCAAAGCAATGAAGATGATGCCTCCCCAGCTGTTGCCATTGGCTGTGGGTTTCCTGTGATGTCATAAAAGCACTTGGCAGCTGAGTGGGTATAAAGGCAGGCTAGGGGGAAAGCGCTTTTCTGTTTCCAGCAAGACACACCTATCAATGTTTTCTTCCACTTGGAGGAGGCAAAGTGGTGAATGGAAGGAGGCAATCCTCTGGCAGTGGGATGCTAGGGAGCGATAATAAGGCAAGTTTGCTTGCTTGAAGGCTGCTGGTATCTGTGATTAGAAGCTGGCAGACGTCTCATGATGGACCTAACAGTAGCTTCTGGCACAACAAGACATCGTGACGGAAACCAGAGCACACGGAAACGCTGTTTACCTTCCTGCTGCAGAGGTACAGTAGCTCACCCCATTGTGGGGATTCAAACCGCCGACCTTCTGATTGGCAAGTCCAAGAGGCTCAGTGGTTTAGACCACAGCACCACCTGTGTATTCTGCATCGCATCTAGTTATATTGTATGAACTGGCAAGTTACAAACGCTTTTATAAACAAATGTCGAGGCGTATTCATCCTCTGCTGCAAATAGATCTGAGTTGCAGCAAGGCATTCTGTGCAAAATAAAAATGCCGTAGGTATACTTTTGGCCATTAGATGGCAGAGGAGCCCCAGGATTTTTCTCTTGCAAAAGCTCAAATGACCACCCATTGTGCATTGTTGCGGCCCTAAAGCAATGTCGTTCCAAATGAAGACTTGATAACCTTTTCCCTTCCCAACAAAGGATCCCCACCTCTTTTCTGTACAATAACAGATCATTCATTTTGTCATCACTTTTGTAAACACATTGCAGTTGTTTAAAAGTAATGCATGAGGTTAATCTATTTTGTAAAGCATTGTTGTTCTTCAGATGCACAAAAAAATTGAAATGTTTTGTATGTGTTATAGATGTTTACCTACATAATTTAATCAAATGACATTAAATCAGGCAAAAGGGGCAGTACAGATTAGAAATTTTCTTGCCAGAATTAGGGTGTGTTTTTTTTCCCAAAGGAATTTTTGAGGAGTTTTCTGACACATCCCGCCAAAGCCATTAGCAGGCTATTCACATCCCAAGAGCAGTCAGAAAGTCTCAGATCCCTACAATTAGATGTAATCAACAGGTTTTCTCTCCATAAAAATGTCTTAAGGATCCTATGATTTCATTCTTTTGTTCTTGCAAGCCCAGCTGAAAATTATGCCATGTTATAAGATTATAAATGAACAGGGAAATGTTTTAATGTATTTCAAGAACTTGTTTTAAAGCGGCTTTTTAAAAGAATTGCATGTTTTAAAACAAAGCCCATTGTCTGGGGCAAAATTAGGTTGATAAACTGCTATCATTATATTGTAGAGTTTCCATTTAAAAAAAATCAGGAAGTCCCTAACTGACAAGATGCATAACATTTGGCTCATTTTTTTAAGGCTTCCCATTTTTTTTGTTTCTGCTGTAAATATTCCCAACGTTCTTCTATCCATGTATCAATGAGACATCCATGTTTATAATGGAGCAGCCAGTTCCCTAACTGTCACTTTCACCTGAGTATCCAGTTAGTCCAGTGCTCCCCATTTACCAATTTCTGTCCCCTATGGCAGGAGTGAGCAACCTGTGGCTTCCAGATGTTACTGGACTTCAACTTCCAGTGCTCGGAGATACCTGCAGTATCTGTAGGGCCACAAGTTCTGTATCCTGCTCTGCACAGCGGACCACAAGCAGTCTTTTATCATGGAAAACTAAGCAATTCAAGCATCGACTTAGGCCCAGTCAGCGGATACAGGGCTGTTTCTACATGCTCCTGTGCAGGTAGGAACCATAGACATTGTAGCATACAGAATCTGCCGTAGCTTAGTGTCATTTTTCGCACATAATATGAACCGTCACACAACATGGAGCTACATCACTCCATAGAACAGTGGGAGCAGCCACCGAGACCACATAACACCGGTCCTGAAAGACCTACCGTACATTGGCTCCCAGTACATATCCGAGCACAATTCAAAGTGTTGGTGCTGACCTTTAAAGCCCTAAACGGCCTCGGTCCAGTATACCTGAAGGAGCGTCTCCACCCCCATTGTTCTACCTGGACACTGAGGTCCAGCGCCGAGGGCCTTCTGGCAGTTCCCTTGCTACGAGAAGCCAAGTTACAGGCAGAGGGCCTTCTCGGTAGTGGCACCCACCCTGTGGAACGCCCTCCTGTCAGGTGTCAAGGAAATAAGCAACTACAGTGGTACCTCAGGTTACAGACGCTTCAGGTTACAGACTCCGCTAACCCAGAAATAGTTCCTCAGGTTAAGAACTTTGCTTCAGGATGAGAACAGAAATCGTGCTCTGGCGGCACGGCAGCAGCGGGAGGCCCCATTAGCTAAAGTGGTACCTCATGTTGAGAACAGTTTCAGGTTAAGAATGGACCTCCAGAACGAATTCAGTTCTTAACCCGAGGTACCATTGTACCTGACTTTTAGAAGACATGTGAAGGCAGCTCAGCTCTGTTTAGTTTTTAATGTTTGATGTTTTATTGTGTTTTTAATGTTCTGTTGGGAGCTGCCCAGTCCCAGAGCCTTGCCAAAACCCTGGATTGCTGCTGCCAGTCAGAGTGGACAGCACTATGTGCTCGACCAATCGTCTGACTCGGACCCATTGTTAAAATCGTGTTTATGGAAGACAATCTTACTCGGCCACGAGTGATCGCCGAAGAAGAAGGAGCCAGCAAGTATAAACTTGCCCGAGGCGAACACACTATTTCTTGGAAGCAGCAAAATATTATAGTTCCAAGACAGCCAGGTACCAAGTTCTATCATTAAAATCATTTCCTACCCCACCCATTGGGTGTCCATCTTGTTAGAGCCAGACAAAATGCAATTAAAGTATTTATTGCCTGAGGTGTCGGCCACACTTTGGCTAAGTCAACCAGAAGAGTGTGTGTGAGTGTGTGAGTGTGTGTGTGTGTGTGTGTGTGTGTGTGTGTGTTGAGATTTGCTGATTCTGCAAGGTCTGCTTCCCCATACCAGTTGCTAGAAATCCAGTAGGGCTAACAGAGGAGGAAAGATAATATTGGAAAAGAAACTGATCTTGCTGTAGTTGACAGAATGTGATATATACACATATCTCTCTCACAGACACACACACAGAGAGAAATCAAAGGAGGTTTCTCACCTGTCATCGCAGGTGCAGTTTGATGGCAATGAAATACGTGTTATAATGACTGCTCACAAATAACTTAAGTGACAGCTCTCTGTATTTATAAAACTACTTCTGGGCCACCTTTTGGAGCACAGCTCATCCAAGGCAACTCACGAAACCATAAAACTATTAGAACTACCGTAGCAAAGGCAGTTTTAACATTAGCAATGATAACAAAGGCCAGTTAAAACAAAAGAAAAGGAAGAGGGGCCAGAGGAGGATGAGAATTAAGCGGAGAGGAAAAGGTGAGTACAGTTAGAGTGAAGAACTGGGACAAAGCACGTGAGAATTTATCATGGGCAAAAAAGCAAGCCCTCGCTGTTTTAACAGGGTTCTGTAAATCTAGTCTAGACAAAGCTCTCAACATTATGCTGTAAAAATAATCCTATAATGGCACAGGATCAAGAAAATTCTTTAATGGGCATTTTCCGTCTCTCCTTTTTGGTGACTCTGTGTTTTATTGTTACAGTCCATTAGGAGGGGTGGGGAGAACCTTGGAAAACAATGTATGTAAAATGTATGTGTGTCAGCACATATGAATGCTTTAAAAATACTTAACATTTATTTTAGCCAATATTTGAATTTGATATATGTTTTGCTATTTTGTTTTGTTTAAGGAGAAGAAGAACAAGGCTTCAGCAATGAAGGGACGTCTCCAGAAGTGGGTTTTATATTGTGATTATATAAAGTGCAAAAAATTATGTTTACAAACTATTTTGTTCTGCTTCCCATTATAGGTAAAGGTAAAGGGACCCCTGACCATTAGGTCCAGTCGTGACCGACTCTGGGGTTGCGCGCTCATCTCGCATTATTGGCCGAGGGAGCCGGCGTACAGCTTCCAGGTCATGTGGCCAGCATGACAAAGCCGCTTCTGGCAAACCAGAGCAGCACATGGAAACACCATTTACCTTCCCGCTGTAGCGGTTCCTATTTATCTACTTGCATTTTGACGTGCTTTCGAACTGCTAGGTTGGCAGGAGCTGGGACCAAGCAACGGGAGCTCACCCCGTCACAGGGATTCGAACCACCGACCTTCTGATCAGCAAGCCCTAGGCTCAGTGGTTTAACCACAGCGCCACCTGGGTCCCTAAATCAAGCATTTGCTTAACTGTAATGTTTTATTTGTGATGTTACTGTACTTAAAATAATCTTGAAAACCGAAAAGGTTTATAAACGAGTGAAAGGATGCATACAGCGGTACCTCGTTTTTTGAACGTCTCCATTGACAAACATTTCGGTTTTCAAATGCTGTAAACCCAGAAGTAAATGCTTCGGTTTTCAAACACACCTCGGAAGTCGAACATGCCACACAACTGCCGTATTGAGTTTTCTGTATTGAGGCTTCCGTGTTGAGTTTTCGGTTTTCGAATGTTTCGGAACTCGAACAGTCTTCGGAAGTGGACTTGGAATAGGCAGCCCTTCTAATAGGAGACACCTTCAAATACAGTGGTACCTTGGTTCTCAAACTTAATCCATTCTGGAAGTCCGTTCCAAAACCAAAGCGTTCCAAAACCAAAGCGCTTTCCCATAGAAAGTAATGCAAAATGGATTAATCCGTTCCAGACTTTTAAAAACAACCCCTAAAACAGGAATTTAACAGGAATTTTACTATCTAACAAGACCTCCAGAATGGATTAAGTTTGAGAACCAAGGTACCAGTGTAATCAATTTCTCATCTTTGTTGATGCTCCTTTTTGTATATATTCAGACTGAATCCATAAAGCTAGGAGAGGCGTACTGAAACATTCCACCAGACAACACACATTCCTCTCTGGTTTCTTAATCCCCCTGACTGACTACCCATATTCAGGCTTTTTTTGCTCCATTTCCTCTTTCTGCAAAGTTAAATACCATGTTTTGGGCAGCATAATGCCTAGAGAGGTTTTCCTTTGCAGCCAACAACAACTTTTATATTATAGAGTGCTGGGTCCCTTGGTTATTTTAGAAAAATCTTGTGGCTGGCCGTTTTCCTTTTTTGTTCTTCCAACATTTGCTGCTTCCATCTGTCCTTGCATGATGTTACAGGAAAGGAGGCTGGATTCCCTACAATTCCCATGTTCTCTTGGAAACTGCCTATCTTCCTTTCCCCCCCTTTTTTAAATAGGTGTGATTGAAAGGTCAGACCCTCTCGGCTGGTATAAATGGAGATTTGCCGGCATGGAGTCACATGGGTTTCCATTAGCAAAAGATCTATCTGCCTTCTTGCAATTAGCCTAATAGAATCAGAGAAACGCTAATAGACACTTAGGTCATCATGCCCATCCCTGAGGGACCAAAGCCTGGCTTGCTTTGTGCAGCCAGCCACCAGCCTGATTTCAAGCAATTGCAGGCATCCTAGTTCTGATCCGCTTTTCCTCCGAGCCTTTGATTTTGAGTGAATAATTTATGCTTCCTATATTTAAAGGATGCAGAGGCTAACCCCCATTCATTGTATTTGCAGAGTGAGCAATCTTTGTATCAGAAACCGCCTCTCCTCCTGAGGCTGGAGTCCTGACGGCAGTGCCCTCCCCAAGGGGAAGGAAAGTGGTTATTACCCACCAGATGACAGCCTTGAACTGACTGCCTTTGCAGTGTAGTTGTTTAACATTGCAGGGTTCTAACTCCCTCCTAGCATATATTTTGGTCCCGCGTGCAGGTTATAATCATGTTAGCAAAGACAACTGCTTGCTGCCGAGGCACTCCCATCCCTGCCCCTGATCTGTGTCTGGTGCCATCTGGTACCATATGAAGAGGCCAAGTTAACGAGGCCAATTGCATTGCCTTACATGACACAGGTGGTTAAACCACTGAGCCTAGGGCTTGCTGATCAGAAGGTCGGCGGTTCGAATCCCTGTGATGGGGTGAGCTCCCGTTGCTCGGTCCCAGCTCCTGCCAACCTAGCAGTTCGAAAGCACATCAAAATGCAAGTAGATAAATAGGAACCGCTACAGCGGGAAGGTAAACGGCGTTTCCATGTGCTGCTCTGGTTTGCCAGAAGCGGCTTTGTCATGCTGGCCACATGACCTGGAAGCTATACGCCGGCTCCCTTGGCCAATAATGCGAGATGAGCGCGCAACCCCAGAGTCGGTCACGACTGGACCTAATGGTCAGGGGTCCCTTTACTTTTACATGACACAGCAAGAACAGGGGATAGTTACGCACACATTCCCACAGAGATGCGGAATTGCTATTTAAGAGCCATGCTCTGGACCGGGGGAGGTGATGGTGGGTGGAAGAAAATAAACCAAAGGAACAGAAAAGACTCTTCACGTACGCGACAACAGCAGCACAGATGCTATTAGCTCAGAGAGGGGAAAAAGAAAGAGTCTGTACCAGACAGGAATGGCAAATCAAGCTGTTAGACTATGCCAAAATGGCAAAACTGACTGGAAAGCTCAGGGATCCAGTAGACCAGGCATGTCCAACAGGTAGATAGTGATCTACCGGTAGATCACTGGATGTCTGCAGTAGATCACTGGTAGATCATTGGCTCCCCCCAAAGAAGCTGAACAACTGTGGCTCCCCTAAGAAAAGCTCAACATTTTACTTGCTCCCTGAAAAAACTCAACAACTTTGACCTGAACCCCCAAAAGGCGGGTAGATCACTGCCAGTTTTTAACTCTCTGAGTAGATCACAGTTTCTTGGGAGTTGGCCACCCCTGCAGTAGACAAAAACTTCAAGAAAGAATGGGGGAAAATTATAATGTAACAAATACTACGGACGATATGGTTAGATTTAAAATGGAGATTATGAAATAATATGCAGCTGAAAATGTTGACAATGGAGAGGACCCATGGAGGGGACGGGGGAGGGGGAGGGGAGTCTTGAGATTCAGAAAAAATCTCTCCATATGGATATGTACGGTACTTGATTTTGTTACAAACTTATTTTTCTAAACTCAAATAAAAATGATTTCAAAAAATAAAATAAACTATTTTAGATTTGCGAGCTGATTCGATGGATATGGTTCAGATTTACCAGCTATCAACAAAGGGGGTGGGGGTGGAATTCAACTTAGCATGCCCAAATCATCAAGTGAAGCTTTTCAAGACACAGAGGAGATGAGCGTTATCACCGGCTAATATCTCCAAATTTGCTCTTACTCATTCAGGGTGCGGTCCTACAGGTGCTATCACTGCGGGCCGCACTGTATTTCATTTGATTCTGTGGTTTTAATGATGTCTTACTGACATATGCTTGTTTTATTACTGATGCCATTCACTGCCCTGGGCTCCAGATTGCAGGAAGGGTGGCACAGAACGCAAATTGATACGCAAATCGAGCTGGAAGCTGCTGTTAGAGGCAGAAGAACAGACTGTGAGAAAATAGATTCTAGAAAATAGATTGGAGCTGAGGCTCCCATACTTTGGCCACCTCATGAGAAGAGAAGACTCCCTGGAAAAGCCCCTGATGTTGGGAAAGATGGAGGGCACAAGGAGAAGGGGACGACAGAGGACAAGATGGTTGGACAGTGTTCTCGAAGCTACAAACATGAGTTTGACCAAACTGTGGGAGGCAGTGGAAAACAGGAGTGCCTGGCGTGCTATGGTCCATGGGGTCACCAAGAGTCAGACACGACTAAACAACTAAACAACAACAAGCCATGTTGGTCTGACGTAGTTGAAATAAATTTTTAGAAAATTGTCCAGTAGCACCTTAGAAACCAGCTAAGTTTGTTCCGGGTATAAGCTTTCGTGGAAAGCACCACATTGAGCTGCATTAAATGGAAGTCCATCAACGTATCTGAAGGAGTGTGCATGCACACGAAAGCTTATACCCAGAACAAACTTAGTTGGTCTCTAAGGTGCTATGGGGCAATTTTTAAATTTTTTTATTTATTGTGAAAAAATAGTTGGCAACCCTAGGCACCATTGACACAAGGCGTCATAATGATAAAGGCGGGGTACGTTCTAAATTTTCCTCATGCCATTATGTGAATTTTTTAAATAAGTTAATAAGTGCTTCATGGGATTTAACAGACTGCGAAGCTAGCTGTGCAAACCTGTACGAGCACACTTAGAGGTAATTGCCACTGAGTTCAATGAGATAATCATATATAGGGCTGCAGACTAAAAACTATTATGCAACAATATAATACAGATGTTGTATTCTGTTAATTATGAGATTCAGGGATATTCTGCTCAGCTCCTCCCCACAGGTATCCGACCAGCCGCTGTGAGAACAGTCTAGATGGGCCCTTGGTCTGATCCAGAAAACTTTTAAGATAAGAACAGGTTGGAGAAGACACCAGCAGTCAGAATATGCATAGAATGTGACTGGAGGTTATTAATAAAACTCTCTTGAGAACTGTTAGAATATATTTCTTACAGATGACGGAATAGGTACAAAAACATTTTCAAAATGATGGATTTAATGTATGACTGTGTTGTTGTTGTTGTTGTTGTTTGTTGTTGTTTTACATAAGCTACCAAGGGCAAAATACTATGCATAATTGCTGGAGACTAAAGCCCACAGGACTCAATGGGATTTATTACCAAGTAAAGATGCATAGGCTTAGCCTGTTTTGTTTTACAAACTAACAGTGGAGGACTACGCTCAGGTTACTGAAAGGCAATACAAATAACAAAGCCATGAGGAGCATTTGAGGAAATTCAGATTTATTCAAGTTAAAAGGACAATGACACACACACAACACGCCCACCATTAAGTCTATATTGCTATGAACATTTAGGAAAGGTGATGCCCTTCCATTTGCTTTGAAGAAAACAGTTTTATAACTTCTTAGGCCTGACAAGGAAGTGAGTTCTTCAGTAACTATTTGTCAATTGCTTTTGAAGTTCTTCTTAACCTTCCCTCTTGTGTGAGAGATTCCATTTCAGCTGGAATTCCACTGGATTCACAAGCTACTATTCCAAAGGATCTTTTTATTCACCTGAAGTTTTATTCACCTCTCTGGCTGGGCTGCAGCCAGAGAGAAATAAATTAACTCTTCCTCTTTGCATGAGGGCTTCCTCAGTAGTGGCGCCTGCCCTGTGGAACGCCCTCCTGTCAGATGTCAAGGAAATAAACAACTACTGTATCTGACTTTTAGAAGACATCTGAAGGCAGCCCTGTTTAGGGAAGTTTTTAATGCCTGATGTTTTAATGTAATTTTAATATTTTGATGGAAGCCACCCCGAGTGGCTGGGGAAACCCAGCCAGATGGATGGGGTATAGATAATTAATTTATTATTATTATTATTATTATTATTATTATTATTAATCTTTCCATTTGCAGAGAGGAATTGGGGGCATAGCTGCCAAGTTCTCCCTTTTTTAAAGGGAAATTCCCTTATGCTGAATAGGCTTCCTCGCGAGAAAAGGGAAAACTTGGCAGCTATGATTGGGGGTCCAAGTTGCTCTGCTTTGGTATACAGTGGTACCTCAGTTTACAAACACAATTGGTTCCGGAAGACTCTACTTAACCTGAAGCAAACTTTCCCATTGAAAGTAATGGAAAGTGGATTAATCCGTTCCAGACGGGCCCGCGGAGTACTTAAACTGAAAATACTCAAACCGAGGCGTACTTAAACCGAGGTATGACTGTAATTTCCCAAGGCTTGTCAATATTAGAGTTAGAAAAATGGTATGTGGTTTCAGCTTGCCTTGGGCAAGTGTGTGTGTGCACGCACATGAGTTTAAATGTATAACGTATACTTGCAAAACATCCTCAGCTGCATTCATTTCTCTAGCAGGCTCCAGATGGCAGAGGGGGGAAAACTGAGTACTCCATAAAATCCAGAGCACTTGAAAAGTAATGACAAACAAATTACCCGCAACTCATTCAGTGCCTATGGATTTGGGGAGAAGTTGGGAAAATGTGCAACATTCCTCTGGTGGCGAGGTTTTTTAAAAAATGTATCTTTGTGACTCCTCTGAACACGTTCAACAGCTGATCATTAATGTCCCCCCAAGGCGGTGTTTTTGTACATTATATATTTGTCTCTTCCTCAGAGGCAATATTTTTTCACCTCTGTTTTATTCATTATAAGAGCCAAGCCAGCATTTGCTTGTATATTTCCCCCTTCTCCGGTTTCTTCCCTGGCCTCAGGATATTTGGTTTAATTTAATGTGAAGCTAAGCTTAATTTACTGCTGAGAATTTCAAGACGTTTTTAGACAAGAGATGCAAGCAACTTGTGAGGGCTGCAGACTTATGTCTTTAAATGTGAAGGGAGCCTCAAAGGGGGAGGGGAAAGGAAAGAGGGGAAGTTCACTTACTGTGTTTCCCCTTTTTTAAGACACCGTCTTATTGTTTTTTTTACTCAAAAAAACACACGGTGTCTTATTTTCAGGGGATGTCTTGTACCTTAAGGCCGCCTCGGAGGGGCCAGGCAGCTGGCTCGGGGTGCTGCTGGGCGCTCTGTGCGGCGCTGCAGCAGCAGCCGGTTCCAGGCACCAAGGCAGCTGCCTGTTCCGGTGGCGGGGCGGCAGGCAAAAAAGAAAAAAAGAGGCCAGGCCGCTGCGCTCCGCCCAGGGCTGCAGGGCATTACGAGCGCTCGGGGCTGCAGAGCGCTCCTCTCCACAGCTGCCGGTTCCGGTGGTGGGGCAGCAGAAAAAAAAGAGGTCAGGCTGCTGCAGGGTGTTCCGAGCGCTCGGCGCTGCGGAGCGCTCTGCTCTGCAGCTGCCGGTGGCGGGGCGGCAGGCAAAAAAAATAAAAATAAAGGGGCCAGGCCGCTGCGCTCCGCCCGGCGCTGCAGGGCGTTCTGAGCGCTCGGCACTGCGGAGCGCTCCGCTCTGCAGCTGCCTGTTCCGGTGGCGGGGCGGCAGGCAAGAAAGAAAAAAAAGAGGCCAGGCCGCTGCGCTCCGCCCAGGGCTGCAGGGCGTTACGAGCGCTCGGGGCTGCAGAGCGCTCCTCTCCACAGCTGCCGGTTCCGGTGGTGGGGCGGCAGGAAAAAAAGGAAAAAAAGAGGTCAGGCTGCTGCAGGGTGTTCCGAGCGCTCGGTGCTGTGGAGCGCTCTGCTCTGTAGCTGCTGGTGGCGGGGCGGCAGGCAAAAAAAATAAAAATAAAGAGGCCATGCCGCTGCGCTCCGCCCGGCGCTGCAGGGCGTTCCGAGCGCTCGGAGCTGCGGAGCGCTCCACTCTGCAGCTTCCTGTTCCAGTGGCGGGGCGGCAGGCAAAAAAGAAAAAAAGAGGCCAGGCCGCTGCGCTCCGCACGGCGCTGCGGAGCGCTCCGCTCTGCAGCCGTCGGTTCCGGTGGCGGGGCAGCAGGCAAAAAGAAGAGAGGCCAGGCTGCTGGCTCAGGCGCTCCGTGCGATCGCTGCTGCAGCAGCAGCCGGTTCCAGGCCCCTCTGGCTGCCTGGGTCCCGCTGGCTGGCTGGAGCGCTCGGCGGTCTCGTTCTACACGGCATGGAGGTATGCCTTATTTTCGGGGGGTGCCTTATGTTTCACTGAAGCTAAAAAATGCTGCCATGGCTTACTTTTTGACTACGTATTAAAAAAGGGGAAACACGGTAGATGAAGATGTAAATTTTAAAAGCACCTGTGTTTTCTTTATTGTAACACCCAACACATTTGGAATATAACTACTTGGCATCATCACAGGCAGTAATCACTTCATGTCTCCAGAATAAGGATTTTCTTTCACGAGAGCAACTGACAAAGAAAATTTAGTAGGGTAGCAGCGGCTGCTACCTCAAGTAATGATTTATCATACTCAGATAAATGGTTTAAATTCGGGGGTTTCCCGAATTTAAAGGATTTAAATTCGGGGGTTTCCCGCCAAAAACGGGTGGCTTGACAGCTATGGTTGGAGTTTTAATGCTAGCCAGGCTCACTTCCAATATTTGAGACTTAAACTGTGTGTCTCGATTGGGGAAGGGCTGCAGGCGAGGAGCAGGCTGGAGCAAGCTTTGGTTTTTAAAACTTAAATTTTACTTTTAAAGCCATTTCAGATTTCACTGTTGGAATTTGACCTTGAGGCATAGTAAAAAACCTTCATCTTGGTAATGACTTTTAAGACAACAATCTTACCAATTTGCTCAAACCTTCTCAGTTTTTTAAACCCTCCCAAATTAACAGGACATATAATTAAGTGTGTTGGGAGGGAATAGCTAGGAAGGCTGCAAATTTTCACACTGTAGCGTTAATTGGAAGAATTTATGTGGCAATTTCCTGCTCAAATTCATTATTTCCTAGGAATAATGATAACCAATTAGTCTGTTTTGACATATAAAGATATTACCTGAAAATGGGTTGGTAATTGTGCTTTCAGCCTAGGAATGGATGTAGAAGGTTATCTCCACATTATCTTTGCACATGTTCCTTCACTAGTCCATTACATCCAATTTCAGCATCAATCTGTGATTTTTTTTTAATCAACACAAAAAATTATATTGAAGTGTGCATTTTTTTAAAAAGTATTTTAGCTCAAAATACTCATTTCCTAATGTATTCAATGCTGAAATATGCATTTGTGTATGTGTTTTGGTACTTTTTGGGGGGGACCAGGAACAGTATTCAGAGAAGTATGAAATCTGAAGGCTACCAACCACCCAATCTGTGTATTAGTTTATTTAAATTTGCAAAGATCAAATTCCTCAAGCATTCTTATTTCTGCCATCCTTCTTTTTGCTGGTATATGCAATGGGACACTGGTTTTGTATGAAACCAATTTTGAAGTTGATGAAGGATTCAAGGTCCAAGTACTGTATGTCCTCCATGCCAAAGCCGAGGTACCCTTTGCCTGTCTAGATTCCAACGAAATTTTAACTAGATTAGAATCCAGCGAACAGCTAGATGGTGAAGATAATAACCAAGTCCTCCCCTGAACTAAATGTTCAGAGGTGTACGGAGATTCCATTTTAGCTGTCAAAGCCAATGCCTTTTGATAGACATAACCCAAGAGTCCATCTAATCCATTTTAAAAACCATCTAAGCTAGTGTCTATATCCACATCTTTTTGCGATGAATTCTGTGAGCTACTGTAGTTCTATGTGGCCCGATCATGTAGGACTGTATCCAATGAAGACATCCTCTTGGCGCCAAGGGCTTCTGCTTGTGCAATGGGACTTCTTTTCCCCACCTCCCCCCAATCTGCTCCAGGTGGTTGGGGAAACCTCCACAACAACATCCAAGAGTGTGCAAGAGGAGAGGAAGGGGAAGTTCCATTGCACAACTGGAAGTCCTTGTGCAAATTGGAAACTTCATTGGGAGCAGCTCGTAATTTCTTGTGCATGCACTAAACCAGTTGTCATGATGTGCCGTCTCCCCAAGCCACCACTCAGTCACGGACTTACCCCCCCCCCAGCCCCTTCTCCGAGGGCACACTGGGCTCTGGCAAGAACACGCAGTGTGTGGCTAGGGCTTTACACAGGCGGAACCGCTCCGTCCTGTGGGTAACATCGCTGCCACCAGGGTTCCTCCTCAGAGGCAACCCGCCAATACTATACTTTGACCCGGTAGGGTGGTCTAGCGGCCAGACTTAGATTTAGCTCTGGCGCCAGAGAAAAGGAAAACCAAACGCAGAATGCATTTAACTATTTATTAAAGTAAAAGATTTAAACAAGCAAACATAGGCTTAAGCATAAGCATAAAACATAAAACAGTTCTCACAACAAGAAAGGTTACAAAAGTAAAACAACAAAACCTTACTGAGTAACAATTGATCTCACCAGAATAGGAAAGTAACTCGGCTACGTAGTTTCCATCAGCAGGACGCAGCCATAGGCAAAGATTCACATTGTAGCAAGCCTTTCCGCCTTCAGACGGTCAGCAGGAAGACATGGCAAAACCAGGCAGGGGGCAACCTGCCAGAGCCAGCCAGTCACGAACAAAAGAGATTTCCCCTTTTATCCATTAACTCCCCCTGAGGGATTGGACCTGGGACCTTTTACAGTGGTACCTTTGGTTAAGAACTTAATTCGTTCTTAACCTGTCCGTTCTTAACCTGAAACTGTTCTTAACCTGAAGCACCACTTTAGCTAATGGGGCCTCCTGCTGCCACTGCGCTGCCACCACGCGATTTCTGTTCTCATCCTGAAGCACAGTTCTTAATCCGAGGTACTATTTCTGGGTTAACAGAGTCTGTAACCTGAAGCATTTGTAACCTGAAGCGTTTGTAACCCGAGGTACCACTGTACATGCATGCGAATGAATGTATATCTATTATTTGTTGCTCATGGTCCAGGTGTTGTCTCCAGACGATGCTTTTTTTCCCCGCAGAGGTTTTGCTTTCACTGTTTGAAAACTGTATTTTGTACTTGAAAAATTATGCCGTCCCTCAAATAGCGTATTCATTGCTATTACTATCGCTGTGTGGAATGCAAGCGGTTGGTTTCCCAAACTTGGGTCTCCAGCTGCTTTGGGACTACAATTCCCAGAATCCCTGACCACTGGTCCTCCTAGCTAGGGATGATGGGAGTTGTAGTCCAAAAACAGTTGGCGACCCAAGTTTGGGAAACTTGTAAATGGAGACAAGCAATGCAAATATTCCCTACCAATTCCATGCTTGTGCCATTTGATGATATTATTATTATTATTATTATTATTATTATTATTATTATTATTATTAAAAAGTCTTTACAGGCAAAACTCTTCCCCATTGTATTGCAGGGGTAGCCAACTGATGGTCTTCAGGAGTTGTAAGTCCCAGCTAGCATGACTAATGGCCAGGAATAATGGGAAATATTGTCCAGTATTATCTAGAGGGTACCAGATTGTGCTGGACTGCCTGGATGTAATAATGACTGGGGGTTGCTAAGCCGAAGCAGTGAACATAAATGTTTTGAACAAGCATTTCATAACCTCTGCAACATCTGATTCTTCCATGAACTTTTTGCTTTGTGTTTGCTTGCTTTTAAATTTATTTTATTCCAATGATTAAAATGGGTTGAGCAGCAATGCCTGCCCACAGTCTAGGCAGATGCATTTTTCAAAAAGCAAACAGGGCGTTGGGGACTATTGTGCAGCTTGGGCGCAGACTCCCTGATTTTCTGGATAACCACTTGAGTGATTTGAGGCCTTTTAAGCAGCCGTGGTTCTCAAATCAGGCAGGTAGCAGCAGATCTCTGTGTTAAGTAATCTGCCTCTCTGTGCAACAGAACCATCCTAGTGAAAAAGGCATGAGGAGTTTGCAGAGATCATTTACTATAGATACACACACAAACAGAACAGTTTCACATGTCACTTTGATTCACAGCCAGCCACCTGCTTATGGAAATTCCCAATTTGCACTGGCAACTGTGATAATATCTCCCAGCGATTAAGAAAACAAGAGAGTGCACAGCTCTCAAAACAAGAGGTCTGTTTCCATAATGGAATTCATGGGAGTTTCCCCATAAATGATATTTAATTGTTCTGTGTTGTTTTGCTGCTGTTCTGGCATCGCTGCCCCCTCGCACTGCCACATGTATTTTCAATTCTACATTTTTCTTTTCTGGCACAGAGTGGGTCTCGGAGTGCTGTGCTTTCTGTATGTAGATTGTGTGTGGTCCGCTGAGGATTGTGTTCAAATCAGAATGTGGGTGAAATTGCTACGGATATGAAAAAATCCCGCAACACTGAAGATTTAGGATGCTGTCTAACAAAGAGTGATGGAAGAAAATAAAAAAAAAATCTTTCCAGTAGCACCTTAGAGACCAACTAAGTTTGTAATCGGTATGAGCTTTTGTGTGCATGCACACTTCTTCAGACATTGTTGTTGTTGTTGTTGTTGTTTCGATTACGGCAGACCAACACCTGTAACTAAAGAGTGATGGGTGAGGAGCCATAGCAGGGCCAGGAAACTAGAATAAAAAGGTGTGGTTTTGTTTACTTTCTTTCAAATAAAAAGGGCATAATTTGAGTGAGGGTGCCTGTTAGATCAAAATAAAGGGATAATAATGCATTTGTGTTACAGAAGGAGATTGATGGCTCCCAGCCATTATGTGCATATTCCAGACCCTCCAAGTGTCCCTATTTTCCAGGGGCGTCCCTGATTTAGAGAAGCCGTCCCAGTTTCTGATTTGATCCTGGAATGTCCTGCTTTTCCTTAGGCTGTCCCTATTTTCATTGGGGAAATGTTAGAGGGTATGGAGTTGTGCAACCCCGAGCTGTCTGAAGGCAATCCTGTATAGTGGTACCTCTGGTTAAGAACTTAATTCATTCCGGAGATACTTTCTTAACCTGAAACTGTTCTTAACCTGAACCACCACTTTAGCTAACGGGGCCTCCTGCTGCCGCTGTGCCGACGGAGCACGATTTCTGTTCTCATCCTGAAGCAAAGTTCTTAACCTGAGGTACTATTTCTGGATTAGCAGAGTTTGTAACCTGAAGCATTTGTAACCTGAAGCGTTTGTAACCTGAGGTACCACTGTATAGGGAAGTTCTTTTTTAAAAAATGTTTTATTATGTTTTTATATATGTTGGAAGCTGGCTGGGGCATCCTAGTTCGATGTGTGGGGTATAAATAGTAAAATTATCATTAGGGAATGAGTCGTCCCTATTTTCATTGGAGAAATGTTGGAGAGTATGATAGTCTATCTCCACTGCCGGATACCTCTGAATATTAGTTGCTCTCACAAGTGGGAAGAATGCTGTTCGGTCTTGCTTGTGGTGTTTTCACAAATGTCTGTTTGGCCACGGTGAGAGCAGGCCTTTGGGCTGACCCAGCAGGACTTTTGTATGGTCAGTTAACCTGGGCTATTTTTCTGACTGAGCTGGGTTTTGAACTTTCATGCAAATGAGGAACTGGGAACTCAGAAGCAATTCCACCATTGTAAAATAAGTGCATTTCCTAATACCAGAAATGAATCACCAGTCAGTTCCCAATTGGGATATAAGAAGGCATCTGTTTCCATTCTGCCCTCCATTTGTTGTGTGCTGCATTGTTTCCATTCCGTTGCAGTTCGTCTTCTGCCAACAGTTTGTCGTACTGTTTGCTGTGGCAAAATTATGTAACTTACATAACATACGTACAGTCATTAATTGTGTGAATTACAGCAGTCACATTGCCATTATGTTATTCTACCCCATTCATTTCAATGCAAAATAAACGTCATTCAAATGGGTGGGAGTAATCAATTGCCATATTTTACATTGTATAACACACTCCCTTGTATATTGGGGACTAAAAATTTACAAAATGAGCAGAGATTGCCCAGAGTTGTTGAGCTTTGGGGGGGGAGGATTGCCCCCCCTTGGAACTACCCATGTATAAGACGAGGCCAGTTTTTAAACATTTGGTGTCAAAAAACCTCGTCTTATACATGGAAAAGGAAAAGTAGAGTACTGTACATATCTTTTGTGGATTAAAAGCAACAACAAGAGTGAATATGGATCATATTTGCTGCATTGATTTCTGTTCCAAACATGGGACAAATAAGCTGACATGGGGAATTTCCACTTCTGTTTCTGTCATAATTCTCCAACATCCCTAGTTCCCAGACATTTGTGTGTTGTGGTTTTTAATGGCTTCTGAATGAAGGATAAGACAGCAATGACATTCTGACAGGCTTAAGCCAAAACACTTTTATTCAATAGAATAAATGGTAATAACGTTCTCCCTGTTCAAACTGTCGCCATTTGTTTTTGTAATATATATCTTACATATGATTACACAATATATATGATTATATATATCTTATATATGATTACTCAGACTTTCAAGTGACATACTGCTTTGGGCAGGATGAGAAAGCGGCTAATTCTCTGCTAAATGTAGAACAATTTCACTAATTAATGCAAATTTAATACAATGGCCCTATATAAGATTATTATCACCTTCCCATTACAACAACAACTGTCTGTTTCAGAGTGTTGAAATGGTTTTTATTTCATCACCAGCCTCACCCTCCCTCTTCGTTCTTCCAACATTTGATATTTGGATGTCAAGCACTCAGTAATATCATTGCAGATTTATAGTTCAGACTTAATAAGACAAAAAAACTCCCTGTGCACGTATACATGTATCTACGGTATGTGAAGGCAGATTGCTGGCTGGCACAGATTTCAGCCATGTTGAGCATAACTATTTTGTATTTTGTTTTGCTGTGAGGAAAGATCTAGGCCCTAGAGGGAGACTAAATGTAGCCTGATATTTTTACATAAGCTTCAAATCAATCTTCCAAAAAAGATTACTGTAAACCGTTCTTCTTTGGAGGAGAAGCTGTTTCAGATGCCACCACACCCAAAGGCCAAAGATGGTTTTTTATTGGCAATATTACCTGTACTTTGGGCAAATCGGATGCCACACACGTACACACTTGTGAAATACCTGCTGTGAAGCAGGAAAGACAAGTCGTGTTAAAGAAATGAATACCAAGGAGAAGGATGATCATAAAAAGGTCTTGAGGTGCAATCCCAAGGGCCATAGGATCTCATGGAACTGCTCTACATCACCAGAACTTGAGATACAGTACGCAACCAGCATAACAGTTATGGTAGCCGATGGGTTGAAGTGAGATAGTAGTTGCACGGGGGAGCAGAATGTCAGATGTCTTCAACGTTTCTTGAGTCCACAGCTCCCATGGCCAACTACATTCTTTCTGCGGCACCCCTGTGGGGTTCAGGAGCCCAGTTATGTCACCCCTTGCCTGCAGAGCTAGCAGCCCTTCACCCTTTTTCGAACAACCTCCCTTGTGGTGGGTTCCCTCTGCCTCCTCTCCTCTCCCCTCTCCTTTGGAGTCCACAAGGCTGCCACCGCTGGTCTCTGAGCCACCACCCCCTGCCCTAAAGAGAGGTGCACCCTCACACTGCCCCACAGGAGCCTGGGAAGAGGATGCCGTGAGATGTGGTACGCTATTTAATTGGGAGCAGATAGCGGGGTGAGTCCAGCTCATTATTAACTGGTGGTTAGTGGTAGGTCCGCCACAAGGGGGCAACCAGGAAAGTCATTTGGCCCAGGGCACGTTTTGGAGACGTGCTACTGTTTTGACATTTGAAATGTTTCACAACTTGCTTTCATGAACATCAGACCCAATTGTGACACACTCTGTCGGCTTAGAGCTGCAAATTCAAACAAAGAAGACTTATGATATGGTAGAAGGCATTTCTCTTTCGTTAACCAATTACAGATTTGTCATATGAGCTGTGGCATGAAAGTGAGGTTTTCTCCCTCAACAATTAGTACGCTTGACAGAAAAGTTGTAACCCCCCCCCCTCTCTTTGGTGCCTTATTTTGTTTTGTTGAACAGAAGTTGTTATATACAGTATACCCAATTTTTCCCCAGCCACATTTGCTCCCAAAATGACCCAAAGTGTTCCTGCACAAAGGTACAATATAATCAGGGATATGTTGCAGTACAGTGGAACCTCGGTTTATGAACACCTCGGTTTACGAATTTTCGGTTTACGAACGCCGCGGACTCATCTGGAACAGATTAATTCACTTTCCATTACTTTCAATGGGAAAGTTCGCTTCAGTTTATGAACGCTTCAGTTTATGAACAGACTTCCGGAACCAATTACACCCATGCTTCGGGTTAAGTATGCTTCAGGTTGAGTACTCCGTGGACCCGTCTGGAACGGATTAATCCACTTTCCATTACTTTCAATGGGAAAATAAAAAAAATTCCTTCAATAGCACCTTAAAGACCAACTAAGTTTTTATTTTGGTATGAGCTTTCGTGTGCATGCACACTTCGTCAGATATCTTTAAGGTGCTACTGAAGGATTTTTTTTTATTTTGCTTCGACTCAGACCAACACGGCTACCTACCTGTAACTTTCAATGGGAAAGTTCACTTCAGTTTATGAACAGACTTCCAGAACCAATTGTGTTCATAAACTGAGGTACCACTGTATGTGTGTATAAGCAGGGAGTCGGTCTTTTCTATCCTGGGATGATACATAGTCCAGGCTCTTTTCTCCAGAGGGAGGAGACAAAAAGAACTGCAGATGAACGCAGCAATTGGCTGAAGACAAAGATGCCAACACACAGAAACAGTCGCTCTTCTGTGAAGTAATGCACTTAATTTTGAGAAGAAAATCCAGAAGAGTTTTAAGGGAGCAGGCAATCCTCAAGCAAATGGCAAGAGTTAAAAAGCTTCTCTTTCCACATGTGGTATGTGTTAGTCTAAACCCAAAGCAAATGGGGGGTGGGGTGGAATATTGGGATTAAGCTCTGAGATGCAAAACGCTTATCAGGTGGAACAGCTACCGGTACATCTTCTGTTTACCGCCACCATCCTTTGATCAGGAGGCAGCATTCTTGGTGAATTAAGCATTTCGATGCAAACTCCCCCTGCTCCCCCAGCAATCTGCTTCGCTTCTGCTGTGGCGAGGAAGGGATAAACGGAGCATTCAGCAATGTTAGACATGGTTCAGGCCGTAATTGTGCATGATATGCTATCGTGACATTATACCATAGACCACTTCGGGGCATGGACTGATCAGTTTAATGACTGTATGGTCCTTTGATGCCCCACGAAATGGTAAACGGGACCTTTGATAGCGCATGTAACTGGCCCCATGAAATGTAGCGCCTGTTTGACAAGGAAGCAACACGCCGGTCAGCTGATTCACACACTTTTATAAGGAGTATGATGCAATGTCAGCATTTAACAATCGCCTTTGCTTTAGACAAAAAAAAAATCATTCTTTGAGAGCGAAATTTCAGTAGCATACCAAAGGTCAGGATGTGGCATGTAAAATATCCACTGGGCTTGGGTCAGCGTTTTTTTCAGAGGCTATAATATAATTCTGACACGAGAGGCAAAGGGTGGGAGGATGGAAGCAATGGAAGAATATGCAGAATATGCAGAAACAACGGGAGACAGGGAAGGCCACAAATAAGGGCTTCAAATCACTGTTTTATTGTATTGCCCATTTTGAAAATCAATGAAATTTGGAAACAGGGAGGAAAAAACAAACAGTGCAAATAGCTGGAAAAACAAAGCCCAGCAATTGTTCACTTATATAAAGGAAAAAATGGGTGCTGGCAGCTATTATATCATTGGCAAACATTGCTTGCTTGTTACAGTGCAGCTGGGTTATACAAAACACCCTTATGACAGATGACAATCCAGGATTGGGGCATTGGCAATTAAAAAAAAATCCCTATGAAAGTTGTGGCATTTTATTTTATTTTGTAAAATTAAATGTTGGGGGTGATTTTCAAGCCTGTTTAGTTTATTTTTATTAACCTATTTCTTCTTTATCTTTGTTCATGTATTACAAGTTTTTTAAAAAAGATATTTCGCCTCACTTTTTCTTGTTTTAAAGGGTGCAAAATACACATCGTCTCTGCAAGATATGGAACCTGGCTCTCTGCTGCATCCATGCTCTAGCTATGTGTGGCACTTTGAGTTTCTGAAGGAAGAAAGGTGGGAATTTAGACAATTGTCTGTTCTGGAGGGACCTTTGAAAAAGTAAGGGTTGTCTCAAACAACAGCTCTGAAGCATAAGGGCTGGGAATTGATGGGAGTTCCTTGCAATTGGGATAATGTGATTTCCTTTCACATATCTCATCTGTGGCTCTAAGATTTGCTCTTCCTGCTCCAAGGCACTTTAAAGGTAAGGACCTCTGGCCAGTTAAGTCCAGTCAAAGGTGACTATGGGGTTGCACCACTCATCTTGCTTTTCAGGTGGAGGGAGCTGGCATTTGTCCACAGACATCTTTCTGAGTCATGTGGCCCAGCATGACTAAACCGCTTCTGGCGCAATGGGACACCATGTCGGAAACCAGAGCGCTCGGAAATGCCATTTATTTCCCCATCACAGCAGCACCTATTTATCTACTTGCAGTTGTGTGCTTTTGAACTGCTAGGTTGGCAGGAGCTGGGACAGAGCAATGGGAGCTCACCTTGTCATGGGGATTCAACTGCTGACCTTCTGATTGGCAAGCCCACTGATAGGTCCACCTGCCATTGTGAGGCTCAAAGCAATGAAGGCTCCCCAGCTGTTGCCATTGGCTGTGGGTTTCTGGTGATGTCACAAAAGCACTTGGCAACTGAGTGGATATCAAGGCAGGCCAAGGGGAAAGCCCCTTTCTATTTCCAGCAGGACACACCTGGCTATGGATGGTGAATGGAAGGAGGTAATCCTCTGGCAGTGGGATGCTAGGGAGCAAGTTTGCTTGCTTGAAGGCTGCTGGTATCTGATTGGAAGCTGGCGGACATCTCATGATGGACCTAAAAGTGGCCTCTGGCATAATTGGACGCTGTGACGGAATCCAGAGCACACGGAAACACCATTTACTTTCCTGCCACAGTGGGACCTATTTACCTATTTGCACTGGTGTGCTTTCGAACTGCTAGGTAGGTAGGAGCTGGGACAGAGCAACGGGAGCTCACCCCATCACGGGGATTCAAACCACTGACCTTCTGATTGGCAAGCCCCAGAGGCTCAGTTGTTTAGACCACAGCACCAGCCGTGTCCCTTTTACCTTTACCTTCCAAGGCACTTACTGCCTGCCTATTCCTAAGCATTCTTGGCCATCCTCAACATTGCAGTTGAACATTGCAGTTGCTTTCCATGCCAGGTAAAGATTCAGCTATGGGAAGAACTACAGGAACTACAGGAAGGCAAGCTAGAAGACAAGAGCCCTCCATTCAAACATTGTTTTCGAGCTAGGTGTGTAATAATCCTGCGCTATGAGACAATCCTCACAGGAATTCAGTTTCATGGTCCAATGTAGTAACATTAAAAACGTCCCTAAACTGGGCTGCCTTCAAATGTCTTCTAAAAGTCAGATAGTTGTTTATTTCCTTGACATCTGATGGGAAGGCATTCCACAGGGCAGGCGCCACTACCGAGAAGGCCCTCTGCCTGGTTCCCTGTAACCTCACTTCTTGCAGTGAAGGAACTTCCAGAAGGCCCTCAGAGCAGGGACCAAGCAGCGGGAGCTCACCCCGCCGCGGGGATTCGAACCGCCGACCTTCTGATCGGTAAGCCCTAGGCTCTGTGGTTTACTTAACTAATTCCTAATTCACAAGAAGTTTAATCAGGAGTCTTTGGTGAGGTATTTTGACTCACAGTCACACCAGTTACAGCTGACCATGAACAATGTATCACCTAAAGCTTTAGTTAAATAGCCTGGTGGTGATTTAAATTATGTGAAGGTTGGAGCTTTTCTTAGAAACTCTAGCACAAGCCTTGCAACATTTTTACAGGTAAAAACAGGGGCAAACAGTGAAGCACAACAAATAAAGAAATTAACTCCTGAATAAGCATTCAGTGCTGTTGCCCTTTTAAGGTCAGGGAATTTGGACCTGGGTGATCTTCCTCTCCATGATTAGAAGGGTTGTGATCAGTATTTGGGCCTAGCATGTGACAACTGGTAAGTCTAACAAAGCGCACAGAGGAAGGTAAACCCTGCTTGTGCAACTGAACTTGTTGAGCAAGTCACATTTTTAATGGCTGACCCATAAATTCTGTATGAATTTCCAATGCCTTTTTCTCTTCATCTCCTATGCATGACTGAAAACCACTCTGCATTTTATGCCACAATAAAATGCTCTTTTATACTTCTAAATAGCCCGTTATCAAAGGACATCCCTGATCTTTATCCTTCCAGTCTATTCTTTATGAGTCTGTGTCTCATTCTTCGGAAGACAGAACAGAGTTCCCAGCAGTGGTGTTTGTTGAAAATGTTTATTCAAAAAAAAAAATGCACCCTTCACCAAACTACCTGGTAGCCTTTTGTTCAATTGATGCTTGAGAGGTAATCAGATCATCCACGATTGTTTGCCCTTTTGAAATAACAGACATCCAATAGGTGCAAGTGGAGGGAATGTTAAGTCTCCCTGCACAGCGGGTAATGATAATTTAAGAAACAACCAAAAAGCCCGTGAAACTCTATCCTTCGGGGAAGGATGGCCTGGTTTTGCTTAGGTAAAAGGGATTCAGTTAACGGGGCAGCAAGTTACATCAGGTCTTCGCCTGCCTTTATAAACTGAGAAGGACAAAGATCATAGGCAAGTGAAATCCTGCCAGTAAAACAAAGGCAAGTTAAGAGAAAGGAACAGATGAAAAGGAAGTGTCTCGTTTCTCATTTCATTCATGGGATTATTCTAGACGATGACTTCTTCTTTTGTGGTTCGGCGGTTGGCTGGACAGATTCATTACAGGAACTTAGCTTTTGCAACAGTTCAAGCCCGAGTCAGCGGCGGCTGGTGCCCCATGGAACTGGGAGAGAAAGCATGGAAGTAGGGCTGCCATACGTCTCAATTTTCCTAGACATTACTGGGGTTTTAAAGGCGGAAGTAACGTCTGGGGACAACCCGGAAGGCAGCGGGTTGTCCTGGATCTTCGTGTATGGAAAAATCACGTAACGGAAAATCACGGCTTATTATTATTATTATTTATTATTTATACCCTGCCCATCTGGCCGGGTTCTCCCAGCCACTCTGGGCAGCTTCCAACAAAATATTAAAATACAGAAATCCATCAAACATTAAAAGCTTCCCTAAACAGGGCTGCCTTGAGATGCCTTCTAAAGGTCTGGTAGTTGTTGTTCTCTTTGACCTCTGGTGGGAGGGCGTACCACAGGGTGGGTGCCACTACCGAGAAGGCCCTCTGCCTGGTTCCCTGTAACTTCCCTGTAGCTTGTCTAAAGTAAGCTCAACAACTTTTGGGTTTTCCTCTAAAAAGCTCAACAAATTTGGGGTCTTTCTTTTTTAAAAGTTCTGGTTGAAATAGAGCAACCCTAAGGCAGCGCGGGAGCCAATGACAAGCAAAGCCAGAGAAAATGGTGGCCAAGGCCAACTCAGTCTGGTTTTGTCCCCATCCTCTTCCCTACAAGAACAATACTGAAATTAAAGAGGAAAGATAGTGACAGCCACAGCCTCCCTTAACCCAAGACTGGTTGAAAGTATAGAGGCAGGGTGGTTGGGACTGGCTGGGGGCAGTCTGAGGTTGGTGGAGCAGTGCTTTGTTCGCCCTCAATTGACTCTAGGGAAATTAGAGAAGCAGCTGCAAGAACGGTATTACATACCACACTTTTACTTCTCTCCCCGTTCCATTCCTAAGGACTGCTGCGTCCAATAAAGAAATGGGGCTTGACTGCTATGCCAGGGCACTCACAAACATTCTTAGTGTTAGTTATTAATGCCTTCCGAATCAATCCATCTTGATGAATGGCACCGTTTCAGTACCTTGAAATGCAGGAACGGCTTAACAGTCTGAAAGCACATAATTCATTACTGGTGATTATGAAGTAATAGAACAAGTAATAGAACATAAGTACATACCCTCCGACATTTCTCCCATGAAAATAGGGAAGTCCCATTCCATAATGATATTTTTACTATTTATACCTCACACATCTTACTGCGTCACCCCAGCCACTCTGGGCAGCTTCCAACATAATATAAAAACATAAGAAAACATTAAACATTAACAAAAATCTTCCCTTCACAGGATTGCCTTCAGACGGCTCGGAGGTCGGGTAACTCCATACCCTCTAACATTTTTCCAATGAAAATAGGGATAGCCTATGGAAAAGTGGGACATTCTGAGATCAAAACAGAAACTGGGATGGCTTCTCTAAATCAGGGATGTCCCTGGAAAATAGGAACACTTGGAGGGTCTGTAAGTAGTAGTACAGTACAGAAAGGAGTAGGCATATATATTGAGGCAATGGACTCTTACGTAACAACGGTGCTTAATGTTGCCATGACAGCAGCAAGATTCCTAATTAATGTTGCTTCTGCTAAATGACAGCCTCAGGATGTCTTGATCACACACATTTTAGGGGAAGCAGAAACCACAGAGGGATTGCAGGTTTTCTGTTAATTTTCCCTGTTTGTACCATCTCCCATGGTGCACCTCACCCCATCAGTTCTGGCATTTCTTATCTTCCGCGATTGTCCTGATCTTGGGCCTCAACCACCACGAGTGTTGGTGTCAGGCCCTCTCAGATGCCCCCCCCCCACAATAAAAACAAAAAACGATAAAATACGAAAATGAAACAGAGTGAGAAAAATTGAATTTTCTTTTTAGGAAATACTTCCCTGGCCTTTTTTGTGTGCAAATGCACTAATTATCGAGGTGAAACCTCAGTTTTATGCAATGTTGCAGTTGATAATAAAGCATATGACGAGAAATCTGTCTCAGTTAGCAACAACAGTCATAAAAAGCTCTTACCAAAATGCACCTCTTACTTACTTCAATTTGCAGCTCTAAGCTGAGAGAGCATGTCACAATGTGGTCTGATGCTCATAAAAACAGGTAGTGAAACGTTTCAACTGGCAAAAAATTAATGTGGCTGAATCTGAGGCCCACTTTGAGCTTGAGGCCCCAGGCCAAATGGCCCTTCTGCCCCTCCTTCTCCATCCTTGCTTTTCCAGGTTGTCCCATTCATTGCAGTAAAGGCAGCCAGTCTGCATGCTTGCACGCCAACGCATGTGCAAGTGGTCTGACTGCTTCTGTTGCAGTAACTGAGGCAGCCCTCATAGTTAGGAGTGCAGTGGTCTACTCATGCAAGGAGTGTGGGATGAGCTGCCCATTCGCAGGGGCAGAGGAAGGGGGCGGTGGGGGCAGCTCGCCCCGAGTGTCATCACTGAGGGGGGTGACATTTGGCATGCCACCTGCTGGCAACTCCCAAGCCTACCCTGAGCCATTGGGGGAAGGGGTGAAAAGGGGTGAAGCTGCGTCGCCTTGCCGGTGGCCTTTTCCCCTTCCCCCTTCGTTTTGACAGCTCGGGGGAGGCTTGGGAGTCGCAGGCGGGCGGTGCGCCATTGCCCCCCACTCCTGGGCTGCTTCCGAGGGGGGAGCCTCCCCTGAGCTGCCAAAAGGAAGAGGGAAGGCTGCTGACAAAGCAGCACTTTTCCCTCCCCCCCCCCCTGCCCAAGAAGCAGCCCGCCATGGGCGGCTCGCCCCCGCCCCCATTGCCCTGCCCCCATGTGCACAGCATGTGCGCTGCTCCAGGTGCCGGGGCAGCTAGCTCCGCCTCTGCCCATTCACATGATATAGCAAGAGCTACCTTGCTCCAGGTGTGCTTCAAGGATAAAGTGACTGTGGCTCCATTCTGTCAATTGAGAGTTTATATTTTGTACTCGCTGCTCATGTGAATGAGCCACTAACTAGAGGAGGAAACTGAAGTGCCTCCAGACTGACAGCATTTTGCAAGAGGGATTTGAGCGCGTAACTGAAATTTAGGTTTGTGCAATTAATTATGCCCTCTGCTAAAAGTGGCAACGTTGCTTCTTCATTCATTTAGGAAACTGAGCGAATGTGTCACTTATGGCCTCATTTACCAGCATGGTATTTGTCAAGGAATTACAAATTTGAAATTATACGCTTGTCAGGAACTTATATGCTAAGCTTTTTTTTTTTCCTGTTCATGCAAAGTACCTGGTTCTTTCACATCATCATCCTGCTGTCCATCCAACTATTATCCTATTGATCTACTGTATATGCTTTTTATATTCTTTGTCAGCAATGCCATAACACATTTAGGGGCACCTCCCCCCTGTTTTTGCAAGGGTATTTGGCAACATGCCATTGATGCAATAATAGTTTTGGATTTATATTGGAGTGTCCACAGATTATCTGTTGTTTTGTGGTGAGGTTGCGATGCCACCACATTTTTGCCATCTGGAGGGGCACCCCTGAAATCTAACGCAACCAAAAGGAGAACAAAAAAAAACCCCACCGCAACATTTGCAGCAGAAAATGTCACAGGATTTCAGAAGGAAGCTACAAGAAATGAACTGAAAGGAAATGAAGCAATATGTCCACCCCAAAACATGTGCAGGCACAAACAGTATTGAAAGTGGGAAGGTGCATAACTGTCCCCATACCATCTGAGCACAAGTAAGAGAGCCAGTGTGGTGTAGTGGTTCGGGTGTCAGAATAGAACCTGGGAGACCAGAGTTCAAATCCCCGCTTGGCCGTGAAGTTCACTGGGCCAGTCACTGCCTCTTAGCCTAACCTACCTCACAGGTTCCTTTGGGGATTAAAGGAGCAAGGGAAGAATCATGTACACCACGGGTGTCAAACACAAGGCCCGGGGGCCAAATCCGGCCCGCCAGACCTCGTCATGTGGCCCGCCGAGCGCCCCAGCCAGCGGGACCCAGCAGCGGGACCTTGCTGCTGAAGTGCTGCGCCGACAAAGCGCCGACAAACAGCTGGGGCCTGGGGATGTTAGAAAGGCGCTGCGTGGAGCGCCCCGAGCCACTGCAGGAGAAGGAGGAGGCAGCTTGCCGGGTCAGGGCCCAGCAGCGCCGCACGGAGAGTGCCGAGCCTCTGGGACGCAGCAGTGCTCTGTAGCACTTTGAACCGTCCTCCTCCTGCCACAGCTCGGCGCCTGGAAACGGCTGCTGCTGCTGAAGCACAGACAAAGCACCCAGCAGCGCCGCGTGGAGCTGCATGTAGAAGGACCCCAGCATCTCCAGGTACCAGTAGCTCTGCAAAGCTCCTGCATGAAACCCTAGCGAGCCTCCACCACCCAGTGCAGTTACCAAAAATCATTTTTCAATAAATTGTACAATAATTGTACATTTGAATATCTACTTGCCATTATTCTGACTATGTTTCTGCTTTCAGAGCTAGTTATTACTGACATTATTACAAAAAAACCCAGTAATAATTGAATGCAGTGACAATAATTTATGATAATAAAGAGTGGACACATAGTCCTACAGATACAACCGGCCCTTTGAGGGTGACCAAACTGCTGATGCGGCCCCCGATGAATTTGAGTTTGACACACCTGATGTACACCACCTTGAACTCCTTGAAGCCAAAGGTACTATACGAATGCAAGAAATAAACAGAATAAATGCACAGTGTAATATAAAGGACATCTCGTGGGGACCTGCATTGCTCTTCCCTTTTGCAAATACCTCTACTTACGAATTTAATGCGTTCCAAACGCACATTCGTAAGTCGAAAAAAATTGTAAGTCGAATCCCATAGGAATGCATTGGGAGAAAAAAATCGTAAGTCGAAGCAACCCTATCTAAAAATTCGTAAGTAGAAAAAATCCTATCTAAACCGCATCCAAGATGGCGGACGGAGCTCCGTTCGTAAGTAGAAACATTCATAAGTAGAGTTATTCATAAGTAGAGGTACCACTGTACAGTCATACCTCGGAAGTCAAATGCCTTGTGAGACAAACGTTTTGGCTCCCAAACACGGAAGTGATTGTTCCAGTTTGCGAATGTTCTTTGGAACCCGAACATCCGTCGCTGCTCCCATGGCTTCTGACTGGCTGCAGGACTTCCGGAACGGATTCTGTTCGACTTCTGAGGTACGACCGTAAACAGTATATGCAGTCCCTCTTGCAAAAAGCTTTCTACCCTCAGTGCTGACTAAAGTTAACTTACGTGTGCTGCTCTGTTTAATTTTTTTAATCCGTAGCTCTTACTGTGTGAGAGTGAAATGATTTTTGTGTACGAATAGGAACAGTATTTACATGTCACTTGAATTCGATTTTCTGTTCTTAATTTATTTTCCTTCTGATGTTGTAGAAACACATTTTTTAATTAAAAAATATATATGGGGGGGGTCATGCCTTGGGGCATAGGACTCCTCTGAACGCAACATCAGATTAGCAGATATGTTCAAACTGAACCAGAGTTGAATATTTGTTTGAGGTACTTATTCATGTCTACTTAAAAGGGTGTGCTTGGCTTATAATGGTGTTTAATTACGTCTTGTATGTTTTGGACTCAAAACCACTCTGCAACAGCTCCTACTATAACCTAAATTAACCAACCTAACTTCAAGGCCATGCGTCTGGATGACTCTGCAAAAAAGAAGCAGAGTCTTCAGCCTGACTGGTCTGCTCTAGACTCTAGCCATGATTAATCTTCCCACAAGTTTTGTGGTTTGCAAATAAACATCTGGTAGTCAGTTCCACGTCACACATTATGAGCGATCTTGTCACTACTCACAGGACAGAGGCTGGCTGAGTCACAGAGCAGAAGGGCCGGAGAGACATGTTTGGATTTAATGTGCAAGGTTGCAGCTCTCACAGTTTTCTTTTAAGGTGCACCTCCCGACTGTACGGACAGACAAACAAGATTCAGGATTGGTTAGGCTGTGCCAGCGGAGACCCTTGCAGGGAAGCGCTTGCAGCAACACAGCCGCGGGGCACACATCAACAGACACCATTTGCAGATGTTGCAACAGCCGAGCACAGGCCATCAGTTACATCTGCTAAAATGTGGGCTGGAAAAGATAGAGGCTGCCACAAAAATGTAGCTGGTTTTCTACCTTCAGCTTGGCAGGCAGGTCACATGCTGTCCAGGCCTGTTGTGCATCCGCCTCTCATGCCCAATCATTAGGCATTTGCAGGCTTTGCAATTAGCCAGGCGCCAGGCGCATTTTGCACCTCGCTTTCGACCGCTTGCAACCCAAGTGGAGGTCTTTAAGCAGAGGCTTGACAGGCATATGTCAAGAATGCTTTGGTGGTGTTTCCTGCTTGGCAGGGGGTTGGACTGGATGGCCCTTGTGGTCTCTTCCAACTCTATGATGCTATGATTCTATGAAGTGAAGATGCCTAGGCAACCAGAATGGCTCCACCATCTGGAGGTGTATGCCTGAGGATCCTTGAATGTTGGACTCTTTTCACACACTAACACCCCATTCTGTAGAAGTCTATCTTTGTGTTCTATCAGAACTAGCCAGATGTTTAACAGAGAATCAATCACAGTCAGTCTATCATTCGACAAACAAGACTTTAGAGCCATCTTGCCCCCAAACGGCAACTAGACATTCTGTTTCAGTGACTGTAACCTTGGTTTAAGTAGGGTTGCCATATTTCAACAATCAAAATCCAGACACAAATGTTGTTGAGTGGATGTAACTGGGCATTGCAAGTGTTTTAAATGGCTGCTGTTTGGTTGATTGCAATACTCTTTGAGAGGCAGTCTTGCCTGAAAAGCAGTACAGAAGTCTTTTTAATGAATGAATGTGCACATAAAATAATACATCTTAGTGGTTCTTAGTAAGAAATATAAGTGGTGAATAGTTATATAGCCTATTGCCTTCCTTCCCCCCTAATTTAACATATTGCTTCCAAAATAATGTTGTGTAAGGCTGCAATTCTAACCCCACTTACCTGCGAGTAAGCTCTACTGAATTCCATAGGACTTACTTACTAATAGACATGGTTAGGCTGGTGCTGCAAATAAACTTTTTACGAGAGTGACAGGATAGGTGTTATCATTTGGGGTATTTGTTTTCTACTTGAAGCAGTGTTTGAAACGCCCATTGTTCTAGGCGCATTTTGCAACAGGGAATTTCATTAGTGTGAGCAGTTTCTGAGCTCTGGGTGAAGTACTGCGACTAAGATTTCAGACTAAAACTGCACATTGGAAGGGAAGGACCTTTTCCTGCCTCCCCACTTCCAGCCACTCTCTGAAGACTGGAGAAGAGACCCTCTGAAGAATATTAGGGGGGTGAGCAGGGGACAGACTAGACTATGTGAAAAATGAACATAATATTTTAGCTGCAGTTCATTCATTTTTAGCTTTGTATTCTTGTTACAAGAAAGCACACCAAGACTGCCCGTTGTTGCACCCCATAACCTGGGTTTAAGGTGCCATTTAGCTGCTAACTTTCATATCTCTGTTTCTAATGCTGACTTGAAGTAAATTTCTGGCATTCAGGGGGCAAGAGGCCAACCGGGCAAAAGACATTTATTATTGCCTCCTGGTTTGTGATCCACTTTTAAAATTCAGCTGCTTTCAATTACAGTCATACCTGTTGAATCCTGACAAGACAGAAGTACTGTTTTTGGGGGACAGGGGGCGGGCGGGTGTGGGGGACTCCCTGGTCTGTTTTTGGGGGACAGGGGGCGGGCGGGTGTGGGGGACTCCCTTGTCCTGAATGGGGTCACTGTGCCCCTGAAGGACCAGGTGCGCAGCCTGGGAGTCATTTTGGACTCACAGCTGTCCATGGAGGCACAGGTTAATTCTGTGTCCAGGGCGGCTGTCTATCAGCTCCATCTGGTACGCAGGCCGAGACCCTACCTGCCCACAGTCTCACCAGAGTGGTGCATGCTCTAGTTATCTCCCGCTTGGACTACTGCAATGCACTCTACCTTAGAAGCTACCTTTGAAGGTGACCCGGAAACTGCAATTAATCCAGAATGAGACAGCTAGACTGGTGACTGGGAGTGGCCGCCGAGACCACATAACACCGGTCCTAAGAGACCTACATTGGCTCCCAGTACGTTTCCGCGCACAATTCAAAGTGTTGGTGCTGACCTTTAAAGCCCTAAACGGCCTCGGTCCTATATACCCAAAGGAGCGCCTCCACCCCCATCGTTTAGCCCGGACACTGAGATCCAGCGCCGAGGTTCCCTCACTGCGAGAAGCAAAGCTACAGGGAACCAGGCAGAGGGCCTTTTCGGTAGTGGCGCCCGCCCTGTGGAATGCCCTCCCATCGGAGGTCAAAGGAGATAAAAAACTACCTGACATTTAGAAAACACCTAAAGGCAGCCCTGTTTAGGGAAGTTTTTAATCTGTGATATTTAAATGTATTTTGGTATTTGCTGGAAGCCGCCCAGAGTGGTGGGGGAAACCCAGCCAGATGGGCGGGGTATAAATAAATAAATAAATAAATAAATAAATAAATAAATAAATAATACCTCGGTCTAAATACGCTTCAGTTTGAGTACTTTCAGTTTAAGTACTCTGCGGACCGGTCTGGAATGGATTAATCCACTTTCCATTACTTTCAATGGGAAAGTTCACTTCAGGTTAAGTATGCTTCAGGTTAAGTACAGACTTCCGGAACCAATTGTGTACTAAAACCGAGGTACCACTGTACTATAATGCTTTTTAATCAAAAATGCAAATGCCCACTGTTTTTCAATCACGCCAACTTCAAGCTTTACAGCCAAACTAGGCATCACTGATGCTAGTATTTTCTCATATTGTCGAGGAGGGAAAAAACAGTAGACACATATATAAGCAGTTAAATAATCTATATTGCAAACCAAGTAGCCATTGCGGCCCTGCAAAATGAGCATGATGGTGATCGATAGCTCATCAGCAGATCAGCAAAAGCATCTTTGGTCATAAATGTAGCATCTCACGCTGCTGTTTCCCACCCACGCATTGTCTGCCCGTCTGAAGGATGTAATTCAGGTTCTGTGAATAGGGCTTCCATTACAAAATGACACAGAATGTAGTTGGTTTGCTCTGGCGTATCTGCAGTCTGGGGAAGGAAGAGGTGATAAACTTGTTTCCCCGTTTTTTCAGATGGACAAATTTACATGGATCCATGCTGTGAAATTACAGTGATTGTTTTTCTCTCTTATAATTTCTGCGCTGAAAACTCACAGGCCACTTATTTACAAGATTCTGCACTAGTGGCCCAATAGCTTAGACTTAGAGAACAAGACAAAATGCCATCGATGGCATACAAAAATAAGAATGCCATTAACAGCAAACCCCCACCCCCCACAAAAGATGAGCTTTATTTATGATAGCAGTCATTAGCATCGCGCAGTGATTCCTGAAGATACTACCAACCCCTGTTCTTCTTTATACTAATAAATGCTCAGCTATCCTGAGCTGACATAGTCATATAATCATTCATTGACTAATAAACACAATTAGCAGCAGCTGCATATAAGAGAGGCAGGCTGTATCATCGTTTAACTGTTTCCTTTCTGAAAGCTGGAAGAGAGTTAGGTTTCAAACCGATGTATTCCTTTATTGTGCATGAGGGACCGAGGGGAAAGTGCATGAGCAGAAAGCAAGGCGGTGTGGTACAGTGGTTAGGATCGGCTGGGGAGTCGGGTCAAATTCCCACTCAGTCACAAAGCTCACCTTTCCTCTGTCATTTCTTTCCAGCTTAATACACCGCACAGGGGGGTTATGAAGATAAAAGGAAGGGACAAAGGTACCCAACTGAGCTCCTTGGAAGGTAAATAATAATTTATTTACTTTATTTCATAAAATGTATACACTGCTTGATTATAAAAAGCAACAACCTCAAAGTGGTTTTTAGGTAAAATTCTAAGAAATTGCTTGAGAGCGGGCAAAACTACAGTGTCCAGATTTTTCTGTCTTCTGGTTTCCAATACAGTACTGTAATAGGAAACCACATAATGCCAAGGGCAGAAACCAGTGGTATTTCAAATAGTTTCGCCCATTTCATGAGCTTTCCACACTAAAAGGTATTATTTGAATATAAGGGGATAAAGTTGCTGAACACGTTGGAACTGACCCACCAAAATTAATGGATAAACCATTATTTGACAAAAAAAATGAACGTATTGCCTAGAATGTTATTTTTGTTTCAAACAATTCCGGTGATTGGCAAGGCAGATTGTTTCAATGTATGGCAAAAAGATATTTCTAAATATATTTGGCAAGGGAAAAAACTGAGAATAAAATATAAAATATTGATAGAGGCAAAAGAGAGAGAAGGTTTCTCCCTGCCGGATATGAGATTATACTATGAAGCATCTTGTCTTTGTTGGTTGAAGGAATGGATGACATTGGAGAATTCACATATTCTAGACTTAGAAGGTCATGATAAAATTTTTGGTTGGCACATTTATCTATGGTATGAAAAGGTGGAAGTACATAAAGGATTTACAAATCATATAATTAGGAAAAAATTATATAGAATATGGGATAAATACCGGTACAAAAATCTGTTAGAGGTAAAAACACCACTTTGGCTCTCACCGTTGGAAGCTACAGTGGTAAAGAAAAAAATATGATAGAAGGGTGGACATCTTATAGAAATTTAAGTAAAACAAGAGGGAGGACAGTATAAATTAAAAGAAATTAAGGAATTATCAGGAAAATTAACATGGATACAATATCATCATTTGAATGAAGTCTTTAAGAAAAATAGGATATGAGGGTTTGGGGAACAAATAGCACAACTAGAGAGAGACCTGTTGGAATGTATTGTAGAAGTGTTGTCTAAAATGTATAAGATATTACTGGAATGGGAGACAAAGGATGAGCAAGTAAAATCCTCAATGATACATTGGACAATAGATATTGGTCATAATATAGATATGGAAGCATGGGAATGATTGTGGAATATGGATATAAAATTTACAGCATGTTACGGTCTAAGAGAAAATGATATAAAAATGATATATTGATAGTACCTAACACAAAGTAAGTTAGCAAAAATGTATCAATCCAAATCAAATAAGTGTTGGAAATGCAAAGAGAAAAGGTTCTTTTTATCATATGTGGTGGTCTTGTACTAAGGTTAAAGCTTAATGGGAAATGATATATAATGAATTGAAAAGCAATGGGTAAACCAATATTATACAAAACCACCACCACCCATATCTGCAGTCAAATCCTAGAACAACCAATGGGGGTGATGATACATATTTAAATTAGTTTTTCTTCATGCCTCCATGATTGTTCCTTTCATCACTATCAGCTCTCCTGCGCTTTGTTTCCTTCAGTTTATACGAGAAGTTAGACAAAAAGAGCAAAAATTTTATGAGACCCTTTAATGTGGGGCAAATAATTTGCATGGCTATTTTGCTTCTGAAGCACGAAAAGGACGCACATTAAAATGTAGACTGTTGCTCAATATAACAACAAAAAAGCAGGATACTCACACCTTCCCCTTACGAAAAACAAGCCATCATCAAATTGATGAACTGTTTATGGAAAACCACAGTATTTTAGTGATATCGTGAGCAGGATTCAAGATATGAGAGGCAGAAAAAAAGATAAGACGGGGTTTAGCAACAAGTATAAATCAGCAACTAAGGATAAGAATAAAAACATCAGGGTGGGAGGGTGATGGGAAGTCAAAAAGAAAAAATATATAAGTGAATGATATGTTGCTGCGGCTCACAATTGGAGGTCCAGGGGGTCTGTGACACCCTTCACATAACAAAACCTACCATAGAGGTATCATAAATTTCAAAAGTAGGGGGTCCATGGCTTGGCTTTTGAAAAACAGGGGGTCTGCAGTCCTTAGCTAACTGGGAACCACAGGTACCGGTATATTGTACATGAAGTAAACTGGTTAAAAACCTTTGAAAATCCAATAGAAAAAAATAGAAAAAAGAAAAGAAAGCCATCTCGGAGCTCTGTGGTATCCATTTACACCAGTGGTTCCCAACCTTTTTTTTGGCCATGCCCCACCTAAAAGGTAAAGGTAAAGGGGCCCCTGACCATCAGGTCCAGTCGTGTCCGACTCTGGGGTTGCGGCGCTCATCTCGCTCTATAGGCCAAGGGAGCCAGCGTTTGTCCGCAGACAGCTTCCTAAGCATCTCTAAAATCCTGATGCCCGCTCAGGTCCTAAGCTACTGAAGGTACAGTGGTACCTCGACATCCGAATGCCTCGACTTCCGAAGGTTTCGACTTACAAAGTCGGCAAACCCAGGAGTATTTTCGCCACGTGCGCATTCTGCGCCTGCGCAGAAGCGGCACATGCGGTCTGCGCATGCACAAAATTGCGCTTCGCGCATGTGCAAAATGGACACTTCGACATCCGAAGGTTTCGACTTATGAAGAGCGCCGCGGGACGGATCACCTTCGTAAGTTAAGATACCACTGTAATGGGGCCCTTTATATACCCAGCTCTCCTTTTCAACAACAAATTGTCGCTGTTTTTTGTTGTTGTTGAATATATGCTATATGTTAATTTATGGACCTAATAGGTATCTAAAGCCATTTGCACATAACAAAATATGTATTTATCAAAATAATTGTTGAACTGAAATACAATTAAGAAGTATATTAATAGTGAAATAATTATTAAGCTCTAACTTAAAATGATTTTTATTCATAACAAAATAATGCAAACACATTGGCATTTGGCAATAACAAGTTCCTTTAGAAACACAAATTACAAAGACTCATAGTCTCTAGAAACTTGCTATAACATGAAATAATAATAGGAAACCAGTGATATATTAGGGAGCAGGCTAGCAGGCGGGGCCCTTTACTTACATCATAGGAGCCTACACAACACAAAACGCTGTTGCTGTATGTAGGTTTTGTTTTATTTGGAAATGTACATCCAGCTTTTTCCCTTTAATTTTTTGGGGGGCCCCCAAGAGAGTGGGGCCCTAAACTATAGCTTGTTTAGTTTATACGTAAATCCGGCCCTGGGCCCTGTGACATATTTTTCTTATTATTCAAAATTATTCCTATTCACGTGGAAGAAGCCTAAAAGGCCATTCACTGTTAAGTAACTCATTCTCGAATTGCCCCCTCTTAAAAATCCAATTGCCCAGCAGGTTGATGCAACCTGTTCCCAGAAAGCCCAGTACCACGTGGACAGAAAATGTGCATATCGGTGTGTGTCCCAATCTCGGCTGGAGGGCTACGTGTGTTTGTGTGTCTCGGACGTCCAGGTTTGCCTCTCGCTTCCGAGAGGAGGGCGCAAGTGGAGAGGTTGGGGAAGGCGCACGTGGAGAGACGTTGGGGAAAGCGAAGCGCCTCCCTGCCGTGATCAGCAGAGCAACAAAACGCAGGCAGCGCCGCCGTGCGCTTTCCCTTTCTTCCTTTCCCCGACAAGCTCCAAGCTTTTGAATCTCCCCGCCCCTCGACGCCGGCCGGGGCACCCCCCAGCCCCTTCCCCTGGCTGGCTGGCTGCAGGGCAGGAGCGCGCCTCGCCGCTGCGCTGCTGCTCCTTCTCCTCCCTCCGCCGCCATACTGCGGGGCAACCCAAACTTGTTACACACTGGCACCAACTCCTCCTCCTTTGCTGGCCGCCCCCGTTGCCATTCCCATCAGTTGCTGCTGCTGAGCGCGCAGCGAAGGGCCCGCGAACCTGTTCCTGGGGATCAACGCAACAAAATAACAGAGAGGATAAAGAAGTTGGAGAGCAACAGCAGGTAAAGGGCGCTTGCTTTTTTTTTGCATGCTGCAGCGGATCGCGGGAGGCGGGGAGGGAGGAGGAGGAGAAGAAGGGGAAGGAGAAGGCGGCGTGCGGGAGGAGCAGCCTCCGTCTTCTGCAAACCCCTTCGGAGCCGCTGGAGGATCTCGGGCTCGGAGGAAGAAGCGCTTCTTCTCCCTTTGCAGGTTTGCAAAGACGGGGCTTCGCTGGAGAGAGGAGGCGGTTGTTTTGCCGGGGGAGAGGGCGGCGCTGGAATGCGATTTGCGGGGCTTTGCTGGTGGGAGCGCAAGGGCGAGCTATGGACGCCGGTGGTTGCTGGAGGAAAGGCACTCTCTCCTCTCTGTTTGTCTGTCCATGCGTGTGTTTGGGGATAGGGCGAGCGGCGAGCCCATCACCATCGTAATCGCTGCAGTCATAATTCTTCCGATCGGGAGGCGGGGTGGTGGTGGTGGAAAGGACCGGGGCTGCCCCAAACCCTGCGCGGGAGGACTTGGCGGGGGTTGCGCGGCGTCTCGATCGACGCCGCTTGCTGCTCCGGTGGGCGCGCAGGGAGTGGTGGTCGCCTTGCCATCGCGGGCTGGGGGTGGGATACGGGGAAAACTGGCGTGGCGACGGCTGCCCATCTCCAGACCCCCCTCCCATATGCTACGTGCTAAAAAAAAAAAGACCCCAAACCGTTTCGCCATCCAAAGGTAATTTGGGTTGCTCGCTTTGGACGTTTTGCATTTCAGCGTTCTTTCGCTGCATCGCTTCCACCCAGCGGCTCCCCGCTTGGGCGCTTTGCAGCCGGAGTGCATGCATGCTTGCATCCTCTGCAACCGGTGTCTAACATGTTCACCTGCCTGCGCAGACGCTCCGGTGAATCCGCCTCGTCTCCCCGACGCCCTTTTATTTATTTTTATCCATGGGGGCAACGCAGCCTCTCTTTGTGTGCAGGCTTCAAGGGAAGAGGTGGGCTTCCACTATTGCCCTGTCATGATTTAGGGGGCTGTGTCTGTGTTTCTTCCGCCTGGCGGTGGTGGTTGGTGAGGACGTTTGAAAGGTCTTTTTTTTCTGCCTCCCCGGTGAGATTTTACATAAGGCTGAAGGGAAGGGGCCTTTTGCAATAATGGAGTTGCTGTGGAAAGAAATGAAGGAAGGCGGGCGCGGGGGAGAGAAGAATTAATCTGCTAAACTTTTCCCTGGAAACGGATGCAATATCATTAGCTTTCCATTTTAATCCGGGTTGAGTGGCTGCTGTCTTGCCCCTATCATTAATGTTAATGTTTGTATTTATGGGGAAGTATATTGCCACTAGCTAAGGGAATTAAAAATAGCAGGTACTTATGGGCCCGAACTGACCCAGTGGAAAATAACCGGTGATGCTCTGGATAGTATTAAAAAACAAAACAAGAACCCGGTGTGGTTTGACAGGTTGATAAATTTCCTCTCCTAAATCTGTTGGCAAGTCCTCAGAATGCTCCTTCCCTGCGGCAATATAGAGTGCTGTACATCTTGTCCAATGGAATAGGGGCAGTAGTAATACCCTCCGGAAACTGGGGTGGGTTAGGGCAAGGAATCTGAGTCTGTGTGTCTTCAGGTCATGGACAGAGAGTTTTGGAGAAGGAGATGTTGAGGAGATGTTGAGTGGGACCGCAGTGCACCTGTTTTCTCCATGCGCCTGTTCTCCGTTGGGCTCTCTGATGATTGCCAGTGTAAACATGGAAAAGATACAGGAGTTGGTTTCCCCCCCCCCTGCTTTTTGATAAATCTAACACTGCAAAGAGCTCCTTGGGGGCTATTTCTGAGCTTAAACTGTGCACGTGTGTTTTCTTAGCATTAAGTCATTCAAAACTTAATTCTGTGTATACATACGTTTTTTTCAAAACATTATCTTTTGACCTTAATGGGTTTTAAGACAACCCCTTTTCGGTGACGCTGTGTTGTTGTTTTTAAGGCGTGAGCTGAGATGACACCAGGTGGCCTGTGGCAGTCCCTCCTTCCCTCCAAACTGGTTAGATGTGGGGCGCTTCTCTCCTGCCTTCATGTTATTTGGGACTGTGGTCTGAAGACACCGTGCAGCTTTCATGTTGGGGTTTTGTGCTTCACGAACGGGTGTGCCCACAGCAGAGTAATATTACACAATTTTATTTTATTTTTTTAAAAAAACCACAACAAAAGGGATGCATGATAAAAGGGTTTTAACATGTGGTTGGCACTATTATATGCTGTTGTGCCATGGGATGGGCTGAAGATGAGAGAGCCTTCTTGACAGCAGCTTTAGAGGACACTCAAAATTCACTGACTCCGCAATGATACTACTGAGTGACAAGAATAACATTGGGCGGAGAGTTCCGCCTTGGAGCCCTTTTGCCCATGAACATGAGTTTTTGGGATAGTACATCTTCCATCTTAGCCAGGTTGAGGGATAGGAGACCTGAGCTAGAGGGCTTTAGTGATAGGAGACCTGAGTTAGAGGGCTTTGTGGAGAGATGCATTATTATTATTATTATTATTTTTATTATTTATTTATACCCTGCCCATCTGGCTGGGTTTCCCCAGCCACTCTGGGCGGCTTCCAACAAAAGATTAAAATACAATAGTCTGTTAAATATTAAAAGCTTCCCTAAACAGGGCTGCCTTCAGATGTCTTCTAAAAGTCTGGTAGTTGTTTTTCTCTTTGACATCTGGTGGGAGGGCGTTCCACAGGGCGGGTGCCACTACCGAGAAGGCCCTCTGCCTGGTTTCCTGTAACTTGGCTTCTCACAGTGAGGGAACCGCCAGAAGGCCCTCGGCACTGGACCTCAGTGTCCGGGCAGAGCGATGGAGGTGGAGACGCTCCTTCAGGTATACTGGGGGCTGTGTTCTCGCCATTTTTCTCAACAGCTGAGACCCATACTGTGCAAACCGTTCACTCGCAGACCTGGCGACACGGACCTGACTAGCGTGGCTTTTATGCATGCAAATTTTACAAGGTCACTGTGCATTCACATGATGTGCATATCAGGTTCATGCAAAATTATTATGTTAATGGGGATAAATCGCCCAGGAAAACTCTGCACCAGAACTGTGAAATGGGGTGTAAATACAACAAAGATGGTATTTAAAGGTTGAGTAGTTAGAGGAGGCACCAAAGACTCTCCTTGCCTGGGCTATATGTAGCCTCCACCTTTTTCAGTAAAAATCTAAAGGCTTTTCTGTCTCCTACACTTCTAGAGATGTATGTACACATTATTTCCCCCAAGGATTAGACCAGTCCACCCAGCCCTTCAAATCCCTGCAGTCTTATCACCCGATGGTCTGTTCAGGTGGGCCTGATAGTGGACCAGTAAATATCTCTCTTGTCTATGTAATCCAATTGCAAACTACTTAAGAAATTGTAGATTACCCCATGCAATTATCCATTGCTGCTTTTCTTTCCATTATCTTTTCCCTGTTCACATTTTCCTCTGATTTCTATTTGGACTCATTTTGCATTTATCCTGGGTATATAAAGTTCTTCTTTGCAGTGAAGGAACAAGTCAAAACAGCACTTCTTCTGAATTTTAATGGGGTGTATTTTTTTAATTAAGAAGTCACATAGCCTTATCAATACTAAGCTTCCTGCTTTATCTGAAAGGCAGTGATTTTTCTTAATAGAAGGCTTTGATTCTAAGGGCAATAGTGCCCTTATGAATGAAGAACGTTTTCCAATGGATTGAAACTGTAATTTTTGCAGTCTCTGTCAGTTTGGAGCTTGGTCATGTGAGAAGAGCTGATTTCCTGACTGATTTGATAGGAAGGATAGTTTTCCACTATAAGGGGGAATCCAGAAAGGCACATGTTGTGCTGCGTTCCAAAAATGTAAGACAGTGAAACATTTTTTAATTGAGAAACAAAGCTTGCCCTGGACATTGAAAGAAAGATGCTATTCTTCTGCTATTTAGTCGCAGACCATGCCTTATTCCCTGATAATATTCTCTGGAACGCAAAATGTATTGCAATATTGAAGCTTCTTTAACTTGCTGTCCTAGTTTCTCTGTGGTGTTTCTAGCAATGTATGTTTGACAGTAGCACTGAATAGAAAAATTGCCCGCCCCCATCATGTTTCAAATAGCACCAGGCCCATAGGTAACGAAGAGAGGGTTAAAGTGAGCTGTGCGATTTTTCTGAACAGGAGATTAAATAAATCTCCTATTACAAATGCTCATCGATGAAGAACAAAATACCCTTCCTTTGTTTGCAGATCTATTTTCAAGATGCAATATCTAATTCTCTCTCTGTCCTCCCTTCCCCTGGTGTATGTATGGTAGCAAACTTAATTGCTATTCAGTAGGCATCCAACAGAGTGGACGTCTTAAATCATTAGCATGAGTTTCATCAGAGCCAAATCCGGGGACTTCTGAAAGTTGGGCAAGAAATCACCCACCTGTTGATTTACCTGTTGACTAAATCTGCAGCTGTGCAACACAGCGAAGATGCAGTTGATGAAAGTTTCATGTTTTTATTACCGGTAATAGGCACGTACATGGATTGTGAGCTAGAGACTTGATTGCATGGTTTGGCAACAGGATATGCTGCTCGTGCACAGCAGTTAAAAAATACCGGTGGCTTCGCATCAAGCTCTGGTTCCCATAGGGTGGTTGTACAGAGGCTGCTTATTTTGCAATCTTCCCAATGTTGGTGCAGAAAGGTTCTGCATCAGTTGTTATTTTTCAGAGCCCATGCTGTGTTTCTAGTTGTTTAACGCAGTATGGTGCGTCCTGTGAGCCTCAGGCCTTAGGCAAGCAGGAGAGGGAAAAGTACATGTCACAATTTGAATTGCACCGCCCTTGTGAGAAAGAAAAGCGGTTGTGATCGAGATATGGGGGCAGATTTGGAAGGTAGCATTCTGGGGACGGTACCTATTTACAGTGGTACCTTGGTTCTCAAACTTAATCTGTTCCGGAAATCCGTTCCAAAACCAAAGCGTTCCAAAACCAAGGCACGCTTTCCCATCGGAAGTAATGCAAAATGGATTAATCTGTTCCAGACTTTTGAAAACAACCCCTAAAACAGCAATTTAACATGGATTTTTCTATCGTAACGAGATCATAAAATGAAAGCAATAAACAATGTACTGCAGTCACACCATCAATCAGTAGCTGAACAGGGATCCACATAGTCACAAAAACAAACAAAAAAGAGCCGCAAAATAAATAGCAGAAACAGACAGACCTCAGCATAACACTCAAAACGGAAGCGTAACACTCAAGACGGAGTATGTTTGGCTTCCAAAAATGTTCACAAACCAGAACACTTACTTACAGGTTTGCAGTGTTTGGGTTCCAAGTTGTTTGTGTACCAAGGCGTTTAAGAACCAAGGTACCACCCTATATGACTTCAAGAAGATTTAATAGATGTTCCAGCCAACTGCTTTTCTATAGATACCCAAAGCAGCTACTTATGACGATGGCTACGGTTGCAGTCCTAATGTGCACTTAGGTGGGAGTCAGACTACAGTAGTTAGAATCAGAAGGCCTTTATTTTGAGTCACATGTTTCAGATTGTACTGCCTAGCCGAAATCTTAAGTATGCTTATTAGGAGCCTCGGACCTCAGTGGAATTTACCTCCAAGTAAATTCCAGGCTGATTTACGGTTTGGACCAGGGGTCCCCAAACTAAGGCCCGGGGGCCGGCTACGGCCTAATCACCTTCTAAATCCGGCCCGCGAACAGTCCGGGAATGAGCATGTTTTTATATGAGTAGAATGTGTCCTTTTATTTAAAATGCATCTCTTGGTTATTTTTGGGACCTGCCTGGTGTTTTTACATGAGTAGAATGTGTCCTTTAATTAAAATGCATCTCTGGGTTATTTGTGGGGCATAGGAATTCGTTCATATGTTTTTCCAAAATATAGTCTGGGGGGGGGGACCAGTCCACTGTCCCTCTGACCTTGTGGGGGGCCAGACTATGCACAAATTCCTATGCCCCACAAATAACCCAGAGATGCAATTTAAATAAATGGACACATTCTACTTATGTAAAAACACCAGGCAGCCCCCATAAATAACCCAGAGATGCATTTTAAATAAAAGGACACATTCTACTAATGTAAAAACATGGGCCGGATTTAGAAGGCGATCGGGCCACATCCGGCCCCTGGGCCTTAGTTTGAGGACCCCTGGTCTAGTCCTTTCCCTGCCCAGCCCCCCTAATATTCTTCAGAGGTTCTCTTCTCCAGTCTTCAGAGAGTAGCTGGAAGTGGGGAAGCAGAAAAAGGTCCTTTCCTTCCAATGTGCAGTTTTAATCTGAAATCTTAGGCGCAGAACTGCACCCAGGGCTCAGAAACTGCTCTCGCTAATGAAATTCCCTGTCGCAAAATGTGCCTAGAACAGGGGTCGGCAACCTAAGGCCCATAGGCCACAAGCGGCCCATGGGGGTTGTTTAACTGTCCCATGGACCCCTGCTGCCCGCTCGGGAACTCCCACCGCCCGCTCGGTTGGCTCCCGTGCGCTGTGCTAAACCAGCAGGGAGCAGAGTGGGGACCGCCTTCTGCGATGCTGGCTGGCTTCCCATTCCTGCAGCCAATGGGAAGCTGTGCACGCCTCCTCCGCGCCAGGAGGAGCGCTGCAAATAGCGTTTGCGCATGCATGTGTGTGCACACACACACTCCGGCCCACCGTGGCGTCTGTGGGACCGTGAGCCGGCCCAAGCCACAAAAACTTTGCCGACCCCTGGCCTAGAACAATGGGAGTTTCGAACACTGCTCCAGATGGTGGAGATGTTAGTCAAAAGCCAGGTGCAAAATGCGCCAGGCACCGGGCTAATTTCGAACACTGCCACAACTCCATGGTGAGGTGTTTGGGGGGCTGCCCTCCTTAATTCAGGGGGGGGGAATGCTCTTTTTAGTCATACAGTTCTTAAGATCAGTTCTCCTATTGGAATGTCTGGGAGAGCAGAAAAACTATGAATATAGGTGATCGTTGTCAAAGTGGCTAAATTCATAACGCCTCGTGTTTAGCCCAGAACCTATTTATCCTGCTTTGCATGGGGAAAGAGTCGAGAGGGCGAGAAAAGAACATTTCATAACAGAAAATAACCAATTGTGGTGATGTAAAGGGAATTGAGTGTTGGAACTCAATAGTATCCCACATGTTTACAAAGCTGAATTATTTAAGCATTTGCAGCCTGATCTACAGTTATGTGAAGTTTGATACACTTTGTCTGCTTTGCTCTTATAGATCAAGCACAGGCGTCCCAAGCTTTCTTGTGCTGGACCCAGCGTTCAAAACTCCCATTGTTCCAGACGCCTTTTGCGACAGGGAATTTTATTAGCGCCACCAGTTTCTGAGCTCTGGGCGCAGTACGGCGCCTAAGATTTCAGATTATTGGGGGTGTTTGGGCGGATGGTGCGGGTGGCCGTTCTTTCACGTGGTGATAATGGTGCACTCAGATTTGATACCGCCCACACCGGCCATATGGAAGTTCTTTCCATGTGGAAAAGTCCCTAATGTTTGCATTGGCTAAAGTGCCCAATCAACTATGTAAAAGGCTTCCTCAAGTGTTCCTGCGGTACATGGAAGTGAGTCCAAAATTCTGTGCCTGCTGACCTTCAAGCCATTGGCAGTACCCTTGCAAACAGATATCTAACTACAGAATTGCATTTAAATAAAAATAAAAATGGAAAGAGATAGTTGTTAGCATAGAGGCTAGCATATTTAATTTTTAAGAACGTCAGTTAAGTATTTTAAAGTAGCTTTAAGCGTATGCATACCATGAATTGTGCATGTATGTTGATCTAGTTTCTCCTAGGGTTGGCAACATAGCTATTTTATACATACCGCATCCTGCCGGGGCTACAAATGCCAGTGGATGTTATGGTTTCTTCTATGTACATTCTTGGAAAGATGGAGTCTATTATTATTAGAGACTACTGGTTGCTGTTAATCCTTAAGTAGACATATACTTTTAGAAGTGTGTTAGAATAAGTTTCCTGAACTCAGAGGCATTTGATTTCTGCTTACGGTAGGCAGCCTGCGTTTTGAACCCCTTTCAACAAACTTCAGAACGTCTGCCTGCCTTCGCCCTTAGGTGCCTAAATATTGTTCTGCTACCTGGACTAACGGAGCCATAGAAATTCCTCTCATGTTTGTTTATTTGTTCCTGTATTGGTTAGAAATGCATAATTACGACAGCTGTTCCTAGATTTTCAGGTTTTTCCGTAACTAACTTCTTGTCTAAGTAAAACTGATTTATGACCTTAGGAATCACATACGAAAATCTCACACTACTCCTGTTCAAAGCATTTTGCAAACACACTTTGGGTTAGGGCAGAGCTTTCCAAATTGTGTGTCGCGACATGTTTGTGTATCAGCTGCAGTGTGTGGGTGTGTCGCACAAATGCTCCCCATGCTGGGGCTGGAAAGGCTTTAGTTTGCTAGTAAAACTGAATTGCCGTGTCGCGAAATGACGCATGTCTAAAAAGTGTGTCACCAACATGAAAAGTTTGGAAAGCTCTGGGTTAGGGAAATACTGACCATTTAATGTTAGTAGCCTTTAGTGTTGTAATGTCTTGTCGCAATTTGTTTTTTCTTCGTCTCTTTTTGCATGAAAAATCGCCCATGCATTATCACTTATTAAAGCTTGCAGATGACATGCTGGCGGTTCTAATAAATGTGTGGCCCAAGAATGCCTTTTCTGGCTGCCATCTATACCAGGTATAGATGCATCTATATCAGGGGTCAGCAAACTTTTTCAGCAGGGGGCTGGTCCACTGTCCTTCAGACCTTGTGGCGGGCTGGACTATTTTTGGGGGGGTGGGGGAAATGAATGAATTCCTATGCCCCACAAATAACCCAGAGATGCATTTTAAATAAAAGGACACATTCTACTCATGTAAAAACACACTGATTCCCGGACTGTCCGCAGGCCGGATTTAGAAGGCGATTGGGCCGGATCCAGCCCCAGGGACCCATGATCTATACCAATGCATAGAAGACATCTCCATACTGTGACATTCTGTGCCGCAAAATAGGCAGCATATTAAAATGACGCACGCTGTTGGAAAAACCGAACATTTTATGTAGTTCCAATTTTTGCTGCTGCTGTGGCCATATTGTGTTGAGCACTGTGGGTAGCAATCAGTATCGAAAAAATTTCAGAATTGAATTCATTCCCACTCCTGCCCTCCTTCTTTTAAAACACACACAAAGAGAAGCTGATGTCAGGAATATCGCACCCCGCTAGGATTTTCTACCCATACTTGTTGCTCTGTTTTGCTGTATTGAAAAATTGGCCTTTGCCTACAGCTAACATACTCCTAATCCAACCGTTGACAAATATCAAACTTGCGCCAACTATAGATCAGCATATGTAAGATGCTTGACTGCAGCGTTCAAAACTTGGGTGGATTTTGCACCCAGCTATTGCCCACTTGCAACCAGGTTAAGATGCCCAGGCGCCATAACATCACCACCATCTAGAGGTGCATTTCTGGGGATCCTTGCATCTTGCCTGTTTTCACACACTAACAACACACCCAGTAGAATTCTACCCGCATTATTTCACCTGCACAATCAGAACGAGTTTCAGGAAGCCAAAAGTTGCATTGAAAAAATACGACTTTCAAGCCGTCTGGCCTCAAAATGGCAACTAGACATTCCATTTTGCTGCCTGCAACCCTAGTTTAAGGATACATTTGTCCCCTAGCTTATATATCCGTGTTTCTAACACTGCTTGGCTGTAGGTAGCATAAACTACAGACGTATAGTATGCTACTTACAGCTCCTAGATTTCCCACAGGGCAGGGATGGGGAACCTGCAGCTGTGATGTTGTTAGACTACAACTGCCATCAGCTCAGTTGGCATGGTCAGTAGTTGGGGATGATGAGAGTTGCAGTCTAGCAGCCTCAGGAGCAAGCAGGAACAGGTTCCCCATCCTCATGCAGAGACACTGTAAAGGGTATCTTAGTCTTTAAATGCTCCTGCACTCCTTCTCAGTAGTATTCCCTGTTTGTCCTTTCAGTAGTAAACCTGAAGGAGCGTCTCCACCCCCATCGTTCAGCCCAGACACTGAGGTCCAGCTCCAAGGGCCTTCTGGCGGTTCCCTCACTGCGAGAAGTGAAGTTACAGGGAAGCAGGCAGAGAGGGCCTTCTTGGTAGTGGCACTCGCCCTGTGGAACTCCCTCCCACCAGATGTCAAGGAAATAAATACTGTAACTATCTGACGTTTAGAAGAAATCTGAAGGCAGCCCTGTTTAGAGAAGTTTTTTTTATGTTTGATGTTTTAATGTATTTTTAATCTTTTGTTGGAAGCCGCCCAGAGTGGCTGGGGAAACCCAGCGAGATGGGCAGGGCACAAATAAATAAATAAATAATAATAATTATTATTAGATAAAATCTTATCAGTGCCTCAAATAGGCCAAAGTAAATAGACAGTTGTTGTAGCCTGCCTTGCAGTGTGTGTTAAGGCTGAAAGGCAGGTTGTAATTTTAAATTTATAACTACAGAAACACACACACACACACACACACACACACACCTCTTATAGCTGCAAGCACCCTGATGACCTGGATCTGATAGATTTGCACATAATGAATCATACAGATTAGAATCATGCAAATCAAGCTATAGTTTAGATAACCTATTAAAGACAAAAGAGCAGAGCTGTATTGTCTGGGGTTTTTTTTAACGTGGCATCTCTAAACTCTACCTTACTTTTTCCCCTGTGTGTGGTTTATCAAAGAAAAGATTGGTTTGCCTCACACTTTCCCTCGCTTTAAAAAAAAACAACAAAAAAAACCAAGCTTCTTTCTTAACACTTCAGTAAATAGGCCTTGTAAGCGCTCCTCTGAGACTTATTTCTAACACTTCCTCCGCTATCAAACTTTCTACAGGAAGTGGGTGTGGGGTGGGAGCAACCTTCAAAAAAGCAGTGAGTTCTGCCTTCTGTCGTTTAATTGCTCTCTTTATGAGCTTCGCATCCCTCTGTCAAAGTGGCTCTGTCCACTTCCTTCGCTGGCTCATGTGCAATAGAACGCCAGCTATTTTAATTGTTTTATTTATTTATTTTTTTAAAAAAGCTTTTCAGAAAACTATGAAACAAGTTATTGCAAAGTTATGAGCACGTTGGTTTGCACAAAGCAATTTGGTTTTTATTTATTTATTATTATTTTTTTAAAAAACATAAGCTCAAGGCAGCCCCGAGCAATCCACAAAGAAATGCGAAGTATTTTGTTTGGGGACTTTGGAGCCGGTTCGCAGGTGTGTACGGTATATAACCACCACTGTATGAAAACAAACATGGGGTCAAAGTGGGGATGCTCAGCCCTTCAGGGCTACTTTTTGCCTCTTCCGTTGTATTTTTGCACAGAGATTTCAGTACCGTTTGCTCTCTGCTCCACCATGTAGCCTGCTTTAAGTCAAGCTCATTGCAAAAGCCCAGCTTGGTGGTGAATGAGAAGATCCTGGGTAAAGAGCAGCTCTTAATGATCTCTCAAGGAGCCTTGCTATCCAGACTCAGAATGTGACCCCACCCTTGTACGATGGGGAGCTGTCCTGTCCCCCCCCCCAGGGTTGCTTCTTTAAAAACTCAGAAAAGCTCCCTTTTGTTACAGGTTTGTGCAGATTCAGCGGAGGCCCTTCCCTGGCTTTAAAAACCCACTCTCCACAGTCCACAGACAAACCTTGGTTCCCGAACGGCTTAGCTGTCAAACAAATCGGCTCCCGAACGCTGCAAACCCGGAAGTAAGTGTTCCGCTTGGCGAACCTTTTTCAGAAGCCGAACGTCCGGCGCGGCTTCTGCTTGAGTGCAGGAAGCTCCTGCAGCCAATCGGAAGCCGCGCCTTGGTTTTCGAACGGCTTTGGGAGTCGAACGGGCTCCCGGAACAGATTAAGTTCGAGAACCAAGGGACCACTCTACCTGAGACATCTTGTGCTGGCACTAGGTGTCTTTAAGTGCTTGATCCTGTACCGTGTTTCCCCTTTTTTAAGACGTAGTCAGAAAGTAAGCCATGGCAGCATTTTTAGCATTAGTGAAATCTAAGACACCCCCCGAAAATAAGACATACCTCCATGCGAGACCGCCGAGCGCCCCAGCCAGCCAGAGGGGCCTGGAACTGGCTGTTGCTGCAGAGAACGCATGGAGCGCCCTGCAGCGCCTGGCCTCTTCTTTTGGGGGGAGAGCTGCCCGAGGCCTGCCCCCCGCCGCCGGAACCAGCGGTCTGCAGCGCCGAGCACCCGGAGCGCCCAGCAGTGCTGGGCGGAGCGCCGAGCCAGCAGCCTGCCGCCTCGGTGCCGCGCAGAGCACCCAGCAGCACCCCCGAACCAGTGGCCTGGCCCCTCCGTGGAGGCCTTAAGGTACAAGACATCCCCTGAAAATAAGACACCGTGTGTTTTTTTGAGTAAAAAAAGTTATAAGACGGTGTCTTAAAAAAGGGGAAACACGGTACTCTACAAGCCTTGTTCCAATCATGGAGCATGCTGTGAAAATGTAACAGGGATTTCAGTGCATATATTACGATTATAGGATGGGGAGTGGAAGGAAGGGGTACATTTATTTCCTTTCCTTAATGAAACTAACAGCAGTCCTCCTTGAAATTAAATTACTCATTTTCCAGGAGCGAACCCACGGTATGTACATATCAAATGTCATTAATTCTACTTAAATCTTCGTTATAGATCCGCTGGACTTTGACCTTAATGCTCTGCTTAGCTCCCTGGCAGGCAGACAGAACAACAAAACTAAAAGCCTGAAATGTGAGCGTCCAAAATCCTATTTCGGTGATAGCTGTAGTAGCGCCAGAGAACTAGAGGAGAGGAGTTTAAACAGGAGAGGAGAATCTAACGACAGGCACGCCTTGTTTTATTGCGCTTTACTTTAATGCGCTCCACAGATATGGCTGCTTAGGACGGCGTGGGTTCAGCTGGCTTTTTCACCTCCTGCTCCTGCAGCTTAATAGAGGTTTTCAACCTTTTTGAGTCCTGGGCTCTCTTGACCAATTCCACTCTTTCTGCAGCACCCCTGTGGGTGCCCAGTTACGTCTGCAGAACCAGCATCCCCTCACCCCTTTTCGGACACCCTCCTTTGTGCACTGTTCCCTCAACCCCCCACTCCTCTCCCCTCTCCTTGGGAGTCCTCTGGGGCAGACGCCGCCACCGCCTCTGGTTCTCTGAGCTGCCTCCTGCCCCCCAAAAGAGGTCTTGCCTGGCCAGCCCCAGAGGCAGCATTTGCCTGGGGAGCTTGTAGCCAGGGCTGCTGCAAGCCTTTGGGAGGCAGAGACATGAGAGGGCATCAGAGGAGGTGGAGAAGGTAATAATAATAATAATAATTTTTATTTATACCCCGCCCTTCCCAGTCAAGACCGGGCTCAGGGCGGCTAACAACAAATAATATCAACACAAATATAAAAGAAACAATTCAGTTAAAACACAGATTAATACAATGTTAAAATTCAAATAAAAAATAAAAAATCTACGAATAAGATAAAACCATTATAAAATAAAACCTTAGGGGAGGGTAACCGTGGGGTCAGACTGCGTCAGTCCGAAGGCCAAACGGAACAGCTCTGTCTTGCAGGCCCTACGAAAAGATGACAAATCCCGCAGGGCCCTAGTCTCCTGGGACAGGGCGTTCCACCAGGTCGGGGCCAGTACTGAGAAGGCCCTGGTCCTGGTCGAGGCCAGCCTAGCCACCTTGTGACTCGGGATCTCCAATATGTTATGATTTGTGGACCGTAATGTCCTCTGTGGGTCATACCGGGAGAGGCGGTCCCGTAAGAGGGACAGAGGCCAGTGTTGCCCGCGGCACCCCTGGCCATCATTCAAGGCATCTCAGGGTACCACGGCCCACCGGTTGCAAACCACTGGACTACAGCATAGTGAAAACATAACTTTCATATGCGCTGGGAAACCCACAAACTTGTGCGACTCGCTTTATTGTGATATTAGCTTTATTGCGGTGGTCTGGAACCAAACCCACAGCACCTCTGAGGTATCTCTGTGTTTATGGTCTAAATGCTCCGCGCAGCATTTGACCAGCCTAAAAAGATTGGGTCCGTTGCCGAGAGAAATATTCTCAAAGCATGAACATCATGGGAAGAGCAAAGGAAATAATCGCGGACAGGTTTGGTACATCAGCTAATTACTTAAAAACAGATTAGAAAGGTATTACAGTGGTACCTCGACTTAGGAACGACTCGACAACCGAATTTTTCGACTTACGAATGGGGCTAATGGCCATGAGCTTATGAATGTCTCCACATCCCAAGCAAACCATGGCGGTTTTAGATAGGGATTTTTCAACTTACGAATTTTTAGATGGGGTTGCTTCAACTTACGAATTTTTCCGTTTCCAATGCATTCCTATGGGAAATTGTGTTTCCAATGGCGTTTTTCGACTTACGAATTTTTCGATCTACGAAGGTGCCTTCGGAACGGATTAAATTTGTAAGTCGAGGCACCACTGTATTAGAATAAGACTGTGTCACTAACTAATAACAATGATAATAATGATGATAAGCAGCAACAGCAATAATGAATTGTTTGTATTCATTTTTATTATCCCCAAGAAACTCTGGGTACCATATTTAACTCATTCCCCTGTTATCCTCCCAACAGCTCTGAGATCAATTAGGCAGAGAGAATGATTGTCCCTGATCAGCTTTGTGGTTGAATGACACCTTGAACCTTTTGTCTTGGTGCTAGTCTTACATTCTAGGCCAGGCATCCCCAACCTGTGGCCCTCTAGATGTTTTGGCCTACTGTTTGATTGATTGTGTGACTGCGGAAATGGATAAAAGCCCCCCCCCCCCCCCATCCAAACAATGACTATCATCTGTGCAAATAAGATTTTTTAAAAAAAATCTCTTATATATTTTATAGTACAGTGCATTGATTATTGCTTTCATTTTATGGATCAATGGTCTCGATAGTAAAATTCATGTTAAATTGCTGTTTTAGGGGTTATTTTCAAAAGTCTGGTACAGATTAATCCATTTTGCATTACTTTCCATGGGAAAGTGTGCCTTGGTTTTGGAACACTTTGGTTTTGGAATGGACTTCTGGAACGGATTAAGTTTGAGAACCAAGGTACCACCATACAATGACAGCCCTTTCTAGTCTGTTGTCAAATTTAGGAGAAATTGTTTCTAGTTGCTTGCACAGATTTGACCCAGTCATATGTCTTGTCACAAGCCCAGCCATGCCATAGTGGAAGTATATTTTCTCACATTAGTTTGTGTCTTCCAGTTCTCATTTGTGGTCATTGATTGTTTTTTATGAGGCGTTTCCTTGTTCTGCACATTTTACTATTAATGGATGTTTGCCAGTTAAACAAGTGTCCGTATCATCCAGATTTTGCCTTTATTTTTCCTACTTTAACAGGATAATAGGAGGAAATGTTTAGATATGGTTTCTCATGGGACAGTTTAAGAGCAGTGCTGTTGTGTGGAGGAGCAAAGCATCTTTTTCTACTCAATCCCTGTTTTTTTTCTGATTATGGCGGTTCTTTGCAATTCATATACCTGGAATTACTAAGTAAAATCGGGTTGCTTTTCAATTTCCTCATCATTTAGTTATGGAAAAAATAATTTGCATGTATTTTCATAAGCAATTCAAAACTCATGGGTGCTCTAAAGTATTTCCAAGAATTAAGCAAATTATTTTCAGCACGTCAGATCAGCTTCACAAGTAATTGAACAGATATATCAGAAATCAAAATCAGCAGAGGAAGATTTTGGGAGAAATTAGACTCATTGTAGCCAGAACAATGATGCTGTTACGTAACACTGATACTGATGTTATAAGTTCCTGTTGGAGTTCCCACATCATTTCTCTTCTCCTTAAAGTGCATTGTTTGCAGTATGCAGCAATTTGCCCTAACTGGACATCAGTTCACAAATACTGTATTAATTGAAGGGTGTTTGCTGTTTAGAATCTAACTTGCCAGGTGCTCTAATTAACTAATTGTCCAGAAATCCAACTCTGCTCCTTCTCATCTGAAATATTCAGTTCTGCATACTGTATAGGTCACATCTAAAAATTGGTACTGGGCCTTAACAATTTGAAATGCATTTTCTGTGCTGCTTTACAAGTACTTGCAAACTATTTTTTGTTCTGTATATTTATTAAATTCTGTGTGCGTGTGCATTAAACTTTTTCCTGTATTTTAATATTGTTTGCATGTCCTCCATGGTGCAGACTCTTGCACAAATCCTGAATACATGGCAATATATTCACCAGGTGGGGAACAGAGCCGCAGTTTTGTTGCATCACATTTCTTTCTCCCTCTGTAATCGAGTATGAACTTTCATATATTAGCATGGATTTCTGGCAATCCTTGATAACTAGCTTAAAATGGTGAGCAGTCTTGCGAATGCCCAGTGGGTTTCTCTCTCTTTGCTTGTTGCAGTGTTGATTTCCCTTCCTGGAGGTGAATACAATGTTAAGGATTCATTTGAATTCTAGACACGTAGTTCCATGTCATGGAGCCAGGATCCTTCCCCAAGGGAAAAGGTGAAAGTACTTCCCATCACTCACCTCCCCTGCCAATGATTAGCAACTGACATTGACTACTTCCAGTGGGAGTCCCAAGGAATCATTTTCAGCCAGAAAGAGTGTAATTGTGATACAGATCCTGAGAGGGGGGACGACGACAAACTGACAGAATGAAGACCAATTAAACTCTCTATTCCCTTCCCTACAGGAATACAGTGAGTCCCATAATAAACCACCCTCTGATCTTCACGGTGAGTAGTTTTATGGTTACTTCCCTATGTCAGATGTAGCCTGCAATCTTAGGTACACTTCTGCGCTGAACTCGATGAGACTTAATTCCGAGTTAAAAAAAGAGAGCGCATAGGATTATGCCATCGGCCTGTGATCCTAGATATGGTCACTTGTAAGAAATGCCCCTTGAACTCCACGAGGCCTGCTACCAGGTAAAAATGTACTTTGGATTGGCGAGACCCAATGAGCGTACAGTTACTGTATTTACTTTTAAAATTATTGATGGCTCGCCAGATCTTGCATCATAATATATGAAAAGTGGAAGCAAAGTGCTGTCGCCCTTACGGATTCACTGTGTGTTTTCACCTTCCTTTCCCAGTGTTGCCATTGTTTTGTTTTAAAGAAAGTAATATTGATCTCAAATCCAGTTTAGGCTGCATGGGATTTAAAAATGCGGCCGGCTTTAGAATGCTGTCATTCTTCTCTCAAAGGACTTTCCACTTGACAGCAAATCTCTCACCGTTGCCTAGAACCACGGAAGGCGTTGGGTTTTTTTGCTTCAGACTGTGTAAACAATAGTGTGAGACTCTGCAGTTTCTTACTGTACGAGAAACTGAAGGCATTGGTTATTTGTGAATTCCTGCTTGAGCAGAGCGATTGCAAGAATCTGTTCCTTTTTCTGAAGAACCAAATGAGGCTTTGGAAGCAGGCAGCCATATGCAAATCAAGGATACAAGGTTCAGTGCATTCCAGCACATTTAAGAGTCCTGGTGTGACTTTCTTTGCTCTCTTGAACTACAATAAGCAAACAAAAAAAGCATTAGTTTTAACAAACTTGTAATCCCATACACACCTACCTGGGAGGAGCCTCATTGAACACAGTGGGGCTTACTTATAAATAAACATGCATAGGTTTTCACGATCTGCTCAAGCATGGAAAAATGTGCCTACTAAATTGATACGGCCAAAAAAAAAGTCTTACAAAACAGCTGAGTTTATTATTATTTAAATAGATTTTTTATTGGTTTCTTTCTTTAAAAACGTTAGCACACAACATGTTTACAGGAAAAAAAAGTTCTACATACAAAAGAATCATTTATAGTAGAAAAGTAGAAAAAACAAAAAAAACAAAAAACAAGACAAAAAACAATCATTAATTAAACAATCATTTACATCTTCTCTATATTGACTTCCAATTTTCCTTTCTGTAATTTACAAACATTAACCTTACCATATTGCACAATTCTTATTCTATTTACATTATTATCTTTCCTTTAACTTCAATTTGGGTTCAATTATGTTCTGCCATTTGGATTTTGGATATCTTAATATAATAATCAAAAATCCTCCATTCCTTTTTTTATTTTGTTTGCCCTCTAAACAGCTGAGTTTACATGGATTGCATTTTCAATTACAAAGATTCTTCAGAACCAGGTTAAGATGTGTTTGTTACTTGGTCTGCATACATTTTTAAAAAGAAGGTGTTTCCTTCCTAGTGTTTTTATCCTTCATTCGTCAGTGATCTTATCCTCCTTTTTATTCAGTAAAGCACTGAAGAATCTGTGTCAGTGTAAACCACAAACTGTGACTAGAGGGAGGGTTTGAACTGAGCAACCCTGTACTTGCATTATGCTGGGTCTATAGATAAGCACAGGGACGCGGGTGGCGCTGTGGTCTAAACCGCTGAGCCTCTTGGGCTTGCCGATCAGAAGGTTGGCGGTTCAAATCCCTCCAACGAGGTGATCTCCTGTTGCTCTGTCCCAGCTCCTGCCAACCTAGCAGTTCAAAAGCGCGCCAGTGCAGGTAGATAAATAGGTATCGCTGCAGCGGGAAGGTAAATGGCGTTTCTGTGCGCTCTGGTTTCTGTCACAGTATTCCATTGTGCCAGAAGCGGTTTAGTCCTGCTGGCCACATGACGCGGAAAGCTGTCTTGTGTACAATCGCCAGCTCCCTTGGCCTGAGACGCAAAATGAGCACCACAACTGTCGCCTTCGACTGGACTTAACTGTCCAGGGGTCCCTTACCTTACCATAGATAAGCCATTGCTACACTGGCAGAATGGCCGCTGAATCCTATCCCTGGACTGGAGCGGGGAAACATCCGAGAAGAAAATACAAAAGCAGAAATACAATAGATATGCCTCCAACATTCCTGGAAGAACCATTACAATTCACACACGGCCCACATGTAGAGGCAGCGAATGATTTGTATCAATTGGGACATGCTCCTTGCATCACAGCACATGTAACATTGGCAGAGCGTCTCTGCTTCAAGGGCCCCGGTGGCATAGACGGTCTCCAGGCATCATGACAGGCCAGAGTTTGAATCTCCTTTCTCACGCACAACTGTTGTGTTAGGAACCCAGCACACACAACATACACTGGACACATGCTCCTTTTGCAATGGGTTCAAGATCTAACCCAGGGAGGGAAAGACACTGTTTCTGAGCAGCCAAGGAGCAGACGGGGCCAGGCCAGACAACAAGGGCAGCCGCAGTAGCCTCCAGTGGCTCACTGCACAGGGTGTGGGCTTGGCAAGCAGGACAAGAGTTTGAGTCCCTTCAGGGGCGAGGGAAGAACATGCCCCTCTCAGATGCCTGGAAAAAGATGTTTCGACAGGGACAAAAGCAGGATGCCCCTGGAACTTGAACTCACAATACAGGCAGCAGTTGGATATGCTGTTCTCTTGCTTGAGCACCCACAAAATTTCCCAGGAAGGGGCTCAGCACCCACACATTTCAGTTCCAGGGCCGGGCATGCTGCATGGCACCCTGGGCAGCCACGGTCTCGGGGCCAAGCTGGCACTCCTGCATTTCTTTTTCACTTTGTTCCAGTCTGACACCCAACTCTTGGTGTCAGGTGGACAGAAGCCACAGGAGGAGCCCTAGTCCAGGGGAACTCTTCCAGCTTTTTTTAAAAGCAGGCGTTCCCTGGTTCCAGGCAAACATCCTGGAACAGCAGGGCTTTCTGTAGGGTGTGTGTGTGTTGGGTTTAAGAAGAGACATGGGGGGGGGATTTTGAAAGTATTGAGAAGGTACACCTTCAAAAGCCTCCCCCCCAATGTTTCTCCTTCCTGCATTGCGGGGGGGCTGGACTTGATGACCCTTGGGGGTCCCTGCCAACTCTGTGATTCTGTCCTTCCAAGCATGGAGGTGTAAAGGAGAAGTAGGGAGTTGAAGGAGATGTGCAGGGGCATTTGAACATGTGCTCCCACCCAACCATCAGTTGTGGGGCAGGAGCTCGCTTTGTTGAAACATAGAAGCAACCAGCAGCCTCACACACAAAATTGGGATTCCTGGAGGGCCATGCTTGTTTTTCAAGCCAGAGGTTTCCCCACCCCTGCTGTAGGACTTAAGAGCTCCTTCAGCTGGCAGAACTTGAAAATAGGACTTCTCCCCAAAATGCAGTGGCATTGAAAAAATAAATAAATCGTCAGATGATGTCTTTAATCCAAAACGGAAAAAAGATGTTATGAATGAAATCTTAATCATAAATCACTTTTCCCCATGTATCAGGACATAAGTGGGTTGTTGTTTTTTAATGGAGAAAGGTTTATAGGAACATGTGAAAGGTTTTTAGGTTCTATCCCTGTATTAGGCAATTATTATTATTAATGACTGTCAATCCGTCCGTCCCCCCTCCAGCCTGTGTAGCATGCTTTGAGTAGCAAGAGCCAGTGTGGTGTAGTGGTTAAGAGCAGTAGACTCGTAATCTGGGGAACCGGGTTCGTGTCTCTGCTCCTCCACATGCAGCTGCTGGGTGACCTTGGGCTAGTCACACTTCTCTGAAGTCTCTCAGCCCCACTCACCTCACAGAGTGTTTGCTGTGGGGGAGGAAGGGAAAGGAGAATGTTAGCCGCTTTGAGACTCCTTTGGGTAGTGATAAAGCGGGATATCAAATCCAAACTCTTCTTCTTCTCTTCTATCATGTGGGTCTGGGGGAAGTGTTTCTATTGGTTTATGTGGCAGCTCATGCAGAGCTTGCAGATAAATACTGAGTAACCAGTGTGAGCCTTTCTATTTTTAAGCGTGTTAATTTTAGTACACCTTAGTTTATATGTGGATGGTTGAACTGTATCTCTAGCAGCGGGGCTAAGCCTGTGCAGCGATGAAACTGACTACAGGTAGAACGACATATAAAAATAAAACGTCATCCTTTTGGGGATGAGGGGAATAGAGTATTCTAACGAAAACCATTTTCAGAAATATAACCCGCCGTTCTGCATAATTTTGTTTCTGGAAACACTGTGACTTACTATGATCTAAGTGTGGTGTCTTTAAAAAAAATAAAGCTCTGTGCGTTTAACAGCTGCGTGGCAGGCAGAACTTTATTCGGAAATGCCGTGATGAAGAAACATTCATTAACTTAAATTCTGTCTTGATCAATGGCATTTGTGTGTGTGTGTGTGACTTCCCCATCTCTTGCAGATTTCCTTACGAAGCCCTAGCAGCCCTCAGCTTGATTTTAAATCAATCCAAGCTGACTATAATTCAGTTAAGACATTTGGGCTCTTCTTTGGCTATGTGACATTTGCTGTCAGTGCAAATGACCAAAAAAGAAGAGCCGCCGTTTGTGACACATGGACTCCCCAGCCCTTGTGCAGAATTGTATGCCAGTTAAAAACTGGAATACTTAGCTCTTCGATGAGACTATATTTGATTAGGTCAAGGTATTCGGGCTCAACTGTGGCTCACTAATATTCGTGTGATCATTAGGCTGTAGGCGATGCAAACCCTGTTCACTTCCCACATGTATTGAAAGCTTGCGGGCAGGGGAGTAAGTTTTTGCCTGCTGGTCCTGACAACCGCTTGTTCAGTAGAAGGTGTGAGAGGGCTCTGTGGACATATAGCTATATGTGCAGAGGTTCTTCTGCATGCTTTGGAATCTGCATGCTCAGGCGTACTGAGAGCACACACTCCTATAATTGATTTTATGCCTGCTGCAAATGTGGAAAGGTTGGGGTCCAGTGGTTGTGATCCTACTTCTGCCTCTGCGTATTAACTTGTTTAACAACAACAACAACCACCACCTCTGGGCGGTTAATTCCAGTCAAAGGTGACTATGGGGTTGCGGTGCTTATCTCACTTTTCAGGCTGAGGGAGCCGGCATTTGTCCATAGACAGCTTTCCGGGCCATGTGGCCAGCATGACTAAACCGCTTTTGGTGCAACAGGACACCTTGATGGAAGCCAGAGCGCATGGAAATGCCGTTTACTTCCCCGCTGCAGTGGTACCTCTTTATCTACTTGCACTGGAGTGCTTTTGAACTGCTAGGTTGGCAGGAGCTGGGACAGAGCAACGGGAGCTCATTCCATCATGGGGATTCGAACCGCTGACCTTCTGATCGGCAAACTCAGGGGGCTCAGTGGTTTAGACCACAGTACCACCCATGTCCCTTTGTTTAATATGCACATACTGTACTCTAACCTCAGCTACGAAATAAATCTTGGGTGGAGGGGTAAAATAGGGCAAAACGTGGAAGCAATGCATTTGTGAATTATGAAGCATCTGTGCAGAAGGTGAGCAAGGTACACCCCTTAGTTCAGAATGTGTGTTTTGTTTTTTGCTCAGGTGCCTTGCAACAGTAGCATTACAAGGGGGATATGAGTAAGGGGGACTAACAGGAAATAAGTCATTTTCCTGTCTGCTTCTCTTGTGAAAGCAAATGTCTCTGTCCTTTATTGTATTGCTTAGTCACACAATATTACCTGTCCAGAGGGATGAATTGTTTTGATTTAAGAGGCTGGTATCCTGAGGGTTGGTAATGCCTGTGGGCATGCAGTCGACTCGATAGCTCATGGCTTTCATGAATAGAGAGAAGTTGATTTTCACCCCAACACCCTGCCCCCAAGTAATTTTAAATGAATCCCTGTCTCTCGTGATGAATGCCTCATGCAGCTGTTCCATCTTTCTGCCTGAAAGCCATGAATATAGTTGAAAACTGCAGGCTTCAGCATGTGACCTAATCCTTTGGAGATGCAGACATTTTATAATCCCTTTGAAAGTCTTTAGAATTTGAGTTATAGCACTTGTGCTAGGGTGATAATTTATATATATGGGAGCACCTTGTTAGAGAAAACGAACGTAACACCTTGTTACCTTTCCCATTGCAATACTTTTTTTCTTTAACAAATGGGATGCAAAGACAGGATTAATCTCTTCAGGAAAATATTGAACATGTACATCGGGGGTCAGCAAACTTTTTCAGCACTGGGCCAGTCCTCTGTCCCTCAAACCTTTTGGGGGGCTGGACTATATTTTGAAAAATGAAGAACGAATTCCTATGCCACACAAATAACTCACGAGATGCATTTTAAATAAAAGCACACATTCTACTCTTGTAAAAACACGCCAATTCCCGGACCGTTGGCGGGCCGGATTGAGGAGGCAGTTGGGCCGGATCCGGCCCCTGGCCCTTAGTTTGCCTACCCACCCATGATGTGCATCATTTTAGAAGAATGTTTAAGTTGCTACATGTGGCTTTGTAGGGAAGCTAGGGTGCTGGTGGCATGTTCATCAACAGCAATATAGGCACTTCTGTGTAACGTTCACCTGCACAGAGAATAGTGTGGATTTTTACCCCCAGTATAGAGATTAATTCCGTGTTAGAAGCAAACACCCAAATTCATACACTGAGTCTGCAGTAGAGTTGGAGGATGAGTTAAGTGTCCTAGGTTCAGATCCAGCTCTGAAGGTGAGCTTTGATTTTTAATCCCCCACCTTATGCTAAAAATAGGATAAACTGCCCTTACCTGCAAGCTGGCTGAGTGAGTCATAGGGGATTCCAGTGTGAGCTAAGGGATAGCCCCTTAAGTCTCTCTGACTTATTTTTGGCCTATATAGTTCGTGAAAACAACAAAAATATACAAATATTTTTTGGGGGGGAATCAAACAACAGATAAAACAAGCTATGTATCCTGTAAAATTTGCATTGGCTGCCTACATTTTAATGTAAAGATGTACTTGAGTTGATTCTGTTCATTAATATTGGATTAGTGTGTATATATATTTTTTCTGTGATTGATGTGACCATGATGGTAGAAACACCAATAAACCGTGACAGTTACTAGCAGTGGTGGCCCTAAGTATTTTTCACTTGTTGGATTTTCTAAGCGTCCTGTAAGTCAGGGAGAAAAATGTAAATTTAATTCTTCCACCCGGGGGGGGGGGGGAATAATATTTTCAGCAGTCTAAATGGGCCAGACAGCTTGCTCACTGGGTATTTTATTATGTAGACAGAGTAGCCATTGTTCTTCCCACGATGCCTGTGTTTGCTTCAGTCTATATCAAATAATGCTCCCAAGAAGCGTTGTGAAAGTAGTGATTCCCCTTTGAAAGAATCCCCAAACGTTGGCGGATTATTCTATCATTTGGTTTAAACAGGACCAGATGGGCTTGTAAAGCACAGCATGCCAAAGCAAGATCCAATAGTACATGCTGGCTTTGATTATGAAAATGGCTTGTAAAATACTACTCCCATTGTCATCTGGTCACGTTAGCTTCCATAAGTGCAGGCAAGGAAGCAGCTAAGATCTGGATTGCATTTTATTTAGCTTCTCCTTAGAAAGCAATGAGATTTAAAAACAAAACAAAAACAGTACTGTCTAAATTAACACTGGCCTCCTGAGATATTTTTCCAAGCCAGGAGTAAGGAACTCAACCCAATGGGTTTATCTGGAAGCAAAATCCCATTTGATTTTACTGGTTCTGCTTTCCAGTAACATAGCTGTGATTCCCCCCACCATTTACTTGTAGGTAGATTCCATGCTGGGAATCAGGATATCAAACATTGGTTTTAATAACTTGATTCTAGCAGGCATTGCTCTGAGGCCAAACATCAGGGGTTGCCTTCCTTTTTGGACGAGTGGGCACATTTTGAATTTCGATAAGAGTTCTGGAGGCACCAGTCACAAAATTTCTGCCATGGAAGGGACGTGCATGACACAAAATTGCAGAGACAACTACCCCAACAACTTTATGCTTACTGTGGGAAGTCAGCAGTGTCCTGCTAGTCCTACGTAAAAAAGGTAAACAACCCCTGGACGGTTAAGTCCAGTCAAGGGTGACTATGGGGTTGCGGTGCTCATCTCGCTTTCAGGCTGAGGGAGCCGGCATTTGTCCACAGACAGCTTTCCGGGTCATGACTAAACCGCTTTTGGCGCAACAGGACACCGTGACGGAAACCAGAGCGCATGGAAACACCGTTTACGTTCCTGCCGCAGCGATACCTATTTATCTAGTTGCACTGGTGTGCTTTTGAACTGCTAGGTTAGCAGGAGCTGGGACACTGTCATGGGGATTTGAACTACTGACCTTCCAATCAGCAAGCCCAAGAGGCTCAGTGGTTTAGACCCATGTCCTGAAAAAACAAGCACACAATCACTGATAGGTCCTCCCACCATTGTGAGGCTCAAAGCAATGAAGATGATGCCTCCTCAGCTGTTGCCATTGGCTGTGGGTTTCTTGTGATGTCATAAAAGCACTTGGCAACTGAGTGGATATCAAGGGAGACCAAGGGGAAAGCCCTTTTTTATTTCCAGCAGGACACACCTGGTGATGGATGTGACATTCAGCACTGCCCAGGTTTCTTCCACTTGGAGGAGGCAATCCTCTGGCAGTGGGATGCTAGGGAGTGATAATAAGGCAAGGTTTTTTTTGCTTGAAGGCTGCTGGTATCTGTGGTTGGAAGCTGGTGGACGTCTCATGATGGACCTAGCAGTAGCTTCTGGCACAATGGGACACCGTGACGGAAACCAGAGCATACGGAAACACCGTTTAGCTTCCTGCCACAGTGGTGCCTATTTATCTACTTGCATTGGCGTGCTTTAGAACTGCTAGGTTGGCAGGAGCTGGGACTGAACAACAGGAGCTCACATGGTCAAGGGAATTTGAATCACCGACCCAAGAGGCTCAGTGTTTTAGACCACAGCGCCAACTGCATCCCTTCTGCTGGTCCTATTGAGAATATCACACATACACACTGTGAAATGCTGTTGCTGTCTTAACAATAGAAGGGAGCAAAATATGCAAGGTAGCCACACCAATCTCATGTCTGAAAAATTGCTTAGAAGGTACCTGCATATTTTCATTTTTTTAAAGAGAGCTAGATACGTCAAAAAGAAATAAAGCTCAGAGTCTAGAAGTATTCACAGGTGTTATGTACAGTATCTGGTGCCGCAAACAGTCTTCCAGGTTGAGATCACAGCTCCTTGCACTGCGTCCTAAAATCTAGCACCAGTGCAATGAATTTGTGCAGGGCACATAGATGAAAGTACCGTATTTAATGTTGCCTAAGACTGGTGTTGCTCTGTGATGCCTTCATCACTTCCCCTGCTGACGTCTCTCTGTTCGGACTGCAAGTAGTTTTGACTGGCAATCAAGGCTTTTCCCTCTTAGGCCTGGGAAACTTGAGAAGCTTTCATTCAGAGCAGTTGGGCAATCTGTGGACCAAGAGTTGCACGTGGCCCTCAGCCGAATCTCGTGTGCCTGGGGGAAACTGAGGAAGGGAAGTGGCTTAAAGGAGAGCCGAAACAGAAGGACTAGGAGGCGGAGGGAAGCTTTCTGAAAGGGCAGAAAGTGGAGGCCTCGGGCAAGAGCAGGGCAAGGAAAGGGTGGAAAAAACTTGTTTGTGATTCTGGTCCATGCACTACCATAATGACAGGTTACCCTTGAAGTAGGTGGCCTTAGAGAGAAATACAGTTCCCCACCTCTTCTTGGGGGGCTGTTTTGAGGAAGCTTGCATGAGTGGTTCTTGAGGAGTTCTTGGAATTAAAATATGAGAAGACCTGATGTTGGGGCAATAAATGCTGTTGCCTGCTTTCCTTGGAAATAAAGAGGGTCTGAACAGTGTAGCTCACTTAAAAGGAAGTTGCTTTCAAGTGCCATCAATGCAAATAGGAGGGGAATGCTCTCTGAGTTAGGCCATTTATAGGGAGAAACTCTGCCATGAGTGCTGTTTTTTGTGGAAAGGCAGGATGTAAATTGGTGTGAAACATACAAACATTTTTCTTCCTATTGCTTGCATGCTTTTCCTGTTAGACTTTCAGCCTTCCTGTTAGAACATTGGCACTGAAAGAGAAAGAATATATGGTGTGAGTCAAATTGATTTGCTTCTAAAGCAACAACGTTCAGCTATTGCTTTGCTGCTAAGAGGTTTTTATAGAGAGTAAAAAAATGTCTCTTCCTTCTGCCTCCAGTTTTGTTTTGTTTTTTAATTTGCAAAACAAGTACAAACTATATGCTACAAATAGTCTCTGGCTGATTTCACACAAAGACTGTCAGGCTTCTACTAGGGAAACCTGGGTTCAGACGCCATCTGGACCTTGAATTTCATTGAGTGGCCTTTGGAGCAGGGATAATCGGTGTGCCTCCTGAGTTTTCAACTCACATGAGAAGTAGTAGTATGTCTCTCTAGTACCTTTACTTGTGCAGATATAAGGGAAAACATATAGGTGCCCTATTACCAATTGCATACTAAAAATGTACCAGTAAACCTGTCTTTGTATTCTGGCTGTTCTTCAGTTACTGCCCCTCGCTGCAACACTTATCTGAATGGGAACTTTATATTTTTCCTTGAGCTCTTTGGCTGAAGGTTTGGGATCAAAATGAAACAAACGGATGAAAAGTCATGTTGAGAAAAGTTCTACAGCACTTTGTAGGAAAGGCTGGGATTCAGCTAGTGAGTCCTGTCAGCTTCTGCTTGTGTGACGAGCCCCTGCACACCCCACCCTGAATTTGGCCGGAGGGGTGAGGAAATCTCTGGAACAGGAGGAGGAATATGGCGATATTGTTCCATGTGCTATCGATCACCTTGCATGATGTTGAATTCCCCTCAAAAGTCTTATTTGTGATAGTGTATGTCTAGAGTAGTTTACAGAAGGGTCAAAACAACAGAAATGTGAATGGGGAGAAACAAAGTTGAAATGCGCTAAACAAAAACAGCAGCATAAATAGCAGTATTAACATTGCATCTAAAATAAAAATGTATTTGCCTGGTGCTGAGGGCAATAAAGCAGGTGCTATAGATGAACCTCACTGGGGAGGGCATTCCACAACTGGGGTGCTACCACTGAGAAGCCCCTCACTTCTCAGGGTAGCCACTGACTTTACCTTGGAATGCAGGAAGAGAATATTTTAATGGAAGGGAAGTATATACAGGCAAACCTTGGACGTCGAACACCCTGGCTCCCGAAGAAATCGGCTCTGGAACGATCGAAAGCCGAACGTGTTTCTGTTTCAAATGTTCTTTTGGAAGCTGAACGTCCGATTCAGCTTCCGTGGCTTCCGATTGGCTGCAGGAGTTTCCTGCGGTCAATCAGAAGCCGCGCTTTGGTTTCTGAACATTTTGGAAGTCGAACGGACTTCTGGAACGGATTCCCGTTCGACTTCCAAGGTATGGCTGTATGGAGAAAAGTGGTTCTTCAGTTATCCTGGTCCTAGGCTGTCAAGGGCTTTAAACATAAAAGCCAACATTTTGAAAGCAATGCAGTTTACATTTTATAGGTAATAGCATGCAGTCCATCAGTACTGAATGCAGTTTCTAGATTACCAACATCTCCAAGGCACACTGCAGGTTACCAGAGGGTGGATAACTGAGACCAAGTCACCTTTCTTAAGCTCTGCAGAGCTTACAGTCTACCTTCAGAATGGAATCTACATACAGTATTAGGACACATGCCATCTTCAGGCTTCTTTGTAATTCTCACACGTGACAAATATTACCATCACATTCCTATTCTTATCACCGTCGCCTTTGCTTTTCACAATTTTAGTGTGGGAGGGATTCCTGTGCAATGCGTTATCAGCGCTGAACAAACAAATATTGTTTCTCCTTTCTAAAGAAATCTGGCAGTGCCCTGATGCTGGATCATATCCTGTGTAAGCTTGTGATGCATATAAAACCAGACCAGTGATGGCGAACCTATGACATGCGTGTCAGACGTGACACGCAGAGCCCTCGCTGCTGGCACACGCCCCATCGGCCCATTCGCGCTGTTGCTGTTGTTGTTGTTGTTGTTGTTGTTGTTGTTGTTGTTTTCCCCCCATTTTTTCTCCCGCTCCTCCTACAGCTTGTCTCAGCTGTTAAAACCCGGATCCTTTTTTTGTTGTTGTTGCTGGTAGCCAGAGGTTGGTTTTTTAACCCTTTCTGTGCTGTTTTTTTCTGGCGCATTGGCAGACTATAATTGGGTGTAACAGTGTTTGTTTTTTAACCCGTTCTGTGCTGGGGTTTTTGGCGCTTTGGCAGACTATGTCTGTGCTGCGTGTCAGTTCCAGCGAATGTATTATTCGTCATTTATTTCTGTTCTCTGCCCCCCCCCCCCAAAGGTGCAGCAGCTTTGGGGCATTCCCCCCAAAAAGCAAAGCAACTTTTGCACCCCCCCCAAAAAAACCTCCAAAACTTTGGTCAGCAGCTCCCCCCATAAAGCTCAACAACTCTGGGCACTTTGTGATAAATAAGGGGTTTTTGGTTTGGTTTGGTTAAATAATTAGTTTTTGGTTTATTAAATACAGTTATATATTACAATTATTCATTTTTGTTATTTAAACTATAAATATCGTGACATTATGGTTTTTTCTCTCGAAATGACACACCACCCGAGTTATGCTCGGTTTTTTTGGCGAATTTTGACACACCAAGCTCAAATGTTGCCCATCACTGAACCAGACTATAATTTGAAGTTACATACATTAGAAAGCCCTGGGCTCACACGTTCCTTCTAACACCTTTTCCTCCCTGAAAGTTTAGCGCCTTTGCCCTTAGAGCTGAATTATTAAACTGTGGTCCATCTGTACCAGAATCCCAAACCGTGGTTTTTTATGGTGCTTGCAATTCTGCCTTGGAGGGTGAGCGCAAACTCATTTGCTCATTTGGATGTAAGGACAAATGTTGGTTTGTGATAAACGGGAATTTGCTGAGCGAATCTGTGTGCTGGGCAGGGACAGAGGGGAGTGTGACAGCCAGAGGCGCTTGGTCATTTAACACCAAAACCATCAAAAAAAGGGGGGGGGAGCAAAAACCCTTGCTCAGATCCCTTCCAGTATCTGAAGGAAATGTGGATTTTTACTGGCAGAGAGGGGGGGGTTAAACTGTACAATAACACGTACAAAATGGAAGACAAAGAAAAGGTGCTCTAATATTTATCTGAGGCTGACATCCCTTTTAAACTGACATTCTGTTGTAACAGAGCCTTTATAATTTTCCAGTCAGTAATTTCTGAAGCTAGCACTTTAAAGCTTCCACTCATGCCGTCCTGACCTGCTGTTCTAATGGAGAGTGGTTTTCAACAGTTTTTAAAAATGTGTAATTTCCCTCTAGGTTGAACTCGTCTGCTTTTAATTTGCAACCTTTTAATCTAATTATCTGTCAGCCTGCTGGCATCAGCTGTGCTCTCCCCGTACGGATTTTAAAAAGGTCATGATCAGCGTTCTTAATTTCATATAGAGTGGATTTCTAAGATCCTAGTGGCATTTCTTTGTTGAGTCATATTCCCCATTTACTGCTGTTGTTGAACAATAGGAATTAATGCTCAGCAATTTTTGTTGCTGGAAAGCTTATATTATTCATCTTACTTGTGAAATGATTCTTCTTTATGGTAGAGCTTTGGGATTAATCTCATGTAAAGCTGGTACTCTCCAGAAAACCAGAAAATTAAGTTAGTAGATATAGAAATGGTTTGCACTGCAGTTAAAATGTGATCCTGAAATTCCCCTTTGTGCATTTTTAAATAACACTGGTTGGCACTGCAGGCCTGTGATTATTTCCAAGGAAAGGGGTTTAGTGCTGGAATGGGGAACAGATGGGTCTCCAGATGCTACCAGACTCTCATCATTCCTGACCATTGGACTTTACCTCTCGATAGCATACTGAATGCCTCAGGTTCCCAATCCCTGGTTTAGCAGATAGGTGTTACTCTGTTTAGGATTGCACATGAGAAGCTCAGACCTGTGTAAGTGCCTGCAGATGGCTTCTCTTAAACCAGCAGGCATTTTGTGTGATCCTATACCTTGGTTCTCAAACATCTTGGTACTCAACAACAACTTGCAGCCCAAATACTGCAAACCCGAAAGTAAGTGCTCCAGTTTGCGGGCCTTTTTCAGAAGCCGAACATGCTCTGTTTTGAATGTTACGCTTCCGTTTTGAGTGCCACACTTCAGTTTTGAGTGTTATGCTCAGGTCTGTCTGTTTTTGCTATTTATTTTGTGTTTTTGTGGCTCTTTTTGTGACTTTCTGGAACCCAGTTCGGCTACTGATTGATTAATTGTGCGACTGCAGTACATTGTTTATTGCTTTCATTTCATGAATCAATGGTCTTGTTAGATAAGTAGAATTCATGTTAAATTGCTGTTTTAAAGAAAATAAAAAAAATCCTTCAGTAGCACCTTAAAGACCAACTAAGTTTTTATTTTGGTATGAGCTTTCGTGTGCATGCACACTTCATCAGATACACTGAAACAGAAGTAACCAGACCCTTATGTATATTCAGAGGGTGGGGGTGATGGGAATGGGTGATGGGCTGATAGGAGTGGTAAACCTGTTGATGACTGTTAATGACTGCAATTGGTCTTGCGGGGCAGGGGGGGGGAAAGCAAGGGCTGAGGTGCTAAGGAAAGCTTGATCATGTATAATGAGATAAGAATCCTATGACTCTGTTCATACCAGGTGGCTCCATGGTTTTAAGCTCAGCAACTTCTCTTTCCAGTCTGTTTCTGAAATTTTTCTGTAATAAAACAGCTGCTTTGAGATCTTGTATAGAATGTCCTGGGAGATTGAAGTGTTCTCCTACTGGTTTCTCTGTTTTGTGATTCCTGGTGTCAGATTTATGTTCATTTATCCTTTGGCGTAGGGTTTGGCCTGTTTGTCCAATTTCTTTTATATCAGTTTGTCCTGTTTTTTTGTTTGTTTGTTTCGACTCAGACCAACACGGCTACCTACCTGCTGTTTTAAAGGTAAAGGTACCCCTGTTTTTAAAAGTCTGGAATGGATTAATCCATTTTGCATTACTTTCTATGGGAAAGTGCATCTTGGTTTTGGAACGCTTTGGTTTTGGAGCAGACTTCCGGAATGGATTAAGTTTGAGAACCAAGAACCACTGTATAGGAAATCTCTGAAAGTAATTACAGGGCCATGCAACTTTTTCTGTTGGCACACATAAGGCTGAGACAATGCTTCTTACTCTCTAAAATGTCTGCCATTGTTTCATGATTCTGGCAAAAAAGAAAGAAAGTCAGAGGCATAATTAGCATGGCTAATCAAATAGGAAAACAATGACAGAATGAACTTAAGCTTGTCATTTACGTCAGAAGGTGGGAAAATACCTGTCACAGTGGCCGGAGTGGACTACTTCAGAGTAACGACGCTACGCAGCTCTGCATTTTATTCTTTTATTGGTGCTGCGTATTTACAGTGCTCAAGTCATTACTATTTACACGGAGCGATGTTGTCAGTCGGTTTCAGAACCTCCTAATGGCTTTTGGCGCGTCTTTCTCCAACACAAAAGCTTTGGCAGACCCATCCTCTTGCCCCTCCTCTTCCTGCGTAATTCTGGAGTTGGAGGGATGGGTCTTCCCCCCTTACTTGCCCCTTCCTGTCCCACCTGGGACCCTGGCTCCTCTACCTTGCCTGAGCCTCGGACACGACTTCCTGCTTCCCCACTGGAATCGGAACTCTCCCTGCTTTCCCCTTTGCTCGGGGACGGGCTTGAACTCAGGAGGGGAGGGACTTCGCGATATCCCCTGTCCCTCACATCCACCCCCCTCCCAAGCTCTCCTTCACCCCTCCCCAGGCCCCCCCCATGTGTCGGTGACGACTGGAAGCCTAAAAACTCGGTGCTCTCCGAGCCCGTTGGTGTGAACACCTCCCCCCAGTCCTGCGAGCCCCCCCCTTCCGCCTGGGAGGACGGGAATCCCAAAAAGTCCGTGGCGTCAGAGCTGGTGGGGGTAAAAATGTTTTGCCAATCTGCTCCTTCCTCTGACTGGGTGGATCTTGGCGACACCCATACCTCATCCTCTGGTTCCTCAAACTCCGCTTCCCAGCGCCATGGTGAGCTGTTCTCCCGTGCCTCCTCCTCCTCCCCCTCCCTTTCCATGTGCCAGGGCTTGGGTCTGTGGGGAAAGAGGGCGTGAAATTCTTCCACCAAGAATTCCTCCTGTATCTGAGTGGCGGGAACCCATTCATTCTGGGACGGTGGAGCATCCTCCCATGCCATGAGGTACTCCAGGCCCCCCACCCCCCACCTTGAATCCAGGATGGCCGTGGCCTCATTGAGTTGCTCCCTGCTTTCCCTCTCCCCCCCTCCCTCGGGGGTTTGTTCGCTGTCTCTGAGCCTGCTGCTTTCCCTGTACGGCGACAGCAGCGATCTATGAAACACTGGATGCACCCTCATGTCCTCTGGCAGTGCCAGCCTGTATGCCACCGGGTTGACCTGTTGCGTGACCGTGAAGGGGCCCAGCCATTTGGGTGCCAGCTTTTTGCACCTCCCTCTGGTGGGAAGGCCCTCCGAGGACAACCACACCTTGTCCCCCACCCTGATGACCTCCCCTTGTCGCCTGTGGCGATCTGCCCCCTTTTTGTACGCTTCCTTGGCCCTCTCCAAGTGTTCTCTGAGCTGCTGGTGCACCGTCTCCAGTTCCTCTGCCCAATCCTCAGCCTGTGGGCCCTCCTCCTCCTCCTCCCTCTCCCTCTCTGGGAAAGATCTGAGATCGCGCCCGTAATTGGCCTTAAAGGGCGACACCCCTGTGGAGACGTGCACTGCATTGTTGTAGGCAAATTCTGCTAGTGGCAAGCGATCCACCCAGTCCGTTTGCCGCTGGCTGACGTAGCATCTCAGGTACTGCTGCAGAATGGCGTTGACCCTCTCCGCTTGTCCGTTGGTCTGCGGGTGTCTAGCCGTCGACAAGCTGACCTCCACCTGCAGGAGGTTCATGAGCCGCCGCCAGAACCTGGAAACAAATTGGCGGCCACGATCCGAAATAACCCTTAAAGGTAATCCATGCAGTCTGAAAATGTGATCAACAAACAGTTTGGCTGTCTCTTCTGCCGAGACTGCCCTGGCACACGGTATAAAGTGACACATTTTGGACATGAGGTCCACCACCACCAACACTGCAGTCTTACCCCTGGACGAAGGCAGATCTGTGATGAAGTCCATGGACACCACTTCCCACGGCCTGTGTGGTGTGGCTAAGGGCTCCAGCAACCCTGGTGGCGCTGCTCTGACCACCTTCGCCCGCTGGCAGGTGGTACAGCCCCTTACATAGTCTCGAACATCTTCCCTCACCCCTGGCCACCAGAAGTGTCTCATGACTAGGTGAGTGGTCTTGTCCCTTCCAAAATGCCCCGCTGTAGGGTTGTCGTGCATCTGCTTGAGGACCGTACGTCGAAGCTGGGTGGTGGGTAGGTACAGCGCACCCTTGTAGAAAAGCAGCCCTCTGCGTTCTGCAAAGTCTTTTGCCTGCTCCCTCCCCCCTCTCAGTTCTCTGAAGATGCGGTTGGCAAATTCATCCGCTGCCGTCAGTGCTGTGAGTTCTGCCTCGCTCACCACTGCTGCTCCGCAGGACCATGCCGACGGGGGGAAAATGTGCCTTGGGGCTGGTGGCGCCTCCTCCTCCATGTACTCTGGCTTGCGGGAGAGGGCATCCGCCCTGACATTCTGCTCTCCTGGGATGTAGTGTATGGAGAAGTTGAAGTTCGAGAAGAACTCCGCCCACCGTATCTGCCGCTGGTTGAGCACCCTGGCAGTTCTCCAGAACTCCAGGTTCTTGTGGTCTGTGCACACCTGGATGGGGTGCTTGGCGCCCACCAGGAAGTGTCTCCAGTGCTGGAACGCCGCGTGGATCGCAAGAAGTTCCCGATCAAAAACTGTGTAGTTTCGCTCGGGCTGGGTCAACTTCCTGGAGAAGAAGGCACAGGGTCTCCACTCTCTGTTGGCGTCCAGTTGCAACAAAATGGCGCCCACAGCCTTATCAGAAGCATCTGTTTCAATGCGTAGGGGCGCGTCCTGAACCACGTGGAACAGGTTCTGGTCTGAGGCGAACACCCTCTTGAGGCTTTCGAACGCTGCTTGCGCCTCTGGTGTCCACCTGAACTTCTGCTTGCCTCTCAGGCAGTCAGTGATGGGAGCCGTAACTCGAGAGAAGTTCTTGATGAACTTCCTGTAGAAGTTGGCAAAGCCTAGTAGGCGTTGGGCATCTTTGCGCGTCCTGGGGCTGTGCCAGTCCAGGATGGTCTGCACCTTGTCCTTGTCCATTGCCAGCCCCTTGTCTGACAGCTTGTAGCCCAGGAAGTCCACCTCCTTGGTGTGAAACTTGCACTTCTCCAGCTTCACATACAGGTGGTTCTCCTTCAGGCGCTGTAACACCTCCCTGACGTCCTTCACGTGCTGCACTGGGTCGTTGGAGTAAATAAGGATGTCATCCAGAAAGACCAAGCATTTCCTGAAGAGTAGGGACCCCAGGACGTGGTGCATGAAGGCCTGGAAGCATGCTGAGCCCCCTTGCAACCCGAAGGGCATCACCAGATATTCAAAAGAGCCCAGAGGCGTGAACATCGTGGTTTTCCACTCATCGCCTTCCCGGATCCTGATCAAGTTGTACGCCCCCCTCAGGTCTAGCTTGGTGAAAATCTTGCCTCTGCGTGCCGCTGTCAGGAGATCATCCACTCTGGGCATGGGGAAAGCCACTGGCTCTGTCACCGAATTCAGCCGTCTAAAATCCACCACAAGACGGCGCTGTTGCGTGTCTTTCTTGTCCACCCAGAAGACCGGGCTGCCCCCTGCTGCCTTGCTTTCTCTGATGAACCCCCGCTTGAGGTTCTTGTCGATAAAAGCGCGCAGATCCTCCAGTTCCTGATCTGACATGGCGTACAGCTTGGCTGGGGGTATAGTTGCCCCAGGCACCAGGTTGATCTGGCAGTCAAAAGGCCTGTGTGGGGGCAGGTGGTCGGACTCCGCTTCACTGAAGACCTCCTGCAGGTCCCAGTATGGTTTGGGTATCGCCTCACCCCCTTTGACGTGCATGGTGGCCACCGTGGCTATCGGAGGCCCCTCCCCTGGTTGGTGCTGCATGCAATGTTCCAGGCAAAAGTCCGATCCAAAAGTGATGCATCTCTGATGCCAACTTATGGAGGGGTCGTGGCGCGCCAGCCAGCTCATGCCCAAAACGATTGGGGGGTCTGAGATGGTGGTGACGTTGAATGCCAGTGTCTCTGAGTGCCTTCCAACCGTCATTCTCATGGGGGGGGTTTGATGAGTGATGGCCCCTCCCAGCAGCTCTCTGCCGTCAATGGTTGCCACGTGCAGAGGAAAATCCAGCTGCAGAAGCTGGATCTGGTGCTCTTCTGCAAAGTTTCTCGAGAAGAAGTTGGCTGAGGCACCACTGTCAATTAGGGCGAGGACCGTCAATGGATAGCCATTTGGGAGCGTGAGCGTCACTTCTAGAACCACTCCTGCTCTGGGAGGGGTGGGCTGGCTCTGCTCCTCTCTGTGCGGGTGGGTGGGCTGGGGCTGTTGTCTGCTGACTGTGCCTGGCTGCCGCCCCTTGTCTCCTGCAGCCAGGCTTTCCCGTTTCCCTGCTGTGGTGCTGCGTCAGTGGGGGAGGGCACAACCGTTCCCGCCTTTCCTTGCCACTCCCTGCGATGTGGGCAGTCTCTGACGAGATGCTGGGGGGAGTTGCAGAGAAAGCAATTCCCACCCCTTCCCTCCTTGCGTCTTGGCGCCGCTGGGGTTTGAAAAGCCCGCGCGCGCGCGCTATCAATCTGCATGGGTTCCTGGTCCTGACTGGCCCCAGGCGTGGCTTGAAAGGGTTGTTGAGGGAGTGGCTTCTCCTGCGACCGTGGGAACCAAGCCCGCTTTGCGCGCGTTGCTTGCTTGTCGCTCCATCTGGATTCCTGCCTCACCCCCACCGCCAGAGCCGCTTTGCTCAGTTGATCCATATTACTGGGCTTTGGACCTCTCGAGAGCTCATCCTTCACCTCCTCATGCAACCCCAAGTAAAACGCCGCTTGCATTGGGGCAGACTCCAGATCCCACCCCAATCTGTGCACCAGCATGGTGAATTTCGCCCAATACGCGCGAACTGTCATATTTCCTTGGCGTAAATTATGAAGTTCCTCCTTAGTCTGGTCCATATGACTATCGGACGAATACATCGTTTTCAAACCTTCTAGAAATAGTTTGACATTCTTCATGCAAGGATTCCTTGTTGCAATTAACGGTCTTAGCCACTCCCTGGCCGCCCCTGTAAGGTGCTCCACAATAAACGCTACTCTGTGCTCATCATCAGGGAACTCATCGTGGTGCAGCTCAAGAGCATACACAATCTCAGTCTCAAAGCCCTGAAACTCCTTCGGGTCTCCATTGAACTTGCTTACTAGGGTCCCGGCTCTCCTTCCTGGCAGCACTTGGACTTGGGGTGCCCCTCCCGCCTTGTTTTTCTCTGCATCCAGCTTGTTTTGGAGGTCTACCGCCACCGCCCTTAAATGCTGCTCTTTTTCCTGGAGCTCTCTCACCTGTTCCGCAAGTTGTAGCCGGTCGTCCTGGACCTTCTTAGTCTCCTCTTTAGCTGCCTGCAATTCTCCCTGCGCCTGCAGCGACAGCTGTTGCAGTTCTAGCTGGGCTTGCTCAGCGATCTGCCGCCACTTCTCCGCCTCTGACACGCTCATCCCGGCAACTCCAAAGTAGCCCAAAAATGATTAGGAGGTTGCTGTCACAGTGGCCGGAGTGGACTACTTCAGAGTAACGACGCTACGCAGCTCTGCATTTTATTCTTTTATTGGTGCTGCGTATTTACAGTGCTCAAGTCATTACTATTTACACGGAGCGATGTTGTCAGTCGGTTTCAGAACCTCCTAATGGCTTTTGGCGCGTCTTTCTCCAACACAAAAGCTTTGGCAGACCCATCCTCTTGCCCCTCCTCTTCCTGCGTAATTCTGGAGTTGGAGGGATGGGTCTTCCCCCCTTACTTGCCCCTTCCTGTCCCACCTGGGACCCTGGCTCCTCTACCTTGCCTGAGCCTCGGACACGACTTCCTGCTTCCCCACTGGAATCGGAACTCTCCCTGCTTTCCCCTTTGCTCGGGGACGGGCTTGAACTCAGGAGGGGAGGGACTTCGCGATATCCCCTGTCCCTCACAATACCCGTTAAAGTGAGTCCTCTTTACGCCAAGAAATGTGTTTTGTGTCCCTTAATAAGTTTGAATAGGTTGAACTGTATATTTGAACTATGGAGAAGAAATACTTAAAAACAACAACCCTCTTTTGCATAGCTAAAATGGTCAAATGTTTAGAACCCTAATAATGCATTCTGAAGGATATACATACATACATACATACATACATACATACATACATTTATATCCTGCCTTTCCTCCAAGAAACTTAGTTTCCCCCCTCCCCATTTATCCTGAAAACAATCCTGTGAGATACAGTAAGTTGGGCTATGAGACAGTGACTGGCCCAAGATTTAAACATGTGGCGATGCTCTGCTTTTGCAACACACTGGGTTGAGTCGAGTCGCAGTGCTGGCGAAATGGCCAAGGGGGATAGTGCAGATCACCTTTAGGTAGCAATAGCCAGAAGCACAAGCCTACAGTGGTCTCCATTTTGGGAGAAGACTTTAGAGAATGATAGTTCTTGCAGGAAGATCTAGGACTTGCCTAGATGTCTACAGGGGATGTCTCCTGTTTGTACTATCATTGCTTAGTTATATCAGTTGACCAGCTACATTTCCCCTCTCCCACTCTTCTAACAAAATGTTTTAGAGTTCAAGCAGAGAGTCTCCAAGGAGGAAGGGCTGTAGGTCAATAGTAAAACATCTGCTTTGCATGCAAAAGGTGTCAGGATCAATTCCTAGGTGCCTCCAGGTAGGATTTTGAGAAACCCTGGAGAGCTGCTGCCAATCATGGTAGAAAATACAGTGATACCTTGGTTTACAACCATAATCCGTTCTGGAGGTCCAGTTGTAAACCAAAACAGGCTGTAACCCAAGGCACGCTTTCGCCAATGGGGCCTCCAACAACAACAGCAGCAGCAACAACAACAATGGGTTGTAATCCAAAAAATTGGGACAAACACTTCAGGGTTTGATGCGGTTGTAGCTTAATCCAAAACTGTTGCAAACCAAGGTACCACTGTGCTGAGGTGAATGGACCATTGTTCTGACTTGGTATGAGGACTCTTCCTATAGTTCCTTATTTTCTGTGACACTTGATGCTAATGCTTGCTCCACAAACCTTGCAAATTACACCTCTACAGAGCAAGGGCATCTTCTAGGCAGCCACACCAATCTGAATATAGCCAACACACACCACAACCTGACTATTGATCTCAGAAGTTGGTTGAGACAGACCAGAGCTTGTATGACAGTTAACATCCAAGTCCCGTTCGTCGTGCAGAGCACCTTGTCTCGAACTGTAGCCACACAGACCTGGCCTCACCCTGCAGCAGGTGATCTTGCCTTCTGTAGTTCGGTGGTAGAGTATGCAAGCGCTCCCAGAGTCAGTTCCTGGCATCTCCCTCTAGGACTGGGAAGGGTCCCTGTCTGAATGCCAGAGAGTTGCTTCCAGGCATCGTAGACACTACAGAGCAAGATGGACCATTGGTCTGACAAGGCAGCTTCCTTTTATTTTCTTCAACCCATGACCACCTCACCTGCCTGCCTTCAAAGAACGTCACCTGCCTCATTCCCGTTTGCGACTTGGCACTAGAACTGGACTTCCAGTTGTGCATCATCTTGGAGCTTGGCCAAGGCCCGACATGTTCTCGTTCTCTCTCTCTCTCTCTTTGCATTATTTAGCTTGCTTCTTCCTAGCAGTCGCTTCCTTTTCTGAGACCCCGAGAGCTCTCCTGTATGCTAGTACTTGCTCATGACACACAAACCATTGCAGAGCTCCTTTCTGTCTTGAGAAATTAGTCCCGTGGAATCTTTTCACAAAACATACGTGCAAAGCTTGTCATTGCCACTTTGGACATTGTGGTACAATATTTGCAAAGTATGTGTGAAACGGATTTGATTGTTGGGAAATAAGCCACAGTTTTCTTTGGATTCAGAAAGCCCTCACTCGACCCATTTTTTAAAAATTCTTTTATTCTCCTTTTGCCTAACCAATCTTTAAACAGTTAAAACATTGAGATTGGAGCAGTTTACTTTTTAACATAATTTTTAGTCAAATTTCCAGCCATGCAAATAGACCAATGGATATTTTATAAAGAAGACTTGGCTTTCAGAAACGGAAATTCCTTTTTTTTAAAAAAAACCCTTATTAATATTTATAACTAATAATTAGATGCTACAGACCTCATTTCAAAAGTGAGATGGCCACAAATTCCTATGTACAGGCAAAACTATTGCTGATAAATTACAGAGTTGGGATGTTTCCTTTCCCAGTTACCATAAAAATGCCCTGTGGTGTTACATCTCATGAGCAAGAAATACCTCGGCACTTTAAATCTTAAGTGGTGAACCCCAGGAGACATTTATACTCTAAAGTATCCCCTTTCACAGCGGCTTTTTGTGAATAAATTAGGTATTTCTGTGCAATTTACCTTGACAATTACTAGAACAGGCAGCTGTATTGAAAAGGAAATTCCATCCATTTCATTATAAGTTTCACAAAAGAAATGAGCTTAATTGCTCAGGTCAAATTGCTTATTCGGATTCCCGCCCCCCCCTTCTGTCAGAGGAACATGTAAGTGTTGTCAGAGTTGCGGTGGGGTGGGGTCCCTGATACATTTTTTATGCATTAGCCTTGTCTTGTGGGAAATAATGTTGAAATGAAAGGTAGGAGGGGGGAATCCCCCTCCCCTTTCTCCCCTAAGAATAGATAGAAAATAAATTCCTCAGCTATAACCCCAAAGGGTTACGACCCAGTTTCTTTAAAAATCTATAATCTTTGCACAAATGGTGCTGGGAAATATATAATACGTTAATGCAAGCAGGTCTTTAAGGCATTTTGAAAAATCATCATTTCATCTCCATTGTGGGCTTCCAAATGCAGTCGTTCAAAGTGGGTTGCTTTAATATTTCACAACCTTTTGGCCTTCCTCAGTCTTTATTAGCAGTACATTCGTACCTTGGTTTTCAAACGCCTTGGGAGTCAAACGTTTTGGCTCCCAAACGATCGAAAACTGGAAGTGATTCTTCCGGTCTTCGAACGTTCTTAGGAACCCGAATGTCCGACGCGACTTCCATGGCTTCTGATTGGCTTGGTTTCCAAACGTTTTGGAAGTCGAACGGACTTGTGGAACGGATTCTGTTCAACTATCCTAGGAGGATAACCATTTTCAGATATGGCCATATCCATGCAGACGTCTGCAGTGATTTAGCTGACAAGTAAACACTTTTTCTGAATGAGTCACATTTCACTATTCTGACAGCTAGTCTGAGCTAACACCTGGAGTTAGTCAGTCCACCCGACATGCCAGTAAGAGACTATGTGCTGTTTCTGCTTGTCAAGTTTCCTGACTGAGACGATGAATCAACTGCACTGCCCCACTTTGCAAATTTAAGCCGGTAAAGGGTCAAACAGGCATTGCATCAGAATGGGGTCTTGGCGTGGTCATGCTTAAGAACTGTTTCATCAGGGCAATGATGCTTAAGTGTTGAATCACAAGGTTCAATTCCTGGCATCTCTAGGTAGGGCTGGGAGAGAATCCTGCCTGAAATCTTGGAGAGTCACTGCCATTCAGTATTGTCAGTGCTGAGCTAGGTGGACCATGGTCTCAGTGTAATGCCATTTCCCATGACTTCTGATGACACAACCTCCCATTTTACACACCAGATTCCAGTGGTTGTGTCGCAGTAGAAAAATGTATTTAAGGTGGCAATAATGTGTCCATTGTGGCATGAACTCTTCTCACGTACAAGCATCTTTGTCAAATTGAAAGCCACTCCCAGACTGTTGCTTGCAAGAGTTGTGCCATAATAAATGTGTTGCCCTTTAACATGCCACAGGAATCTTCGGTTGTGTTACATGGTCATTCTTTTCTTATTGTACAACCATCTGAGTAGTCCAACCCCTTGGCTAAATTTTTGCTTAAGAGGCGTGATTGTTGTTGTTGTTTAGTCGTTTAGTCGTGTCCGACTCTTCATGACCCCATGGACCATAGCACGCCAAGCACTCCTGTCTTCCACTGCCTCCCGCAGTTTGGTCAGACTCATGTTGGTAGCTTCGAGAACACTGTCCAACCATCTCATCCTCTGTCGTCCCCTTCTCCTAGTGCCCTCCATCTTTCCCAGCATCAGGGTCTTTTCCAGGGAGTCTTCTCTTCTCATGATGTGGCCAAAGTATTGGAGCCTCAGCTTCAGGATCTGTCCTTCCAGGGAGCACTCAGGGCTGATTTCCTTGAGAATGGGTACGTTTGATATTCTTGCAGTCAATGACTCTCAAGAGTCTCCTCCAGCACCATAATTCAAAAGCATCAATTCTTCGGCGATCAGCCTTCTTTATGGTCCAGCTCTTACTTCCATACATCACTACTGGGAAAACCATAGCTTTAACTATACGGACCTTTGTTGGCAAGGTGATGTCTCTGCTTTATAAGATGCTGTCTAGGTTTGTCATTGCTTTTCTCCCAAGAAGCAGGCGTCTTTTAATTTCGTGACTGCTGTCACCATCTGCAGTGATCAAGGAGCCCAAGAAAGTAAAATCTGTCACTGCCTCCATTTCTTCCCCTTGATAGTAGATTCAAAGAATCTTTGGATGTGCTTTGGCATCATGTTCTGGTCACTTGGAAAATAAGTGGAGTAGCCCTCAAGTGGTTATTTTTTATTTGGATTTCTGACGTACATAAGACCAGACAAGCATCAGTGCGTTAAATGCTCTGAATTGCAGTGTAGTGCAAAGGGCATTGCAAGAACATCATTTCCATCCTATTTTGTGGGGAGAGGCTGTTTATGGACATGATGAGGCTTGACTACATGCAGTGAGAAATGCCTGGAGGAAAAAAAATTAACGCTCTCAAGGCTGAATATGTGACGGTGCAACATTTTGAACTTTGAAGTGTTGTGTGTGACCTGTGTGATAAAACCAGGTCTGAAAGATGAATAATGTTGAGACTTGCAGAAATCAGATTCCAAGCTCAAAAGTGTTCCAACTTGCAGTTTTGCGGCGGCTCATGAGAGGCCGATAATTTGTATTTGATTCTGTGCCAAGCAGATTCCCCCCCCCCTTTGGAATGAAATCCACCCCATACAGAACCACTATGAACTTCTCAGAGCTAGCATTTGGACAGGGACAAAAAGGAAATTTGCTGGTAGATTTGAGCCTCAGGAATAATACCCTAAACCAGGGTGGGGAACCCCTGGCCCATGGGCTGCCAGGCCTCCTCATTTTGCCCAAACCACGCCTCACATACCCAATGCTTGAGACCAAGGGGTAGTCAACCTAAGGCCCGGGTGCCAGATGCGGCCCAATCGCCTTCTCAATCCGGCCCGTGGACGGTCCGGGAATCAGCGTGTTTTTACATGAGTAGAATGTGTCCTTTTATTTAAAATGCATCTCTGGGTTATTTGTGGGGCATAGGAATTTGTTCACCTCACCCCCCCCAAAAAAAATAGTCCGGCCCACCACATGGTCTGAGGGACAGTGGACTGGCCCACGGCTGAAAAAGCTTGCTGACCCCTGCTTGAGACCATACAATGACAACCAGCTGATGGTTGGGTCTTCACAAGCCCCTTGCAAAGCGCTGGGCAAGATAGTGCTTTGAAAGAGGTTTCGGAAGACACACATCCATCTGTCCCATTTCTCCTTTGAGCAGTGGGGGAGCTAACATTATGCCCCACCCAGGATATGGAACCAGGAAACAACCCTGCTTTGTAGATAGAGATTAAACCCAGTTTATGGTTTGATCATAAATGGAAATGGAAGGTTTCCGTGAATAAAAAGAAGGTGCTCAGCTCTTAAATTGTGTTCCGTAGCGGTGTGTCTTCTGGAGCATTCAATTTGAGCAAATGTATGGATAGGAAGCAAAGGGGCCCTGAGCTTGTATTGTGCAAGGTCCTTGCCACTATTCTGTGGGAGCAATGTGCTTAGCAGGCTCCTAATTGGATCCCACTGGTGTTGCCTGTTCAGTAATCCAGATAACTGCGGCCTCTGTATTATCAATATTGACATTAGTGCCTCCGAATGTTTTTAGCTAGGAGTTCTGCAGCAGTGTAATTTGTCTGCGGCAGCATATTTTACAACTGTACTTCAGCTCACCATTCCAAAGAAGAAAAATAGGCACACATTTCTTTAATTAAAAAATTCCAGTTTCTTTCCCACTTAAAAATAGTGGGGGGGGGGAGAGGAGTAACATGTTGTCTCCCCCCCCTTCCAGCTTTCACTTCTGTACTTCTGGGATCATTATAGACCCCAGATATTAACCATTCCCTTGTATAGAAGCAATAATATTTCGTATTGTTTATTCCCAGGTTAAGTGAGTTTAGGATGGAAGCATTTAGCATTCAAGCATCTAAATAGGGCATGTTTTGCTGATGCGCCTCCTCTTCTATACAGTGTATAGAACTGGAATTCAAACTGCACAGCACCTCCTGAATTTGTTTGTGCTCCTTCCACTGGGCTTCAAGTATGCTCAGGAAGAGCAAAGTTGTGCTGGAGTAAGATGCCCGACTCCCTTTAGGAATCAACTTCAATGCTTGCATGCTTCCCCTCAAGAAAAAGAGGAAGAATTTAAGGTTCGTTTTCTGAAGCAGATTCCCCTTACCTTTCAAGGTGTGTGTAGGGCAGGTTTCCCTTCTTGAAAGTGCTGTTGTATTTTGTTCAGATAATAGAGCTGCATGAATGCTTTTTTAAGTGGGGTGGGGGACGGACGGACATCTATATAATTCTGCAAATGTGGAAAAGCAGCAACAGGAAATGTCAAAGGAAATTATTAATGTACCAAAAAAAGACAGAATGAATTGAATTTCTGTTCTCCCTTTCTCTTATTCTGGTAATGCTTTTGTGAAGGGTGGAAAATCAACCTTCCTTGTTCATACAAAGGCTGCTTTCATTTAAATCAAGAGAAATGGGAATGGCTTTTAAGGAGCAATTAACTTTCGCTGTCACTTAACTGTTAATTTGCTTTAATTAAACAAAATCAATATCCTTAATGTTTTGCTGCTTACAGGAAGAGGGCTCTTCGGACAACCTGACCTTAAGAACCTCTGCCATCTTCCTCCTCCTCCGTATTTATTTATAGCTTTAGTTCATGTGTCCGGAGAAGGAAAACCGAAAGCTATCTTTGTAGCTTCTTCAGCCAAGCAATGCTATGTCCTGCTCTTCATTCTCTCGTTTCTCTGGAAGGCTGCTGGAAAATAGGAATAGAAAGCGAGGCATGCCCAGCTGAAACATTTCACGACTTTCATTTCTGAAACTTAATGTGACTCTAGCACCCATCCACAGACAAATGTGAAAGATGCAAAACTTTAGTGGGATTCCAGTGTTGTAGGCTGGTCATAGATTGAGCGCCACTGTGCAAAGGGTGAACAACTCTAGCCAAATATAGCAGAGCACTCCGTTCCACGCGTTACAAACAGCTGGCTTTTCCGATGACCATTATTTGAGTATGCTGATATTCTAATGTATTTTTTTACCTGCTTATGCTTTTAATTATGCTGTAGGTTGCTCAGAAACCTTTGCGTAATATGCCAAATAAATAAACCCAGAAGCTCAGGGCTGTGCGCCACTCCAGTTTTGTCTTGCCTCTGTGGTGAAAACCAACCAGTGCCAAGCATATTTGTGCATGTGTGTCTGCCCATACAACAGTCGTAAAAAGAAAAAAAGTTGTTGTATTGGGAGGAAGAGAACTAGGACAGCATGCAGAGAAGAAGAAGAGTGACGACCGTGAGTGACTTGTGGCTTCAAATGCAAAATTGGGAAGACTGGAGCCTCTTTCTTCCATTGCACTGATGCACACGGCTTGTGCAGTGTGAAAGGAGATAATGCATTCTGACAGATTTATTTTTGGCTGCTTATCCCTGGATAATTTGCCAGGGAACAGTTTCTCTGTTTTCCCAATTGTTTTGGATTTCTGCTGAAAAGCCTGGGAGCTGTGTCTTGTGTGTTGGAATGTACTGCTTGCAGTTTTGTGCACAATAAATATACTTACTCCTTTTCCTTACCTCTATTATGTGCATTGCCTTTAAACTTCAAATACTGATCTGGCGGTGTTTGATGTGCCGCAGACGATTCACTCAGGAACATTGCATCCGTGGAGAGGATGAAGTTATTGGGAGGAAGTGACTTGCATTGTCTTCTCTGCCTCCAAGGAAGCAGGAGTTGATGGCAAATCAGATCATCGGTTTTCAGCTGTGGGATGGGTCTCACTCTTTGGCAGTGCTACTGCTACCATACAAATGTATGGGAACAAATCATTCAGGAGTGGGTCCTAAAGTGCATGTTCAAGTTAAAGAATGGATCCCAATTCTGAGAAGGTTGATGGCTACTGAGTTTATTGTTGGTAGGAAACCTTCGGCCCGTGGGGTTACTTAGACCTCCCAGAACTTCGTTTCACTCTTTGCATGGAAAAGTCCAAACCATGCCCTGTCCTTCTCAGTGCTAGAAATGCAGATATACAGTGGTGCCTCGCTTAACAAACGCCCCGTAAGACAAAATTTTCGCTTAAAGAAAGGATTTTTCTAGCAGAGGTTGCTTCGCTAGACAAATTCGTTTTACGAAAAATTCGTCTAGCGAATCGCGGTTTCCCATAGGAATGCATTGAAATTCAATTAATGCGTTCCTATGGGCAATTTTTTAAAAAAATTTTTTCAATGCATTCCTATGGGATTCGCTAGACAAATTTTTCGTTATAAGAATAGACCCGTGGAACGAATTAAATTCGTCTAGTGAGGAACCACTGTATAACAAATGCAGATATATAAGGAGCCAAATGCCTCCTTAAAACAAGGTTGTAGTCACCAAAACGGAATGTCTAGTTGCCATTTTTGGGTAAGATGGCTCTAAAGTCTTATTTTTCAAATGATCGACTGACTGTGATTGATTCTCAGTTAAACATCTGGTTAGTTCAGATGACATCCTTGAGCTAGGTTAAGAACTTTGAGAACTTAAAGAAGAAAGGTCACTTGATTCAGGGACAGTCAACTTCTATTTGGCCTATTCCTACCTCTTTTGCTTAATGGTGAATGCTCCTGCTGAGGCTACACAGAAAAAGGATTATGGTTCCAGAAATTCATTATGATTGTGCAAATAAAATATAGCAGATACAATTCTACAAGATGGTTTAGTGGTGTGTGAAAACTGTCCAGATCCACTGATCCCCAGATGGTGGAGATGTCAGGTGCCATCCTGGCGCCCAGGCATCCTCACTTGGTCTCAAGCGGTCAAAAGCCAGGTGCAAAATGCCTGGCTAATTTCGAACTCTGCTTCAGGAGCAAGGCAGGCAAAGCCATGATGCCAAATTCGCAAGGAGGAGCAGGGACCACTTAAATGCACAGGTGGCGCTGTGGTCTAAACCACTGAGCCTCTTGGGCTTGCCGATCGGAAGGTCGGCGGTTCGAATCCCGGCGACGGGGTGAGCTCCCGTTGCTCTGTCTCAGCTCCTGCCAACCTAGCAGTTCAAAAGCATGCCAGTGCAAGTAGATAAATAGGTACTGCTGTAGCAGGAAGGTAAATGACATTTCCATGTGTTCTAGTTTCTGTCACGGTGTCCCATTGCGCCAGAAGTAGTTTAGTCATGCTGGCCACATGACCCAGAAAGCTGTCTGTGGACAAACTCCGGCTTCCTCACCCTGAAGCAAGATGAGCTCTGCAACCCCATAGTCACCTTTGACTGGACTTAACTGCCCAGGGATCTTTTACCTTTACCCTTCATCTGCTTGCTGTAGCTTGAGATGAGCTCTCTAGATGATGTTTTCACCAACATCTGCCAGCTTCTGTTAGGTCCATAATGAGACGTTTGCCAGCTTCCAACCATGGATACCAGCAGCCTTCAAGCAAGCAAACTTGCCTTATTATAGCTCCTTAGCATCCCACTGCCAGAGGATTGCCTCCTTCCATTCATCAGTTTCCCTCCTGCAGGTGGAAGAAAAGTGGGCAGTGCTGAATGTCACATCCATGTCCAGGTGTGTCCTTGCTGGAAACAGAAAAGGGCTTTCCCCTTGGCCTGCCTTGATATCCACTCAGTTGCCAAGTGCTTTTGTGACATCACAAGAAACCCACAGCCAATGGCAACAGCTGAGGAGGCATCATTTCATTGCTTTGAGCCTCACAATGGCAGATGGACCTATCAGTGATTGTGTGCTTGTTATTCAGCACATGGGTGGAGGCAGCTGTGGTCTAAACCAGTGGTCCTCAACCTTGGGCCTCCAGATGTTTTTGGCCTACAACTCCCATGATCCCTCGCTAGCAGGACCAGTGGTCAGGGATGATGGGAATTGTAGTCTCAAATCATCTGGAGCCCAAGGTTGAGGACCACTGGTCTAAACCACTGAGCCTCTTGGGATTCCCAATCAGAAGTTTGGCAGTTTGACTCCCTGCGACGGGGTGAGCTCCCGTTGCTCTGTCCCAGTTCCTGCCAACCTAGCAGTTCAAAAGCACACCAGGGCAGCTAGATAAATAGGTACCTCCGCGACGGGAAGGTAAACGGCATTTCTGTGCGCTCTGGCTTCCATCACGGTGTTCTGTTGCACTAGAAGGGGTTTAGTCATGCTGGCCATGTGACCAGGAAAGCTGTCTGCAGACAAACGCCAGCTCCCTTGGCCTGAAAAGCGAGATGAGCGCCACACCCCATAGTAGCCTTTGACTGGACTTAACTAACCAGGGTTCCTTTACCTTTACCTTACTGCCAAGTGAAAACGACATTGAAGTCTGCTTCTCATACTGGTCCTGTGTGATATATGGATATATCGCCCAGGCCTAATAATCATACTTTCCCTCATGGACTCTCAAAACATCCCTCACCAGCCTTGAGGGATATTCACCACCAATTAGCTCCAAGCCTCCAGAAAAACCAGTTTTACCAAATTATTTCCCAGAGACCACCTAGTAAGCAAGAACGGGTCATGACCTATTGAACACCCCACATAAAATTCCCATTGTTTTGCTATGCAGCACACTACTCTGTAGTGGTAACCCAAGTTAAATACATTCTGCATTTTCAACATGTAGTACTGAATAGATGTAAGTTAATTAAAAAGATGTCCCTTTAAAATTTTCTTTCACAAAGCAGCCACAAAGCTAGGTGGGTTGGCATGATGCGAGCTGGTCAGGAAGAAGTGGAGAAAGTAGTTTATCGCTAGGCAGAAAGAGAAGAGAGGACTGCTTCTGGAAAAGCACCAGCAAAAGTTAGGGAAGGAAGCCTTAGGAGAAGATTTCTAGTCACATTTACCTCATGCATCAGAGCAAACCAGAATTAAGCCGGGATTCTCAGTTTTGATGTAATGACAAACCATAGACTTACAAATATGTAAGTCAACAACCAATCACTGTTTCAAATTGTGGTTTGTTGCAGAAAAGCAAGCCATAGTTTGAATGCCCAAGCCTGCCCTGGGTAACTAACCATGGCTTAGTCTTCTGTGCAAATGTGGCAAATGGGAATTTCTTCCAAGTGAATATGACAGGATTAAGCTTTAAGGGCAACACCCATATGGGACACAGGAGATGTACATTCAGGATTTTCTGCGTGGATTAAACTAATTAGTGATTCCATTGAGATAGAGAAAGTTTGTGCTTGGGAAGAGCATAATTAGTCTTTTGTTCTTTTGTCCTTTCCCCATTCCAAAACCCCTCCCCAAAGTTAGTTAGAGTGGCTTTTACTGTTTCCCCTTGCAGAGGTGGTTAGTTACAGAGGGAGAAACCTATCTTTTCCCCCTTCCAGAGCTCGTAAAAAGCTTGGGGCAATTTTGACTGGGGAAAGGATTGCCAGAGTGGCACCTCCCCATTCTTCAAAGTGGCTGCCTGGGGATAAGAACTAGTAAAAACAGCAACAAAGCAAGCCCCACGATTCCCCCTGGGAGATCCTACTCACAGAAATAGCCAGTTCAGTGGCTCACCAGTAGCTGATGTGTGGCACTCGAGTGGGGAGAGTGTAGCTCTTAGCTTTTGGAACCAGGAGGTGGCTGTGCAGAAGCACAGCAGCCGACAACATAGCAGTTCATGGTTGCTGAATGGATAGCTGCCCTGCTGATATCGGCAGCCTGCACAGGGCTAAGTGTCCACTCAGCAACTGTGTGCAATAGATGGTGCTAATTGTGGCACACCAAACTGTTTCACCTGCCACCACTGCTTATACTATGTCTTGTTCAGCCCTAAAATTAGCTAAGTGCCTACATTGGTGCGTAACCTTTCTGTAATAAGAATATTTATTTTAACTCCAGTCGAGAAACCCACAATTTATATGCTCCTGCAACTAGAGGGGGGGTTGTGGTGGGAGCAGTATAGAAAGCAATATTTTGCTGCCTGCTGTTTAAAGGGTAGAATTGCACTGTTGCATGTACAACGAATTCCATAAACTCTTTGACCCAGACGCCACATGAGCTACTCTTGCTGCAGGAGGCTGTGTTTAATTACAATCAATAAACTCTACATTCGGAGAAAGGAAAATGACCTTGTGTTGGATGGCTATACCACTGACCCCATTATTACAAAATGACCCCATCCTCACCCAGATATCTTTGGACTCCTAGGCTGCTGGCGTCTGTCATCTTTTCTAGTGTTAGGTCTTTTAAAACTACAATTTAAAAACAGAGAAAATGTTTTAAAGTGTTTATGTTCACTTTGATATCTCTTTTGGTGTATTCTTTTCCCAAGGCATTGAATAAATATAATCAGCGCTAATATATAATCAGTGGACTGCGGTGCACAGATTTGTTCCCTTGAGCTGAGAACAATGCTGGGGTGTCAGCAAAACATCGCTCCATTAATTTCAACGAACCTGGCTCAGGTCCAACTTATATCTGCAGGCGGACTGCATCGGGGCAGAACCTCACGGACAGCTGTTTCTGTAAAGCCGCTTTCCAAGTGGGTTATATGCTTTTTAAACCTGCCAACGCCGCCACTAGTTTCAACAGTTGGATCTGTGTGTGCTGTTTTGGGGAGGGGTACTTCTCACACACACAGTTTGTTGTGCAGAGCTGCTGCAAGTGGCTTTTCAAGTGTCCACACACATTGCTGCCTGCAAATTGGGTTACAGATGCAGCCACAAACTGATTTAGAATTAAATGACTAAGCCTCAGACTTCTGTACAATCCTCTGGTGCAGCTGTGAGGACGGTATTGAAAGCTCTCATGTCTGATTTCAATTAACTTCAGATACGGTAGCACAATGTCCAATTCCTATCGTTCAGGCAAATCCAAGTCCCAAGAGGCTGCGATCTACTCCCAGTATAAGTAACTGGCAGTGATCTACTCATTGTCATTGGAGGGAGGGAGAGTTTTTTTTAGGGGGGGGGGTTGGCCAGAGTTGTTCAGCTTTTTGTTAGGAGGGAGGGCACATAGTTGTGGAGCTTTTTTTTAGGGGGAATTAGATTAACCACTTACCATAAAGTGCAGCCAGGCCGATAACACGCAGCGCTAAACCAAATACTACTTTCGCTTTCCGTGTTCCAGAATATTCACTGCAGCGCCGAAGGAGGGAGATAACATCGGCAGTAATGTCCCCACGATCGACCAGGATCCTGTACATTTGACCAGGATCACACTGGCGATCCACCGGTAGATCGAGATTGACCCGTTGGACATCGCTGCTAGAGTTAATTTTAACTGTGGCACAGTCGTACCTTGGAAGTAAAACAAAATCTGTTCCGGAAGTTCGTTCGACTTCCAAAATGTTCGGAAACCAAAGTGTGGCTTCTGATTGGCTGCAGGAAGCTCCTGTAGCCAATCGAAGCCACAGAAGACCTGCCAGACGTTTGGCTTCCAAAATAACGTTCAAAAACTGGGTTTCAATCGTTTGGGAGCCAAAACATTCGAGAACTAGGCTGTTCGACTTCCAAGGTACAACTGTATATTGAAGCAAGCCAGCTTCATAAACCACAGCTTGAAGTTTATTTGTTTCATAAACCCGGGGTACGCAGAACTTGTGGAATTTATTTATCTTTACTAGAATCCGAAGATGCACCGACTGAAGCTGGTTGCAAAATAGTGACTTAGGATGACAGATATACACTTAGAATTGGGGAACAGGGTGTCTCTGAGCATATGCTCAGGCTAGGAATTTGCTTTCGGCACCAGAACTGAACTCATATAGGCTTTTCACTTTGTGAGTTGTTTGCAGTTGGGAGGCAAATGCTTGTATATAATCTGAATTTAATATGTACATAGCATGATCGTCCTCGTCCTTCTCGCTTTTTGTGTTTTGGAAATCTCATCTAATAAAGACTGGTAGCCTCGTTAGACATCTGGGGTGAATTACATCTAACCAGCTTATCTGAGCAAATGTTTCCACCAGTTCACGCAGTAGAATTCCAGCTACAAATCAATGGCATTCTCCTACAAAGATGAGCAGCTTACAGTGGTTATGATTAAACAAATTCACCCTGCTTATTCTAACTTTTGGCATCTGCCCACAAATGCAGAGAGAATTGCCATTATGTAGGCTCCTGTTCGGTTGTTTATAATTCTGGAAGTAATTTGTGTTCTGCATTCAAGTCAATCTGGGCAGTGGTGAAAGACAGCATCTTTTTGTTTCAACTGGAAATGCAGGTTGTGCTTTATATGCGTAAGTATCAACCACTGAGCAATTCTTTTTGATATGCATACTAATAAAATTTCATTATAGTTTAGTATTACAGTACATTCTAACTTCTGAAGAGTTCAGTGGCACAGGTAACCTGAAAGGTTATGGCAGCTTTTCAAAATATTAGGTGGTTTGCTTTAAGTCCTTGCATACCAGATACAGTACCTAGGAATCGCTTAAAATTTCCAGGCTGCACTGAATATGTTGTTTCTCTGAAAATGATTGTTGCATTGTAAGCTGTTAAATATTTTATAAATAAACTTGGTTCATCATGTTCTTACATTCCTGATGAGCATTAGCAGAAGAGCTTTCTTGATCATACAACCTGTTTCAAATCCATGAACAAACATCTAATTTGATTAAACGTTGACATAAGATACTTTTTCAGGGATACCACACTTGGTGATTCAAGATGCCTTTGTTTGGTTTTGCTGTTTATTCCCTGCTAAAGTATGTAATTATAATCCATTTATTTGGCTCTATTTCTGGCTCTGTGTAACAATAATTTGGAAGACAATGGGGATTTTATGTTGCTGGCCCTGACCCCATGCTTCTGGAATTGATTTCAACTTCTGAATATACACAAGCGCTCACACAACCATGTCAGTTGATCTAGGCAGCAGAATGACCTTTTTTCATCTGAATTTTAGGTACCTTTTTGCAAATATATCAGTGTTATAAACTAGTACTAATCATAGCTGCCAAGTTATCCATTTTTTAAAGGGATTTTCCCTTATGCTGAATAGGCTTCCTCGCGAGAAAAGGGAAAACTTGGCAGCTATGGTACTAATGACTGGACAGTAGTGGCTATTTCAGGAAAAACACAGTCTGTCACTCTCTAGAACAGGCATGTCCAAAGTCCGTTTCGGGGGCCTAATCCAGCCCTCCAGCTGATCTGGCCCCCATGGCAGGATATATCCTGGGGTAAAACTCCTACAAAAAGCTCAAAAACTTTGGGGTAAAATTGTAAAAAACAAAACAAAAACAAACAGCTTAACAACTTTGGCCGGCCTTCACACGTGTTCACTTCATCAAACCTGGCCCTCTTAGAAAAAAGTTTGGGCACCCCTGCTCTAGAAGTATTGGAACCATAATATTTTGGATCAAGAAGGAAGTAGCTGGTTACCTAGCAGAACAAAATGAAACAAAGGGGTGTGGCAGACAAACTGAACGAATCCAGAGGTTTACTAAACTTCCTAAGAATTATGTAGCGAAGATTCTTTTGTACTTGCATAACTTTGGCTCTCAGTGGAAGTAAATAAAGTAGCTCATCAGTCGAATATGGTTATCCCATACAATTGGATAAATTGCACATAAAATGCAGCGTGCATGCACATCATTAATTGTGCATTTAAGTTAGGAGTTAGCGACTGGCAACCTCTGCGTCAAATGTGGTCTTCAAAGGAGTTCTGCCAGTCCAGATGCCAAAGTTGGCTAGAGTTGGTACTTGCGGCCTAGTTATTTTGCCACGGCAGCAAGCCCTTTACAAAAAAAAGTAAAAGTGGCTGTTGAGCAAAACTAGTTTCTCACTAGGGGAAATATTAAGTGCTTGATGCAACAATCCGGTATCTTTATAATACAGTTATTAAATTCAAATGTCCGTGTTGCAAGTAAAGCGATCTCTTGCACTTTTGTTCCTATTGTTCTTCTGCTGCTTGGCTTTCCTTTTGACACTTCCTTGGTCATCTTTTGCTGTTATTTCACTTCTCCTTGTGTCTTAGATTCTTTCTTTTCTGCTGTAGGCCACATACAGTTCTTTATTTCTCGCCTTTAAAAACTTCCTGTGTCTGTGTGTTTTTTAAAAAGCTAAAAAAATTGATACTGTTGCCAATTTGGAATGGCAACTATTTGTTTTAATAAAGGTGCTGTGTTTTATTAATTACAGATTACAGTACCTTTGCAGAGTCCAATCTTCCTGCCTTTCTTCTCTGTCTAAACTTCCCTCTTTGTGTCTCATTACTTCATTTGCCAGCAGCTAGCCTCAATTGCAAGTGCTATACAAATAATATTTAACAAACAGTGATGTATGTACAATGGAAACATTTCAGGTGCCTTATTTATCCACATTAAAATATTCTTTTAGTAACAATGATTGGTTGCCAATTGACAGTGTTAGCCAAAGCTAGGCATGGGGCTTCAGATTTTTTCTGATGCAAATCACCCTAGTTTTCCACTGCAAAACTTCCCACACATCACTGATAACAATAGTAGAAGTGGGAAGTGGGGATGGATTTTTTTCCCTTGAAGTGAACTACCCACTTAGAAATGAGTCACTTTCTCCTGTGGAAAAGGGAGACAAGCTTCTGTTCGCAGCTTGAAGGAATTGTGAATGAAGCCAAGAGCTTAGCAGTAGGAATCATTCTGTCTTCTTGTTGTGAGATACTTTTTCCTTGAGTCCCCTGAAAAGTTCTTTTTTAAAAAAAACAAAAATTCTCTTACTGATATAATGGGAACAAAATAAAAAAATTCCTTCCAGAAGCACCTTAGAGACCAACTAAGATTGTCACTGGTATGAGCTTTCGTGTGCATGCACACTTCTTCAGATACACTGAAACAGAAGTCACCAGACCCTTATATATATTGGGATATATATTACTCAGAACGGTGGTGGAAATGGGTAATTGGTGTGGTAAACCTGTTGATGACTGTTAACAACTGCAATTGGTCTTACAGGAAAAAGCAAGGGGTGAGATGGCTAAAAATAGCTTTGTCATGTATAATGAGATTAGAATCCAATGTCTCTATTCAGACCAGGTCTCTCAATGGTTTTAAGTTTGGTAATAAGTTGCAATTGAGCAACTTCTCTTTCCAGTCTATTTATGAAATTCTTTTGTAATAAGACAACTACTTTGAGATCTTGCATAGAATGTCCTGGGAGGTTGAAGTGTTCTCCTACTGGTTTCTCCATCTTGTGATTCCTGATGTCAGATTTATGTCCATTAATCCTTGTATAGAATGATGTAATGGGAGTTTCTTAGCTGGCTAAGTGGCTATAATTGCCTGGGTGTACTTGAAGGGCTGCCGTTTAGTGCTAGAAGGTGCAGAATATGCTATTTTGGTATCTGGCAACAGCGGCGGAGCATATCCCTGCGCTGCCCGGGGCGGGCGTGTAGGGCTCACCCCCCAAGGGGCTATGGGGTGCGGAGGGCTCCCTCCACGTGCCTCAGTTCAGGGTTAGGAGAGGGCCGAGGAAGCTGTTGCCCACTCTCTGCCGCTGGGACAGGCCTGACCAGGGGGCGGAGCTGCGCCAGGCACAAGGACCGCAGCCAAGGCGCAGCTATTTCTGACGCGGAGCCAGGTTTTGAGGAAGGCACCAACTGCAGGGGCGCCTGTTTGTGCCACCTCTCAAAATTGAAACCAGGGCCACGGCACCTGCCATGCGACGCCTCTGTTTGGCAACCTTGGGCAGTACAGTGGTACCTTGGTTCTCAAACACCTTAGTACTCAAACAATTTGGAACCCAACCACGGCAAGCCCGGAAGCGAGTGAACTTTTTTCGGAAGTCGAACGTGCTCTGTTTTGAGTATTACACTTTCTGATTTGAGTGCCACACTTCTGCTTTGAGTGTTAGGCTTCCGATTTGAGTGTTATGCTGAGGTCTGTCTGTTTTTGCTACTTATTTTGCATTTTTGTTTTTGCGGCTTTTTTGTGACTGTGGAACCCAGTTCAGCTACTGACTGATTGTGTAACTGCAGTACATTGTTTATTGCAGAGGTCAGCAACCTAAGGCCCATGGGCCAGAAGCGGCCTGTGGAGGTCGTTTGACTGGCCCACAAGCTGCCCCCAAGCCAAGCTGCCCGCTCGTGCGCTGCGCTAAACCTGCGCAGCGTGGCGCGGGGACTTGCTTCCACAGCGCCGAAAATCGTGTGCGCATGTGCGATCCAGCCCACGGCAGGATCTCCACGGGGCCGATCCAGCCCAGGCAAGATAAATCCTGCTGACCCCTGGTTTATTGTTTTCATTTTATGGACCAATGGTCTCGTTAGATAGTAAAATTCATGTCAAATTACTGCTTTAGGGGTTGCTTTTTAAAGTTTGGAATGAAGTAATCCATTTTGCATTACGTTCTATGGGAAATCACGCCTTGGTTTTGGAACGCTTTGGTTTTGGAAGGGAATTCCGTGCTGAACTAAGCTTCCTCTGGATGATCTCTGCACAGGAACTTGAATGACTGGAACAAAATATTCGGGCACTGGATTGATGGCTTGCATTTAGTTTAAGCAGATAGCTTTTGAAGTGTGAGTAGCTGGATCCCCTTCGCTAAGCTTAGCCTGGCACCGCCACCTTTTGCTTTTAAAAATGCGGTGTCAAGCCACATTAACAAATGGCCTCCAATCCTGTCAAGGGCATGCTGGAAATCTTGAAAATGGGGGTCATTGCAAGTGCAGCAGCATAATGGCTAGCAGTCAATTTGCCGTGATGCTGAGGGCAGGCTGCTAATCTTTTAAGCAATATCGGAGCTAAAAATAACTTGTTTTATTTTAATTTTAAAAAATGAGTTGAAGCTAAAAAGCTTAATAGCAGAATGTCATAAATACTTTCCTTTCTTGAGCAATATTAGAACATTAGCTTAGTTCAGTCATGGAAGAAATGGTTTATTATGACAAATACCTTACACATGCTGTGAGGTGTTCAGAACAAGCAGCTCACCAAAAAGGTTCTTTTGGTTCCTACAGAAGCTACAATACAAACGTTTATTTCAAAATCTGCCCTCAGGGTGACCCTGCAACTGATGGGTAATAAAAGTTTGTGTGCGCATGCATATTCTCTCTCTCTCTCTCTCTCTCTCTCTCTCTCTCTCTCTCTCTCTCTCTCTGAACAAAGCTAAAATGAAGCCTGTGTTTTAAAATGATTTAAACTTCTGCCTAATAAATGATAATCGACAAATGAGCTAGCGGATGAAAGGTTTCCTAGCAACAAGTGCTGGGAGAAATGGCAGTCTGGATTTAGCTGGTCTTTGTTTTGCTAGGCTGGGTTGGTGTCATAGCCCAGTTCTGTCATAGCCCAAGCTGGTTTTTTTTTTTGCAACTACTGTGAAGAGAAACTCTGCTTGTTGCATGTGGTAATAAGGCATGCCAATGGTTTTGGTTTTTTTTTAAATGTGACATTTCATGTGATTACTATATTTAGGCCAGCTAATTAATGTAAAGGCTGGACTGGATGAATCCCAAGCCGGAATTAAGATTGCAGGAAGAAATATCAACAACCTCAGATATGCAGATGACACAACCTTGATGGCAGAAAGTGAGGAGGAATTAAAGAACCATTTAAAAGCATCAGGAATGCTTTGATGGTTTTTCCTGCTTGGCAAGGGGTTGGACTGGATGGCCCTTGTGGTCTCTTCCAACTCTATGATTCTATGATTAATGAGGGTGAAAAAGGAGAGCGCAAAATATGATCTGAAGCTCAACATCAAAAAAACCAAGATCATGGCCACTGGTACCGTCCCCTCCGGGCAAATAGAAGGGGAAGAAATGGAGGCAGTGAGAGATTTCCTTTCTTGGGTTCCATGATCACTGCAGATGGTGACAGCAGTCACGAAATTAAAAGACGCCTCCTTCTTGGCAAAGACAAACCTAGACAGCATCTTAAAAAGCAGAGACACCACCTTCCCGACAAAGGTCTGTATAGTTAAAGCTATGGTTTTGCCAGTACAGTCATACCTCGGTTTATGACCGCCGCGGTTTGCGACCGATTGGTTTGCAACTGCCGCGGACCCAGAAGTGTTTACACCCAGGTTCCGCAGTATGCAGATGAGCAGAAGCGCTCTATTGGCGCTTCGCGCACGCGCAGAAGAGCTGCTCCGTTTACGACATACTCGGGGAGCGACTGGCTCCCCGGAATGAATTGCAGTCGTAAACCAAGGTATGACTGTGGTGATGTATGGAAGTGAGAGCTGATCGCCGAAGAATTGATGCTTTTGAATTATGGTGCTGGAGGAGACTCTTGAGAGTCCCATGGACTGCAAGAAGATCAAACCTATCCATTCTGAAGGAAATCAGCCCTGAGTGCTCACTGGATGGACAGATCCTGAAGCTGAGGCTCCAATACTGCAAGAAGATCAAACCTATCCATTCTGAAGGAAATCAGCCCTGAGTGCTCACTGGATGGACAGATCCTGAAGCTGAGGCTCCAATACTTTGGCCACCTCATGAGAAGAGAAGACTCCCTGGAAAAGACACTGATGTTGGGAAAGATGGAGGGCACAAGGAGAAGGGGACGACGGAGGACGAGATGGTTGGACAGTGTTCTCGAAGCTACGAACATGAGTCAAACCAAACTGCGGGAGGCAGTGGAAGACAGGAGTGCCTGGCGTGCTATGGTCCATGGGGTCACGAAGAGTCGGACACGACTAAACAACAATGAATGTAAAAGGGAAATAATACATCTTCCTTATATGCTAAGAAGTGCTGCTGTGGTGCTTTTTTATTCCAAAGGCTCCTTGCATTTGCTTTCTGATACTAGGGAAAGTAGTGACGCGAGTCTTGGGTGGAGAAGACTTCAGATGTTGGAAGGCACAAATTTTAAAAAAATTCATAAATTTATGTGGTTGTTTGAAGCTAGTTCCTTATTCATTTCACTACTGTACTTGCATTTGCAAAAAACAGCAACAACCCAAACTGTTACGCCTATTCAAAAGACGAAGTGCGCAGTCTGGTTTCTCATGCAAAAAACATGATTACGAAATTTAAGCAGTGGTGCAATTCAAAACACAAATCCTTCATTTCCTGACTCTTTAGTATGTCTTGACCTTGCTGTAGAAACAGGTGTTCGCAGATAGCAGCTTCTATATGACATCATCTGGATTCATAATTCCGAGAAGAAGGATTTGAGGGGAAGTGTTAGGAAGATACGAATCAAGGAGTCTTCTATTTCTCTCCTACACTATGCAAATTGGACTGATACAGTGCACAGTAGAAGCCAAGGCTGCTCTGCTCTCCACATGTCCCTCCCTCTTACTGAGAAGGAGAAGGTCAAGGTAGCAGGAGCTATTCATGGTGGAGACTCATCAAATGAACCAGTCCCTCCAGTGCTCCTGCACTGAGCTCCCACTACCTTCCTTGACCTTTTGGTTAGCGGCAGTGATGTGTGTTGTTAGGAAGGCAGGAGAACAATGCAGCCCCAGTCACGCCGTCCTGCCGTCCTATTGATTGTATACATTTTATTTATTGTTAATCGGTACTGAAGGCCAACCCGGCCAAAAGCACGTTGGTTACTGGTTCGTTTTGAGCACCATTGCTTACCTTTTTAAAGCCCTATGTGGCTCGGGTTACCTGAGGAAACACCTGCCTCCCGAAGGAATATGTGCTCCATATCAGCCTGTCCACACCTCAGATCATCGCTTCCCAACCTTGAGTCCCAGGTGTTGTTGGACTGTAACTCCTCTCAATCCAAACCAGTATGGTCAGGGATGATGGGAATTGCGCTCAGACAACATCGGGGCATCCAGGGTTGGGGAAGACCGCACTAGATCATCATCTGACATTGTCCTCCAGGCACCATTACCATCAGAAGTGAGGTGGGTGGCAGTGGGAGAAAGCGTTATCATTGCTGACACCCCGTTCATGAAATTCTATCCCCAGGGAAGCTCACCTGGTTGCCTACTTTGTTACTTTTGTTGGAAACAGGTGAAAACATTACTTTTTCTCAGCTTAACTATAATAGTTTATAATAGTTTATTATTTGTACCCCACCCCATCCATCTGGGTTTCCCCAGCCCCTCTGGGCAGCTTCCAACAAAAATTAAAATACATTAAAATGTCACACATTAGAAACTTCCCTAAACTTCCCTACTTGTTACACCACGGATGATTTTATTACCACAAGGTTTTTCTTCACTCTTTTATGCTTTTTAATTTAATAAAATGTAATAAAAACCACAGGGTTTTTATTCACTTTTGTATGCTTTTTAATCTTGTAACTATCTTGTGATACATATATTGTATAAGGCATCCTGAGAATATTTACATTCAGTGAGTGTCTGTGTAATTGTTCCCTGTGGCACTGCTGTTGCTCATACCCTTTTGGTGAATCTCTTCTTACTTGTTTCTTCTTGAATGCTGAATCCAGCCTCTCTGTTTGAAAGCTTTAATCAATAATAATGAGCAAAAGCGCAGGGAGCTCCGTGAACTGCGGTCTGTACTTTCTGACTCCCAGGACTGTCAGGCTCCATCTGTCATTTGTGACATCATAGCTGTGGGGCGTTCCTTAATTGTGGCTGCAAAACCCAGGTAAATGATAAACACTTTGCCAACTACAATGCACTGAATGGACATGCTTAATGCAGCTGTTTTGTCTTCCGTCAAAGTCCTGCTGTTTGCAAACTAAAGCCTACAAGGTAAAGAGCCCAACTTTCACCAAGCCAAGCTCTGGTTGCATCTGTTTGATTATGGACCAGTTGGAATTCAAGTTTCTGTCATATGTACAGTGGTACCTTGGTTCTCAAACGTAATCCGTTCTGGACGTCCGTTCCAAAACCAAAGCGTTCCAAAACCAAGGCGCGCTTTCCCATAGAAAGTAATGCGAAATGGATTAATCCATTCCAGACTTTTAAAAGCAACCCCTAAAGCAGCAATTTAAGAGGAATTTTACTACCTAACTAGACCATTGATCCATAAAATGAAAGCAATAATCAATGTACTGCACTATAAAATAAATAAGACAGTATTGTAGGTGATAAAAATCAAAATTAAAATTGTTTGGATGGGGGACTTTTACCCACTTCCGCATTCACACAGTCAATCAATCAGTAGCTGAACTGGGTTCCACACATTCACAAAAACAAATTAATTGGAAAAGCCTCAAAAACAAAAACGCAAAATAAATAGCAAAAATGAAAGAGCCAAACTCAATGCATTCTGGAAGTCCATCTGACTCCCAAAATGTCCGAAAACCAAGCTGCAGCTTCTGATTAGGGCAGGCGCCCCAGAAATAATACCCGACAGCTGCATCGGACGTTTGGCTTTCGAAAACTGGAATGTTTTCGGTGTTTGAGAACCAAGGCGTTTGAGTACCAAGGTACCACTGTATATAGTAGAATGGCAATGTGAATTATATAGGCGAGTGAGAATGACTTCATTTGCACATAACGCTAAACCAGTTCACGGCATCACAATAAACATGCAGACTCTCTTGGAGAAGAGATATTGATCACTTTGCTCTTCCTCAAGTCATTCTGCTGCTGAGCTGGGCTCAGCCATCACAAACCACAAGCTGCAACCAAAGGTTGTCCTGTGTTTTTGCAGCTCAAGATTTGACTGGGAGAGCTAGCCTAGGTTTGGACAGCAGCCAAAGCCAAACCATGGGTTACGTCAGCACAGCAGCAGAATAGCTAAAGGAGGAGCGAAGCAGCCATGGCCTCCGTTCTGGTAGGCCACATATTTGCAGTTTATGTGTGACCTGAGTGTTTTTGCTGTGCCGTTTTGCTTCTCAATTTCTCAAGCAAAACTGGACTCTGCACCTTGAAACTTGAAGCTCTTGTAACCAGATCTGCAGGAGCTTCTGAGTTTGTGTTTGTGAGGGTGAAATAATAGACTCAGTACCTGTCCCTCCCAGTAGCAGAATCTGGGATCAAAGCTATCAACACCCTTCTATGATGCATCTGGGATCAGGTCTCAGTTTTCTTTTCCCCTCCCTGTCTTGCCACATCACTTTATGCATGAAACACACATTTGTAAGCATGACTCTTAATAGTTATGGCAGCAGAGTCTTGGGATATGAAAATTCTTTTTATCTACTTTTCATATGTGCCTCTTTTTTCATCATCAGCTTGTCCTAATGGCTCTTCACACTGTATTTCATTTTGATTGGGTGGGGGAAAGCTCGTATTAGGCTTGGCAGGAGTTAAAATCCAGTGAGGCTGTTGTGCAAGTAGAGCTTCCATTAATCCCCACACAGGCATGCTCTTGCACAACTTGATATGAAATTTGAAGTGCATGTATTGAAAGATCTGCACCTGGGTTTGTGAACAGAGGACAGAGGCAAGTTATATGGTACAAAAATGCAGTAGATTTCTGATACCCAGTTATTAGCATAAAGGTCAAAGTGACCTATACTTCATGCCAACCCAAAGCTTTGTGTGAAGGAACAAACAGGGCTGTCTAAAAAGTGTTGTGATTTTTACGTTACTGCTTAATTGAGCTGATACATTTAAAACATGAACCAAAAAGTATTTATAAAACATGGCAGTACAGGTTTGTTTCACAATTTGCTCTCTGCAATTCTGTTCTGCTCTGTGCCTGCCGCTAAAAAATAATGGTGTTGAATTGCATAACGAATCCCCACAGTTTATACAGATTTCCTTTCCCCTCCCTACACACACACACTCAGCCAATTGCTGTTGTAAATCATTCCTTTCTTTTTGCAGATCAAATTAGCTGAGTCAAATTAGCCCCAGTCCTAGGCTCCTTTGGACTGTAAGCTGCTTGGAGCCAGGGACCTTGCTCCAGTGACGCGGGGCCTAAAACTTTATTTCTTTAAGGGAAATCTTCCGCTTTTATAAGTTCATTAGTAACAACCAATGGATTCCAATTGTAAATAAATATTAGGCAAGTTTGAGCATAGCTGCCAAGTCTCCCGTATTCCCCGGGAAACCCCCGTTTTTCCAGCTGTTGCCAGCCGAAAAAACGGATTTTTTGGTTTCCCCCCGGTTTTTTCTGGCGAGGCGGCCATTTTGGAACTGGGCGGAGCATGCTCAGAAGCGACTTTTGATGCTGCTCTGCCCAGTTCCAAAATGGCTGCAGTGCGACTTCTGGTGCGGCGGCCATTTTGGAACAGGGCAGAGTAGCATCAAAAGTCGCTGCTGAGCATGCTCCGCCCAGTTCCAAAATGGCGGCAGCGCTACTTCCGGTCGGCTACTTCCGGTCCAATCCCAGGTATGAGTTTGAGCATTTCACTGGTTTTTTTAAAGCTTTGTTCACTAAACACAAATGCAGTAAACATGCTAAATTATATCACTTTTCTGATGCAGACTGAAATAAATAAATGTAAATTACCCTAAATTTGCACAGGAAGGCTTTTTGGCTTGCAATTCGAAAATTTCCAGCAAACTCATGTCACTGTTTAACTCTTGTGTTACTCTGCGGTGTTTAAAATGCTGCAGAGCAAATGTATGGCTCTATGCCCTAATCTAGGCGCAATTACAGTGGTACCTTGGTTCTCAAACTTAATCTGTTCTGGAAGTCCGTTCCAAAACCAAAGCATTCAAAAACCAAGGCACACTTTCCCAGAAAAAGTTATGCAAAACGGATTAATCCGTTCCAGACTTTTAGAAACAACCCCGAAAACAGCAATTTAACTAACTAACGAGACCATTGATCCATAAAATCCATTCCTGTTTCTGATCTGGGCTCTCTTTCAAAGCACAGGCTGTTAATGTTTCCAGAAGGATTTGGCCTCAAGGAAATTGTTCATTCTTACTTCATTGGTAGCATTAAATTTGATTGTTATATAATCTGTATTAATTCTTTGGAGTTATTAGAAAGACAACAGGTTTGCAGCCTTTCCAGAACGTTCCCCTGTATTCTGTTTAGTAGTATTCTTCCCCCCCCCCCCTATTGTTTGTTTTTATAAGGAGAGCGAAGCCTCCTTGGGGTGCTTTTCCTTTTAGTTTTCTTCCTGTTCTTTGCTTTTGCCTTCAGGAAAATATGCAGAACTTTTTTGTGTGGAAGGGAGGATGAAAAACAAACAAGTAGGCAGATCTTCAAAACTACCTTTGTTTTCTTTTCGTGAATGCCACGATGCCATGCGGACTTTTTAATATAGAGAAGAATGTTCTTTGCTAAGTGGACATATTCCGTCATGGAAGGCTGGCACAAGAAAAGAATGCAAAACATCCTTGTCTGTCTATTGCCTTTATGTAAGGTGGACACGTGGGCCGTCTCCCCATCTGATGATGTTCTTGGGCCGCACACCGGTGGGTGTGACTTGTGCTGATCATGGGTCAGGCCTGTCAAGGAAGGCATGTATGGAAAGAATAAGGTTCATTTAAGCACATTGATTTTAATGGGTCTGCCCTGTGTATGACTGTCAACTACCATTGAGTATGTTTTTATGGAATGTGGCAGGTGGCGGCGAAAAGAGAGGACATTTGGGGGCGAAATCCTGCCTGCCCAGAGACTCTGTCTGAATCTGCCTTACTTTTCTGCCAACGGGAAAAAAACACCCCTCCATTTGTCCCCAAACCAGGGGCACCATGTGCCACTGTCCCATCCCCACCGAAGCCTTCCACTCCTGGGTTGTGTGGCAGGTTCCAGCTCTCAGTTTGCATTTCTTAGTACAGAAAGTATTTATCTGATGTGTAGAGATCTTTCCTATTCTAACTAATTCAAGAGGGTTTGGGAGGCTTCTCTGTGTGAAAGAAGCAAGCAGAAGGCTCATGATGTTTGGGTTATTCCTTCAGAGAAGCTGAGGACAGCTGGCTTAAACGGGTTCTGTTATCTCTTCTGTCAAGGTCATGCTGACTATAATAATAAGGCCAGAAGGAGCCTGTGTTTCACTTTCACTTTCTATCTCTTTTCCTTCTGGTGTGCTGTGCTGTACAGTACATAGTATGCTTAGCGTTCAGGTTTAGACTTCTTATAAGTTATTGTAAGTTTAAGTTAAGTCTGCTGCAACTGGATTTCTTATGGACGGTGCCAATCCTGAATGTTTTGGATTTGTGACCATTATGCTCATTTGCCTTCAGTAGCAGTAAAGCTCTGCTGGATGAAATGCAATTGCTTCTGGCCTATTCTTTTGGGAATCTTGTAATATGTTTAAGTTTTTACTCTGCTAACTATGGAATCTGCTCTCTCTCTCTCTCTCTCTCTCTCTCTCTCTCTCTCTCTCTCTCTCTCTCATTTTTATTCATTTTCCAATAAAAATCTTCCAATTATTAACAAATCAAATCAAACCAAATACATTACCACCAATTATATATTCCAAATTCAAATAATTTCGGGGGACTCCCCATGTCCTGGTTTCTAGAGGCAATATTGTTTGTTGATACAGTGGTACCTCGACTTACGAAGACGATCCGTTCCGCGGCGGTCTTCGTAAGTCGAAGTCTTCGGTTGTCAAAGCGCCCGTTCTGTGCATGCGTGGAGCGAGATTTTGCACCTCTGTGCATGTGCGGTGAAAAGACTTCAAGGGTTGTCGACTTTGTAAGTCGAAACCTTCGTAAGTAGAGTCATTCGTAAGTCGAGGTACCACTGTATTCTGCTTTCTTGCTTCTTGGTTGCAATTTCATGATTCTAATTGCCCATCTTCATCTTATCAGTCTGTCACTCTCTGGTATGTGACTCAAAATCTTGTTTTAACAGATCTTTAGATCTAATTAGCACACCGGAGGGGGGGGGCTTTTATTCCATATTTTTCTTGTTGGTTTATTTTGAAAAGTGGATCAAAATTAAGTAGAACTCCCATGACACCAGCAAGATCTCACGGGGCGCACGAGATCTCGCGGGAAGCTGCCGCCCCTTCTCCATTGGAGGCAGCGGGGCAGGCAAGACACAGAATTTAACAGAATTGCCTTTCACTTACCTCGGAAAAGTTGTGTTCATTAGTATTCTCTTGCTGTGGTTTGCCCCATATAGTTGGACTGCATTGACACCCCATGGCAGAACAGCAGTTGAGCAAGTCGCTATGAAGGCCTCTCAGGCAGGAGCGGAGAACCACTTGATGGCCGTTTTAGGTCCCAGGGTCCGGTGCGATAAGAAAAAGAAATAGTAGCCTTACCGTACAGTATAACCCTGTGGTTATTTTCACGGTTAAGCCTATTGTAAAAATACAAAAAAAAATATGGGAGTGTTAAGTTAACAGGTTTAAGTGTCAAGGAACATATTACTCACAGCAGACCGAAATGCAGATTTTTGTGGTTTAGCATTTCATTCCCTGGCAGAAGTTTCTTTTCGCAGATGTTCTCACTTTACTTTCATGCTTAAGCACAGCGTGCGCAGGACGGTTCTGTGGCTACCATTTTTAGAACGGTAGCAGTAGTAGTCAACACATACGTGCATATTTATAGTTAGTGAGGTTTGGGGCTGCAAGCCTTACGAGGACATTTTAAGTGTATGCAGGTTTTATTGTTGCATCCTCTGTGAACCTTGAAATAAGTTTGCCTCAACGAAACCCTGTCGTTTCAGACCTAATAGACACGGCGGTGGCCTCTGTTGTAAGGATGTGGTCGCCTAACTATATCTCTTGGAGGTGTGGATTCCTGTCCAACTTGCTCTGCTATTGCCCCCTTTGGGAATTAAGTTTCTGGAACCATCCCATGGCTCATGAGCTATGGAATCTCTGGGGCACAGCAAAATGCCTGATATTGGAAGATTTTTTCCCACCTTCGACAATTAAGTGCATTGCAAACTTGCACTCACTGTCCTTCATCAAGTTAGGAGAACTACACTGGGAATGTGAAAAAGGCGGCTATGTAACTTTTTTATCTGTCTTCACTAAAAGTGAATGAATGTGTCCTAGATACTGGTTCCCCTAGAAAGCTGCCACGAGATTATTGCAAACAATAAATAAATTTATGCAATTTTTTTGGGGGGGGCATTCTAGAGTATGTATTCACTACTGTATTAGGATTTTAGTGTTTGGGGGGGGGGTAGAGGCTGTTCTTTCCCCAATGCCTAATTTCCCCCAGAGCTTTTATTTTGGCAGGGTTTTGAAATTTACAAGCACTTAGATTTAGGGGTTGGATATTTGCCTGTGTCTCCTAGTAAGGAGGCATAAACAGGAAGCAAAAAAGAGAGAGGTTTATAAATGCTGTAATTGCATCTTGGAGTTTCTTTTCCTTTTATATATTTGGACGCTTTGAACATTGCACTGCAAAGGTGTAATTATTCCAGCTTTTATAATGAATCTAGAACGTTGTTGTAATTCATATAACAGAGCCTTAAGAAAACTTAAGTTTCCTTTGAAGATCACTATTATGCTATTCTATTTAAGTTTTTCCAGGCTTTCAGTCATTCATATTCAAATGGATTTCCCCCATTCCCTGTTGGTGTGATGCAGTTGCCCAAATAATTAGTGGTTTGTTTTTCTTCAGTGATAATAAGCTGTGTGGTTGGTCACATGACCTCAATATCTACAGTAGCCTTTGTCAACCTGGTTGTAGTCCTTTTCCCGGACTACAACTCCCAAGAGCCCCTGCTACCGGTAGTAGCACCTGATTAAAATGGTGCTTACCCAGGATTTTGCTGGTATCTAAATGGCTGATTAAATTAGTTTCTGTGAGTGCTTTGACAGCTGGTTGTGTGTGCTATTACGAGCTGCTTTTATACATGAAACTTCTGTAATTTGGCTCACACGTGCAACTTTCAGTCACAGCTGTATTATAAAAATATGCTTTACACATCAATGGACCAAGGCTGATGGGAATTGCTGTCCAAAATATCTGAAGAGGCATCATGTAGGTGAAAGCTGATCTACAGTAGAGTAATGCCCATGAGTAAAGGTAAAGGGACCCCTGACCATTAGGTCCAGTCGTGACCGACTCTGGGTTGCAGCGCTCATCTCGCGTTATTGGCCGAGGGAGCCGGCGTACAGCTTCCAGGTCATGTGGCCAGCATGACTAAGCCACTTCTGGCGAACCAGAGCAGCACACGGAAACGCCGTTTACCTTCCCGCTGGAGTGGTACCTATTTATCTACTTGCACTTTGATGTGCTTTTGAACTGATAGGTTGGCAGGAGCTGGGACCGAGCAACGGGAGCTCACCCCGCCGCAGGGATTCGAACCGCCGACCTTGTGGTCAGCAAGCCCTAGGCTCTGTGGTTTAGGCCACAGCGCCACCTGCGTCCCACCAATGCCCATGATTAGGTGCATCTAAAAGGACAAAGAAGAACAACCCTCATGTGGTGAAAAATCTCAAAGTTTTTAATTAAATCTTTGTAAGTTATGAAGAGATTTAAAGTTTAGGGTAAGTGTGCACCTGGTTTGTGCACCTGTACAGTGGTACCTCGGGTTACAAACACCTCGGGTTCCAAACACTTCAGGTTACAGACTCTGCTAACCTGGAAGTAGTACCTCGGGTTAAGAACTTTACCTCAGGATGAGAACAGAAATTGTGCGGCAGTGGCACAGTGGCAGTGGAAAGCCCCATTAGCTAAAGTGGTACCTCAGGTTAAGAACAGTTCCAGGTTAAGAACGGACCTCCAGAACGAATTAAGTTTGTAACCAGAGGTACCACTGTATATAGGACCTATGCGCTGTTGACTCCCAACTCTTTCTCTCCTGTCTCTAAACCCAGTTAAAAAAAGCACACCAGTGCAAGTAGATAAATAGATACCGCTGTGGCGGGACAGTAAACGGCGTTTCCGTGCGTTCTGGTTTCCGTCACAGTGTCCCGTTGCGCCAGAAGCGGTTTAGTCATGCCAGCCACATGGACAAATGCCAGTTCCCTCGACCTAAAAGCGAGATGAGCACTGCAACCCCAGAGTCGCCTTTGACTGGATGTAACCGCCCAGGGGTCCTCTACCTTTACCTACCCTTCACCTGCTTGCTGAAGTCTGAGATGAGCTCTCCAGACAATGTTTTCACTGATGCCGTTTTCCCGACAGTTGGTCCAAAGCCTGTCTTCATGCCTTCGTACATTTCTCGAGTGTTGGCGCTGTCAGCAGCGAGTTGAATGCCCGGCACGGCTTTAGCCAGCAACCATTGCCGCTGGGCAGCCGTTCCTTAGTATGGACTTTTGCGAAAAGAGCCTGTAGAGAAATGTGGGAACGAGACATGCGGACTTCTGAACAAACATTTATGCAGATCATAAAGATGGAGTGGTTCATCCGTCACTACCTCAGAGTGGTTGACTATTCCCAAGCACACACCTCTCCCTCTAGGCGGACGTGGCTTAAAAAGGGATAAATGAAGGGGGTTTTCTTTGGAGTTTATTTGCAACATGTTGTCTTGACGGCCTGAGATTCATTTCCCAGTGTGCTTATATGTGTAACTGTGTCAGAGTTCCTGGCACGCTGTGAATAGCAATTTATTTCTACAGTTTTGATTTCTGGGCAGGCAGGAAGCCAATGGCTGATATTAAGTGCTGGAAGGCCAGCTCTGCGTGTAATAATAGAGCCTATCCTCCCTTGCACTCATTTGAACTGAGGGCAGCGTTCTCAATTCACAGGCTTGGCATTGGGGGAACGATTGCTGCCGCAGGCCCATTAAAGTTAACATGTAGTAATCCCACAAACGACTTTTTAGTAACCATCTGAAATAGTCCATCCAGGGGTAATAGATGGAAATAGCCTTGCTGGGCAGCCTTCTGCATATCAATGAAGCACTCTTCACTGGTCTAGTGCAGGACTTGTTTATTGCAGCCCTGTAAGAACTACAGGATATACAAAAATGGCATAGATGTTGGTGGGTGTTGCTGGTTGCTATTTATCATCTCATAAACTATTACTGTTGTTAGCTTAGCCCAGGGTGCGTAGACTCAAATTGTCTATGTAGGTGGTGTTTTTTTTAAAGCTCTTGTAAAATCAGCTGCAATAAACATGCAATACTGCGTCTGGTGGGAGGATTTGAGATGAAAATACGAAGCCTATTTGGGCTGTGGGAGTCTCTCATTTGGTTCTTCAGCAAATGTTTTTCACTAGGTTGTAGATTGCTTGAAACATGGAATTTGAAGTGCGTGCAGTTTTCAAGGTTGCCAAACTATTTTTTTTTAAAAGGCAGTATAGCTGCTGGCCAGGAACACCTTACAATACCTATATATGTTGCTTTGTGGGGTTGTAGGCCCAGAGGAAGATGTGACTGAAATTTCTTGCGAAAGTACATTTGATGTGGCTAACAGTGTTTAAACACCTGTGCCTATATTAGTGTCGTTTTGTGGCAAGGGTGAACGAGTGTTTGTAAAAGTACGACTGAACAGCAAATGTATTGCAGAATGCAAAAAGATCTTGTATTTTGGTGAAACCAGTTTGAAATCTTAAAATTGTGTTTTGAGCTATAAGTTTTCAGTAGCATTGCTGAGCAAGAGTCTCAGAAGCTAGAGTAATCATTCAGTAATATAGACTGTAAACTTCCATTGTAAGTAGAGCTTTGTCTTGCAAATCAGATGTTGGAGGTATAAACTGCTGATTATATTGTCAAACAGCAACAGAAGCAGCAAAACATTTAACATTTTCAGATAATGCTAGAACATGTGTGTAGTACATGTGTGTGTATGTGTGCCTGCGTGTGCACAAAGACACTTCAAATTTTGTTCATAATTTACAGTGCAATATGCATGTCTGCTTGGTGGAGTAAGTTTTATTCACGGGAAAATGGGTATAAGATTGCAGCCTTAGAGAGGAAGCACCTTCTCTCGGTTTCTAAATTACTGGTTGCATTTGATGGGACCCAAAAGAGTAACCAGGGCAAAGTTTCTTAGCAAGACATTTCCCTTCTGAAAAGCTTTCCTACATTCCTTCTCCTGCTTCTTTTTTGTAGCCTTTGTTCTTTGAATTCTCTATAACACTACAGAGTTAAATCCTCTGGCAACAGCTGTTTCATGCCATTTATAATCAACCCTGTCATGAATTAATGCAACTCGATACTATTGTTGACTATCCAGAAAGCCTTGGAATACTTAACGGTGTGATTATTTCAAAAGCTGAGATACCTGTGTAATAGCTGCAAAAGTGCTTTGATTCCACTCACCCCCTTTTAAATATGTTTAAAAGCCACCAAGGGGGGGGGAGGGGGTGTTAAAGTGTGAATTAAGCATTTGCTTTTCCTAAAAGCAGCTTGGCAGAAAAAGCACCCTGCACTTAATATGGCTTTTGCTACATTAGATGATCACAGCTGACTATCCACTTTGCTCACCCATTTCTTGGGTTGTCTGGGATTCCTCCCACTTGAAATGAACTTCCAACTGGAATCCATTTGAGTTGCTAGAGGAATTGCTATTGCTTTTATTGGGCGCAGGCTTTCATCATACTGCTTTCTTGCCTGCCTCTCATTTCTTGAGTACTAAACATTTGGCCGCTATATCTTGTCACGGTTGTAGACTTGTCAGGTTTACGAGCCTACTAACTTTGAATGTAAATATCAAATGGTACGGCCTACCCACTCGCCTGTGTCGTACTTCAGCTTTTGTACCAGAAATGGTTTGTGTGTGGTACCAATGACAAATTGGTGATCGGCTGCATATAAATACAGTGGTACCTCTACTTACGAATAACTCTACTTACGAATGTTTCTACTTACGAATGGAGCTCCGTCCGCCATCTTGGATGCAATTTAGATAGGATTTTTTCTACTTACGAATTTTTAGATATGGCTGCTTCTACTTACGAATTTTTTCTCCCAATGCATTCCTATGGGATTCGACTTACAATTTTTTTTCGACTTACAAATGTGCGTTCGGAAACGCATTAAATTAGTAAGTAGAGGTACCACTGTACTGCCATTTGGGAGTCCTAAAAATTATTTCGGAAGACGTCAGAGCTTGAATATCAGAAACCCTGTATTAAATAAGATTGTCAAGTTACACCAGTGTAGAGCTTCATTGAGGGTAGGGGGTTGTTCACCTGTGCAGAATATTTATTATTTCTTTATTTTATTTATTAAATTTGTATATAATCCTATACCCATGTCTCAGGGCGGTTCACAACCCTGCACATTGTGAATTGAAACCATTGTGCCTCCTGATTATCTGCATGTAGACTGGGACCGTGGCAGAGCCAATACAGGCTGCGTTTTATTTGTGTATCACTCACATTTCCAGTTTCTGCCTAGCTAGGTGGGGAACCTGAAGCTCTCCAGATGTTGTTGGACTAGGCTGTATTGCATGAAAACCATTTTCTAGATCAAATTCAATCGGTGTTTAGGCCTAGTATTGGCACGGCAACGTCTTAGGTTGCCCTGCATGATTACCACATGGGTGGGGTATATTATTATTATTATTGTTGTTGTTATATATATATTTTGTTTTCTTTAACAGTACTGAAGATTTCTGGGCTACCTTGCTGGACCTCATTTACTATGCCATAAAGAAAACAGATACTTAAAGAGTTAATTCGTGGGAAGGAAAATAGAAAAAACGCACACATCCAAATGGTGACAGGTACTGTATTATATAATCTTTTCAATTTCACTTCCATTTTCCCCCACCCTTTGTGTGTGTTAATATTACACACAGATCTGTCAAAGTAAGTTAATTGATGGTTAGGAGCTTTCAGTGGGGATTCTTTTTTGAACTCTTACCCTTATTCTTGATGTTTCTCCCCATTACATATAAAGCAGGGATAGAGATGTAGACCTTTGACAGATGGGCGGAGACCCTCACCTGTCAGTCATCTGATGTCAATATGGCGCCAGGTGAAAACTTCCAAGACATTTGGTGTAGCTGCCAATCAGCTGGTCTGTCCTCTTCCCAGTGCAGTTTGGATTTGTGGGAAACGCCTTCACGGGCCAAATTGGGAACCTTTGCTGGGCCTAATTTGACCTGCAGGCAACAGGTACCCAACCCTGACATAATGTTACTTTCTCAAAAGCCTTAGGTCTGATTTTAACATGGAGTAAATCCGCAGGTGGCGCTGTGGTCTAAACCACAGAGCCTAGGGCTAGCTGATCAGAAGAATCCCCGCGACGGGGTGAGCTCCCGTTGTTCGGTCCCTGCTCCTGCCCACCTAGCAGTTTGAAAGCACATCACAGTGCAAGTAGATAAATAGGTACTGCTTTGGTGAGAAGGTAAATGGCATTTCCATGCGCTGCTCTGGTTCTCCATAAGCAGCTTAGTCATGCTGGCCACATGACCTGGAAGCTGTCTGCGGACAAACGCCGGCTCCCTTGGCCAATAAAGCAAGATGAGCACCACAACCCCAGAGTTGCCTTTGACTGGATTTAATGGTCAGGGGTCCCTTTACCTTTTAAATCCCCACAAGGCTTCCCCTATGTCTGTTTCACAGATTTCACTGTTCGTTTGCATGGGCCCTCACACACTAAGGGAGATGGTATTTATCCTGTATGGATAAACAGCAATCTTTATTCTGAGGGAACATGAGGTACCTGCTTTGCTGATGCTAAACAGGCCTGGGACTAGTTGGTGCCTGAATTCAAAGATATCCTGGAAACCCCATCTTGAGTTGTGTGATGGGGGGGGGGGGGTAAGACAAGTTATATATAGCTCAAGCAAATAAACATCAGATTTCACCACATTGAAGGTGTGTGCATACTATACAAAGGATACAATAAAAATTGTATCTTAGTCCAATTCTGCAGTCAATGAACTTTTCATGGCAGTTGAGTTTTGAGTCTTTGCCTTCCTGGTGCAGAAATATGCTTCAAATCACACAGGCAGTGTTCCAGATATTCCAGTATTCTGTAGAAAGAGCGCCTGGGTCCCACATTGACTTTGTGTTCATCCCTCCTGATCTCCAGTCGCTTCTCCTTTTTATTCTTACCTTTCACCCTTCTCTGAATACAAGTCATGTACAAACAGAGCTCATTTTGTGTGGCTTATTCTGATTATATCTTTTTTTACTCCACCCCAAATTCAGTTGCTGACAATGCTACCAATGTTATGTCTTCTAACATATGTAGTGATATTTGCCCGGTAGAAAGAATCTTAGATCCAGATTCTTCCAACAACTTGACTCTTAGCACAGTGAATCTCGCAGCTTAATTTGCTGTTAAGTTTACTGATTTACAGAGTGGATTCTAGCCAGCTTCTTTTTCTGTTCATTCCCCGCCCCCCAGTGGCTCTACTATTCTACATTTCCCCTTTCCCCTGTTTTTGTTTGCATATCTTTAAAAGTGTTCATTGGCGCATGGATAGCGCTGTGAAATGTATGACTCAAAACCCCCTTTTTATGTCAAGAATCATAATAGTCCTTTACTTCTCTCTTTAAAAATAAGCAAATCTTTGTGTTAGAAATGTTTTTGTTGCTGTGGTAGCGATACAATAATGAACCTCAGTTGGGCTCTGTGATGTTAATTTTATGGGACAAGCACTTTATGGATTCTTCTGCCCCCCCCCAACAAAAAAATCCAAGTAGTCCATAGTGCAGAAAAGGATCTGCCATTGACGTTGTCAACTGACTTTTCTTTTCTGAAATTGTTTTACTTGGCCTTTACAATTTAACTACAGATAACAAATTATTTACATAGATCATAAAGGTTGCATGCATTTACATAACTAATACATATCAGTTCACATTAAAACAACCGAGCAATAATATAATACTGGTTAGAGAAGATAACAGGTTTTTTTTGTGAACCTCTGAGGTTTTTTCTATAATGAAGTAGTATATAGATTTTATGAATTAAACAAACAAACAGCAATAGACCCGACCATAGTCTCAAAGTAAAATGGCCTGGTTAGCTGAATTTTCTGATATACTGGGTATCTTTCTTCACTGCAGAAAACCTCTTATGTGCTTATGTGCTTATGTATCGGAAAGATCAGTAAACTAGTGTCATTGGCATTATATGGATGCTAATTTCTGACCTTTTTTCTCTAGCAATGAAAAACTTGTTTCTTTTCATGTTGAAGTTGCATATTATTTCTAATACGAATAGAATTTATCTTACTTCTAATACAATTGGATATTATAACTAATAGAACCTACCTTCCTTGATGTTTTCTATTACAACTTTTAGTTGTGGTTTGTTGTTGTTTTAAACCCAGCAATAAAAATAAATTGTTTAGGTAGGTCCCTTAAGGACCCCCACTCCAAGATCAGGGCATGTTTCACTTGTTAATCCTGACCAGCCAGTTGTCTGGCAAACCAAAATATTCTTAGGTATCTCAATTCACCTGTGTGGCATTTTTGTGGGTTGTTGTGGTTTTTTTTTTAAAAAAAGCACACACCACTTTTGGGAATCAGTGTCTTAAAGTTGCAGGAAAACGAACTAGTACAATGTGAATGTCTGGAATGAACCAGGTAAGGGAGGGGTAGGGGAACTTTCCTAAGAAAATGAACAGTAATTTCATGTGACAGATGAAAAATACTGCTTTTCTTTCTGCCAACGGAAGCCGTTCAGCTAAACATCATGAAAACTTCTCTGTCTATGTGTATTGAACTTTGTACTCCTCAAACAAGCTATTTGTGGCTTTGACAACCATATAATTAAACAATTATAGAGCTGGAGTTTCATTTGGTAAAATAGCCTGCATAGTCACTTGTCTGGAAAGGCTGTAGTACTTGCACAGTAATGAATGACTTAAATAATACTTCTCGGCAACTAATGTCTGTCAGGATGAGATCCTTAACTCGAGACCTCTTAACCCATCTTGACAAGCATCTCCCCAAGAACTCTGAGGCCCTTGTTGCAGGACTTTCCACTCTGTAAATAGGTATGAGTGCATGTTGTTTTCTCTCCTCTATTATCTAGCTTCTTCCATTGCCCTCACAGCATGTTGAACCCTGTAAGGAATGATTGTTGAAACACTCTGTTAACTCTTAGGAAGGCTAAGGCTTTTTTTTTGTGAATGGCTAAAGGCCAGTGGTCCTGTTTAGCAAATAACTGAATCCAAATGGCAGTTGTCTGCCACTGCTAAATTAAAGGGCCCCTGACCATCAGGTCCAGTCGTGTCCGACTCTGGGGTTGCGGCGCTCATCTTGCTCTATAGGCCGAGGGAGCCGGCGTTTGTCCGCAGACAGCTTCCGGGTCATGTGGCCAGCATGACAAAGCTGCTTCTGGCGAACCAGAGCAGCACATGGAAACGCCGTTTACCTTCCCACCGGAGCGGTCCCTATTTATCTACTTGTACTTTGATGTGCTTTCGAACTGCTAGTGGGCAGGAGCTGGGACCGAGCAAGGGGAGCTCACCCCGTTGCAGGGATTCGAACCGCCGACCTTCTGATCAGCAAGCCCTAGACTGTGTGGTTTAACCCACAGCGCCACCTAAATTACTACTGGCTAATTGCAACAGTTGTCCAATGCTATATCCCTTGGATTGATAGAAAAATATATTTTAGATGCTTTTGAAGTAGCATGCAGAATGACTTCCGGGCAGAAAGGTTGTACAGTGGTCCCTCGACTTGCGAACATAATCCGTTCTGAATGCACATTCGTAGGTTGAAAAGTTCGTAAGTTGAAATGCGGTTTCCCATAGGAAAAAAAATATTCAAAAAAAATCGTAGGTCGAGGAAACTGCATTTTAAACCGCCGACGGTTTCCGTTTGGATGTAGAAAAATTCGTAAGCGTGCGGCCATTTGTCCCGTTCGTAAGTCGAAACCTATAGATGTCGAGTAATTCGTAAGTCGAGTGAGCACTGTAATGCCATTTTCAGAGTCTGTATCCCTGCCCATTTCCTTAAAGCTAAACAATACTTTTGCATTGTTCATACACTGGGCAGCCTTCACCAGTCAGTTGCCCTCCAGGCAACTCCTAACATCTCTAACCATTGACCATGCTGGCTGGGCTGATGGGAGTTGTAGTCCAAAATATTTAGAGGGTACCAGGCTGGTGAAGGCTGACCTAGGAGCACCTCCATGTTCTTTTGGACGATAGGCACATGACCTCCATGCATACACATTGCGGTTCGAGGACCCGCCCCCCCGCAAGAAATAAAGACACAGTGACACGTGGTATTAAGGTTAATGGGTAGAATAAGGCCACAACTTTATTGGTTAAAGCAAGTGAGAGGTATTGGCTTAGGCATTGGACTCCCTAGCAAGCGTGACTCCACCCCGCTCGGCGGGGGGTCATATCAGGTTAACACCCCAAGGGAGGAGCCTGTTGATGCAAATACAACTGAAAGCTCC